>NW_027362764.1:814057279-814626452 GCF_046119375.1 Phyllobates terribilis | reverse complement strand
GATCATGTATATAATGTCCAGTACAATATACATCTCTCCTGATCATGTATATAGTGTCCAGTACAATATACATCTCTCCTGATCAAGTATATAATGTCCAGTGCAATATACATCTCTCCTGATCATGTATATAGTGTCCAGTGCAATATACATCTCTCCTGATCAAGTATATAATGTCCAGTGCAATATACATCTCTCCTGATCATGTATATAGTGTCCAGTACAATATACATCTCTCCTGATCATGTATATAATGTCCAGTGCAATATACATCTCTCCTGATCATGTATATAATGTCCAGTACAATATACATCTCTCCTGATCATGTATATAGTGTCCAGTACAATATACATCTCTCCTGATCATGTATATAGTGTCCAGTACAATATACATCTCTCCTGATCATGTATATAATGTCCAGTGCAATATACATCTCTCCTGATCATGTATATAGTGTCCAGTACAATATACATCTCTCCTGATCAAGTATATAATGTCCAGTGCAATATACATCTCTCCTGATCATGTATATAGTGTCCAGTGCAATATACATCTCTCCTGATCATGTATATAGTGTCCAGTACAATATACATCTCTCCTGATCATGTATATAATGTCCAGTGCAATATACATCTCTCCTGATCATGTATATAATGTCCAGTGCAATATACATCTCTCCTGATCATGTATATAATGTCCAGTGCAATATACATCTCTCCTGATCATGTATATAGTGTCCAGTGCAATATACATCTCTCCTGATCATGTATATAATGTCCAGTACAATATACATCTCTCCTGATCAAGTATATAATGTCCAGTGCAATATACATCTCTCCTGATCATGTATATAGTGTCCAGTACAATATACATCTCTCCTGATCATGTATATAATGTCCAGTACAATATACATCTCTCCTGATCAAGTATATAATGTCCAGTGCAATATACATCTCTCCTGATCATGTATATAATGTCCAGTGCAATATACATCTCTCCTGATCATGTATATAATGTCCAGTGCAATATACATCTCTCCTGATCATGTATATAATGTTCAGTGCAATATACATCTCTCCTGATCATGTATATAATGTCCAGTGCAATATACATCTCTCCTGATCATGTATATAATGTCCAGTGCAATATACATCTCTCCTGATCATGTATATAATGTCCAGTGCAATATACATCTCTCCTGATCATGTATATAGTGTCCAGTGCAATATACATCTCTCCTGATCAAGTATATAGTGTCCAGTGCAATATACATCTCTCCTGATCATGTATATAATGTCCAGTGCAATATACATCTCTCCTGATCATGTATATAGTGTCCAGTGCAATATACATCTCTCCTGATCAAGTATATAGTGTCCAGTGCAATATACATCTCTCCTGATCATGTATATAATGTCCAGTACAATATACATCTCTCCTGATCATGTATATAGTGTCCAGTGCAATATACATCTCTCCTGATCAAGTATATAATGTCCAGTGCAATATACATCTCTCCTGATCATGTATATAGTGTCCAGTGCAATATACATCTCTCCTGATCATGTATATAGTGTCCAGTACAATATACATCTCTCCTGATCATGTATATAGTGTCCAGTGCAATATACATCTCTCCTGATCATGTATATAGTGTCCAGTGCAATATACATCTCTCCTGATCATGTATATAGTGTCCAGTACAATATACATCTCTCCTGATCATGTATATAATGTCCAGTGCAATATACATCTCTCCTGATCATGTATATAATGTCCAGTACAATATACATCTCTCCTGATCATGTATATAGTGTCCAGTACAATATACATCTCTCCTGATCATGTATATAGTGTCCAGTGCAATATACATCTCTCCTGATCAAGTATATAGTGTCCAGTGCAATATACATCTCTCCTGATCATGTATATAATGTCCAGTACAATATACATCTCTCCTGATCATGTATATAGTGTCCAGTGCAATATACATCTCTCCTGATCAAGTATATAATGTCCAGTGCAATATACATCTCTCCTGATCATGTATATAGTGTCCAGTACAATATACATCTCTCCTGATCATGTATATAGTGTCCAGTGCAATATACATCTCTCCTGATCATGTATATAGTGTCCAGTACAATATACATCTCTCCTGATCATGTATATAATGTCCAGTGCAATATACATCTCTCCTGATCATGTATATAATGTCCAGTACAATATACATCTCTCCTGATCAAGTATATAATGTCCAGTGCAATATACATCTCTCCTGATCATGTATATAGTGTCCAGTACAATATACATCTCTCCTGATCATGTATATAATGTCCAGTGCAATATACATCTCTCCTGATCATGTATATAATGTCCAGTACAATATACATCTCTCCTGATCATGTATATAGTGTCCAGTACAATATACATCTCTCCTGATCAAGTATATAATGTCCAGTGCAATATACATCTCTCCTGATCATGTATATAGTGTCCAGTGCAATATACATCTCTCCTGATCATGTATATAATGTCCAGTACAATATACATCTCTCCTGATCATGTATATAGTGTCCAGTACAATATACATCTCTCCTGATCATGTATATTATGTCCAGTGCAATATACATCTCTCCTGATCATGTATATAATGTCCAGTGCAATATACATCTCTCCTGATCATGTATATAATGTCCAGTGCAATATACATCTCTCCTGATCATGTATATAGTGTCCAGTACAATATACATCTCTCCTGATCATGTATATAATGTCCAGTACAATATACATCTCTCCTGATCAAGTATATAATGTCCAGTGCAATATACATCTCTCCTGATCATGTATATAATGTCCAGTGCAATATACATCTCTCCTGATCATGTATATAATGTCCAGTGCAATATACATCTCTCCTGATCAAGTATATAATGTCCAGTGCAATATACATCTCTCCTGATCATGTATATAATGTCCAGTGCAATATACATCTCTCCTGATCATGTATATAATGTCCAGTACAATATACATCTCTCCTGATCATGTATATAGTGTCCAGTACAATATACATCTCTCCTGATCATGTATATAGTGTCCAGTGCAATATACATCTCTCCTGATCATGTATATAGTGTCCAGTGCAATATACATCTCTACTGATCATGTATATAGTGTCCAGTGCAATATACATCTCTCCTGATCATGTATATAATGTCCAGTGCAATATACATCTCTCCTGATCATGTATATAGTGTCCAGTACAATATACATCTCTCCTGATCATGTATATAATGTCCAGTGCAATATACATCTCTCCTGATCATGTATATAGTGTCCAGTGCAATATACATCTCTCCTGATCATGTATATAGTATCCAGTGCAATATACATCTCTCCTGATCATGTATATAATGTCCAGTGCAATATACATCTCTCCTGATCATGTATATAGTGTCCAGTACAATATACATCTCTCCTGATCATGTATATAGTGTCCAGTACAATATACATCTCTCCTGATCATGTATATAGTGTCCAGTGCAATATACATCTCTCCTGATCATGTATATAATGTCCAGTACAATATACATCTCTCCTGATCATGTATATAGTGTCCAGTACAATATACATCTCTCCTGATCATGTATATAGTATCCAGTGCAATATACATCTCTCCTGATCATGTATATAATGTCCAGTGCAATATACATCTCTCCTGATCATGTATATAGTGTCCAGTACAATATACATCTCTCCTGATCATGTATATAGTGTCCAGTGCAATATACATCTCTCCTGATCATGTATATAGTGTCCAGTACAATATACATCTCTCCTGATCATGTATATAATGTCCAGTACAATATACATCTCTCCTGATCATGTATATAGTGTCCAGTGCAATATACATCTCTCCTGATCATGTATATAATGTCCAGTACAATATACATCTCTCCTGATCATGTATATAATGTCCAGTGCAATATACATCTCTCCTGATCATGTATATAGTGTCCAGTGCAATATACATCTCTCCTGATCAAGTATATAATGTCCAGTGCAATATACATCTCTCCTGATCATGTATATAATGTCCAGTACAATATACATCTCTCCTGATCATGTATATAGTGTCCAGTACAATATACATCTCTCCTGATCATGTATATAGTGTCCAGCACAATATACATCTCTCCTGATCATGTATATAATGTCCAGTGCAATATACATCTCTCCTGATCATGTATATAATGTCCAGTGCAATATACATCTCTCCTGATCATGTATATAGTGTCCAGTGCAATATACATCTCTCCTGATCAAGTATATAATGTCCAGTGCAATATACATCTCTCCTGATCATGTATATAATGTCCAGTACAATATACATCTCTCCTGATCATGTATATAGTGTCCAGTACAATATACATCTCTCCTGATCATGTATATAGTGTCCAGCACAATATACATCTCTCCTGATCATGTATATAATGTCCAGTGCAATATACATCTCTCCTGATCATGTATATAATGTCCAGTACAATATACATCTCTCCTGATCATGTATATAGTGTCCAGTACAATATACATCTCTCCTGATCATGTATATAGTGTCCAGTACAATATACATCTCTCCTGATCATGTATATAATGTCCAGTACAATATACATCTCTCCTGATCATGTATATAGTGTCCAGTACAATATACATCTCTCCTGATGATGTATATAGTGTCCAGTACAATATACATCTCTCCTGATCATGTATATAATGTCCAGTACAATATACATCTCTCCTGATCATGTATATAATGTCCAGTACAATATACATCTCTCCTGATCATGTATATAATGTCCAGTACAATATACATCTCTCCTGATCATGTATATAGTGTCCAGTACAATATACATCTCTCCTGATCATGTATATAGTGTCCAGTACAATATACATCTCTCCTGATCATGTATATAATGTCCAGTACAATATACATCTCTCCTGATCATGTATATAGTGTCCAGTACAATATACATCTCTCCTGATCATGTATATAATGTCCAGTACAATATACATCTCTCCTGATCATGTATATAGTGTCCAGTGCAATATACATCTCTCCTGATCATGTATATAATGTCCAGTACAATATACGTCTCTCCTGAAGATTTTTCTGCCCGCAGGAGGGAAACCTCATTTATTCTGAAGACCGTGTCCACAGGTTTCTCACTGGAGGGATGATCGTGTAGACAAGAAAAAGAGAAAAGACCCAAGATGGACCCAACGTGAACCATGTGCGTAATATATAAGGGCATTGCTCCTATAGAGAATAGTTCAAAACAAATCATGTTAATATCCACAATATTAAAATCATATTATACTATAACTAAAACACCAAATATACACAGGGGAGGAGAAGAAAACCTCTAGAGGAATGGAGCAAAACTCATATTCTCATTTAAACCGTGAGGATGCAGAGACTGTAGGGTTCATATCCATTTTGTCTCTCGCTGATGAAGGAACAACTGGTCCGACCCCCATGTATCCCCAGCACAATTTGTTCTATCCCTCGCACTTTTAGACTGCTGGAATCACACTTCTGTGCACTTTTGAAGTGTGTGGGCAAAGTGCGAAGCTTCTCCACATCTAGTGCTTCCTCCACATCTGTGATGTCCCTTATATGTTCCTGGACTCAATCTTTCAGAGCTTGTGTGGTCAGTCCCACATAAAATCTTATAGCAGGGACATGTTGTGCAATATATTACTGATTTGGTAGAGTAAGTAATAGATGGAGTAATTATATATTCTTTAAGTCCGTCAGCCGAGTGGAAGGTTGTGGCATGTCGATATTGGGGCATGCAACGCCCCCTCTACAAGGATGACATCCCACCTAGAACCACGAGTCCGGGAAAAGGATAAAACGGGTTGATCATTATGGCCATAGTGGCTCCGCACCAGTAGGTCTCTCACGTTCTCACTGCGTTGTGCTGCAATACTCGGTTGTAGAGGTTAGTATTGCTTCAGAGTCTTGTATGCCAACAAAATGGGCCAGTATTTGCTGATGCATTGCTTCATCAAATTCCAGTGCGAATTATATTGTGTAATCCTTCTGGTGTCTGTACAATGTGATATTGTGTAATCCTTCTAGTATCTGTACAATGTGATTTGGGAGCATTCACTAGATCGTGCCGCCTAGAATTCTTGGCCCTGTTATAGGTACCTTTGATGGAGCGGTTACTATACCCCTGATCCCGAAAGCATTCCTTTACGTCCGCCGCCCTCCTCTCGAAATTTGAATCAGGGGAACCTGGCCAGTGGGTACTGCATTGATTACATGTGGAGGATGTGACGATGAGGCGTGGAGTACCGCACTCACAGATGTTTTTTGCAGAAAAGGTCAGTTTGTAGCAGGCCATATTCGTCACGCCTCACCATCACATCCAAAATATCAATGCTGGTGTCACTAAAACTATACATGAGGCATAAATTCACATTATTGTCCAATTCACTAGAATCTCCCTCCCAGATAAAAAATACATCGTCAATGTACCGCACCCAAAAAGGAGAAACGTATTCACGAGACCTAATCTAAAAAACTCAGCTCCATCTATAACAGGGCCAAGAATTCTAGGCGGCACGATCTAGTGAATGCTCCCAAATCACATTGTACAGATACCAGAAGGATTACACAATATCATTCACACTGGAATTTGATGAAGCAATGCATCAGCAAATACTGGCCCATTTTGTTGGCATACAAGACTCTGAAGCAATACTAACCTCTACAACCGAGTATTGCAGCACAACGCAGTGAGAACGTGAGAGACCTACTGGTGCGGAACCACTATGGCCATAATGATCAACCCATTTTACCCTTTTCCCGGACTCGCAGTTCTAGGTGGGATGTCATCCCTGTGGAGGGTGCATTGCATGCCCCAATATCGAGCATGCCACAACCTTCCACTCGGCTGACAGAGCTAAAGAATATAACATTACTTGCTCTACCAAAGCAGTGATATATTGTGCAACATGCCCCTGCTCTAAGATCTATGTGGGACTGACCACACGAGCTCTGAAAGTCAGAGTCCGGGAACATATAAGGGACATTACAGCCGCAGAGAAGGTATAAGATGTGGGGAAGCTTCGCACTTTGTCCAGGCACCTCCAAAGTGCACACAAGTGTGATTACAGCAGTCTAAGGGTATGTGCACACAGTGCGTTTTTTATGCGTTTTTGATGCTGTAAATCCGCATGGAAATGGCCCCAAAAGTGCATTGCAAACCTTATCCCAGCATTTTCTATGAGATTTTGCAAGATCTGTGCCCATGATCAGGATTTTTCCATACAGAATTTCATGTACGTTAAAAGAACCAGTATAGCCATTCTTTGTGCATTTTTCCTATACAATGTATTGTAAAAAAAATGTATGGCAAATCCGCAGGCAAAAATACATAAAAAATGCATGAAAACACAAAAAACTGCTGCCAAGAGGTGCAGAAACGCAGCAGAAACGCAGCAGAAATTTCTGCAAGCAAATGCTGATCGTGCGCACTGACCCTAAAAGTGCGAGGGATAGACTAAATTGTGCTGGGGATACGTGGGGGTCGGACCAGTTGTTGCTTCATCAGCGAGAGACCAAATGGATATGAACCCTACAGTCTCTGCATCCTCACGGTTTAAACGAGAATATGAGTTTTGCTCCATTCCTCTAGAGGTTTTCTTCTTCTTCCCTGTGTATATTTGGTGTTTTAGTTATAGTATAATATGATTTTAATATTGTGGATATTAACATGATTTGTTTTTAACTATTCTCTATAGGAGCAATGCCCTTATATATTACAAACATGGTTCTCGTTGGTGTCATCTTGGGTCTTTTCTCTTTTTCTTGTCTACACGATCGTCCCTCCAGTGAGAAACCTGCGGACACGTGTAACAAAACATCTAGACGTCTAGATTTGTTAAGCCAAGAGAAATACACTATTGTGTTGTGTTGCATTTAGAACTGGTGTGTATTTCTTTGGTGGTTTAAGAAGGACAGAACAGTATTTGTATAACCCTGAATGTTGACTTCTATTGGTCTGTCAATAATGATGTTTGTTACTATGCTGATTGCATATTGTACTAAAGCCAGCTAGATGTTGATTTACAAGAGCCCCCCTACTATACCAACTATGTAAATTGATAAAATGCTCAAACAATGAGACCTGAGCCCAGTGTATATTGCACTGGACATCATATGCATGATCAGGAGAGATCCACCCTATGGAGACACCAGCTTGTATCTATAGATCAGATGACACTTTGTACATATTATTTATAATAATGTGCATGGTGGAATAATATCATCCCTAATCCTTGACCTGTGGATGTGTACTTGAAAGAACAAATGTGAACTATTTAAGGAACATATGCCTCTGTAGCAGGCAGACTTTACAAGAAGAATCAAAGATCAGACTCTCTTCAGTTGAGTAGCTTGGTAGCATGGCTCCATATAGAGAGACACAGATTTGGATTCTACATGATTCCGGCCTAAGGGTATATGGCCCTGACTGGGAAGATACGGATCTGCTCCATTGACCATAAGAGAGCCCATGGATACATTTGGGGAAACCAGGTTGGGACAATGAGGTCACATGGCCCAATGGATATGTTGTTTGAGGTTGCCAGGTGGGACCCTCCAGTCGCCTGGAACCCATGGAAACATTCAGCTTCCTAAGCTTGCCTCTACCTCCTCTCTGTGGGGGCCTGCCAAAGACAGGGGCCACTGGTTGAGGTAGTTAGCCCTGGAAGTTCCAAAGTCGCAGCTGCTCTATTCCCATCGGACCAGCAGAAGGGTGAGACTGTGTAATGTTGCACCATCTTGGGTATTTGCTGGGACTGTTCTATATGTTTATTGTCCGCTTTGTGGTTCAATAAAGTATTGCCACGCTGTTTAACCCTCACCCTGTGTTGTCTGAGTAGTGTTACACCCACGGAAGACCCCGGGTCTTCACAATACGTTCTTCAGAATAAATGAGGTTTCCCTTCTACTGGAAGAAAAATCTACAGGAGAGATGTATATTGTACTGGACATTATATACATGATCAGGAGAGATGTATATTGTACTGGACATTATATACATGATCAGGAGAGATGTATATTGTACTGGACACTATATACATGATCAGGAGAGATGTATATTGCACTGGACATTATATACATGATCAGAAGAGATGTATATTGTACTGGACACTATATACATGATCAGGAGAGATGTATATTGCACTGGACATTATATACATGATCAGAAGAGATGTATATTGCACTGGACACTATATACATGATCAGGAGAGATGTATATTGTACTGGACATTATATACATGATCAGGAGAGATGTATATTGCACTGGACACTATATACATGATCAGGAGAGATGTATATTGCACTGGACATTATATACATGATCAGGAGAGATGTATATTGTACTGGACATTATATACATGATCAGGAGAGATGTATATTGTACTGGACATTATATACATGATCAGGAGAGATGTATATTGTACTGGACACTATATACATGATCAGGAGAGATGTATATTGCACTGGACATTATATACATGATCAGAAGAGATGTATATTGCACTGGACACTATATACATGATCAGGAGAGATGTATATTGCACTGGACATTATATACATGATCAGGAGAGATGTATATTGCACTGGACATTATATACATGATCAGGAGAGATGTATATTGTACTGGACATTATATACATGATCAGGAGAGATGTATATTGTACTGGACATTATATACATGATCAGGAGAGATGTATATTGTACTGGACATTATATACATGATCAGGAGAGATGTATATTGTACTGGACATTATATACATGATCAGGAGAGATGTATATTGCACTGGACATTATATACATGATCAGGAGAGATGTATATTGCACTGGACATTATATACATGATCAGGAGAGATGTATATTGCACTGGACATTATATACATGATCAGGAGAGATGTATATTGTACTGGACACTATATACATGATCAGGAGAGATGTATATTGTACTGGACACTATATACATGATCAGGAGAGATGTATATTGTACTGGACATTATATACTTGATCAGGAGAGATGTATATTGCACTGGACATTATAAACATGATCAGGAGAGATGTATATTGCACTGGACATTATATACATGATCAGGAGAAATGTATATTGCACTGTACATGATCAGGACAATGAGTCCTGAGCCCTGTGGAATAATGCCCTCCCTAACCCTTGCCCTGATGATGTGTACTTGAAAGAACAAATGTGAACTATTTAAGGAACATATGCCTCTGTAGCAGGGATATTTGAAACCGAGAACTGAAAGAACTTTACAAGGAGAATCAAAGATCAGACTCTCTTCAGACCATCAGATTGGAAGCATGGCTTTATCCAAAGAGACACAGATTTGGATTCTACATGATTCCAGCCTAAGAGTATATGGCCCTGACTGGAAATATACGGATCTGCTCCATTGACCATCAGAGAACTTATGCATATATTTGGGGAGACCGGCTTGGGACGATGAAGTCACATGGCCCCATGGATATGTTGCTTGGGGTTGCCAGGTGGGACCCTCCAGTCGCCTGGAACCCATGGAAACATTCAGAGAAGCAAGATTGGGACCAGCCGGTCATCTGGCCCCATGGAAACTCTCGGAGAGACCAGGTTGGGACCCTCAGGTCTTCTGTCCTTGTACCTCGATGGACTGTCAGCTTCCTAAGCTTGCCTCTACCTCCTCTCTGTGGGGGCCCGCCAATAGGGGTGGGCCTCTGGTTGAGGTAGTTGGCCCTGGAAGTCCCAAAGTCGCAGTTGCTCTATCCCAGGCGGGCCAGCAGAAGGGTGAGACTGTGTAATGTTGCACCATCTTGGGTATTTGCTGGGACTGTTCTACATGTTTATTTTCTGCTTTGTGATTCAATAAAGTATTGCCACGCTGTGTTACCCCCACCCTGTGTTATCGGAGTAGTGTTCTGCTGCCCAGAGAAGAACCCAGGTATTCACACCCTGGAAGTAGGCACATGACGAAACGTACGTCGGGGGTTTAGGGGGTTTAGTCTAGGTTTGTCACCCCTACTCCACACAGGTACAATCTTACATCTTATGAGGGGTTTTCAGGACCGTTTTACTTTATGCACTTGCATTTAAGCATTTTCCAATGACTCACAATGTGTAAGATCATGTGGTAGGTTTTCTTTCCCTATGTGTGAGGTTGTGGTACCACCTAGTGTCTTCCCACTTTTTTTTACATGTTTTTAAATTAGTTTTGTGAGTTTATCTTAATAAAGTTTTACCTTTGCTACTTATCAATGTGGTTCTTGAGTACACTTTTTTCTATATGATACATGTTGGTTCATGTATTGAACCGTCTACATAGACCGTGTGTAATGTGTATTGCAACACAACCATTTGAGGGTGCTGCCATATTTGCAATGCGACTGTGGACATTTCTGTTAAAGAAACAGAGTATGTGTCTGCAGCCCGCGCAAGTTAAGAGGTCATTTGGTAAACCAACTCAATCAACTCCACCGACGGCGATTTATGAAGACAACCAAGGATGCATTAAACTTGCATAGAGTGAGAAGATGAATGCGAGAACCAAACACATTGACGTAAACATCTTCACCCGCGTGATTAGATAGAACGTGGCAGAACTGAGTTCATTGTGAGACTGACCTGATGATAGCTGAAGTTATGACAAAACCACTTCCAAGAGCCAAATTTGAAGAATTCAGAACCACTATGGGGCTAACAGGATAAGTAGTTGTTGAGGGAGGTGTTGGAATAATGCTAACTATTGTATATATTGCAACAACTACTATTTACTACTGTATAATAGTGCATGAGCTGAACAGTAGAGATTAATCTGCTGCAAACATCCTCACATCTCCTCATCCCTCCTCCATTATCTTCTCCACATTTCCTCATGGTTCCCCTATTGTCTTTTTTTAAATCTCGTCATCGCTCTGTCTTCTCCACGTTCACTCATCCCTCCATCATCATCTACTCATCTTTATCTTGTCTTCACATCTTGTCATCCCTATCCATTGTTTTCTCCACGTTCACACATCCCTCCATCATCCGATGCTCATCCTTATCTTGTCTTCACATCTCATCATCCCTCCTCCATTGTTTTCTCCACGTCCACTCATACCTCCATCATCCGCTCCTCATCCTTACCTTGTCTTCACATCTTGCCATCCCTGCTCCGTTGTCTTCTTCACATCCGCTCATCCCTCCATCATCCGCTCCTCATCCTTACCTTGTCTTCACATCTCATCATCCCTCCTCCATTGTTTTCTCCATATCCACTAATCCCTCCATCATCCTCTCTTCATCCTTACTTTGTCTTCACATCTCGCCATCCCTCCTCCATTTTCTTCTTCACATCCACTCATCCATCCATCATCTGCCAGTCATCCTTACCTTGTCTTCACATCTCGCCTTCCCTGCTTTATTGTCTTCTTCACATCCACTCATCCCTACATCATCCTCTCCTCATTCTTACCTTGTCTTCACATCCTGCCATCCCTGCTCCATTGTCTTCTTCACATCCACTCATCCCTCCATTATCCTCTCCTCATCCTAACTTTGTCTTCACATCTCGCCATCCCTCCTCCATTGGCTTCTCCACATCCACTCATCCCTCCATCATCAGCTACTCATTCTTACCTTGTCTTAACATCTTGCCATCCTTGCTCCGTTGTCTTCTCCACATCCACTCATCCCTCCATCGTCCGCTCCTCATCCTTACCTTGTCTTAACATCTCACCATCCCTTCTCCATTGTTTTCTTCACATCCACTCATCCCTCCATCATCCTCTCCTCATCCTTACCTTATCTTCACATCTCACCATCCCTGCTCCATTGTGTTCTTCACATCCACTCATCCCTCCATGATCCTCTCCTCATTCTTACCTTGTTTTCACATCCTGCCATCCCTGCTCCATTGTCTTCTTCACATCCACTCCTCCCTCCATCATTCTTTCCACATCTTTGTCTTCACATTCCGCCATCCATGCCCCATTGTCTTCTTCACATCCACTCATCCCTCCATCATGCTCTCCTCATCCTTACTTTGTCTTCACATCTCGTCATCCCTCCTCCATTGGCTTCCCCACATCCACTCATCCCTCCATCATTCTTATCTTGTCTTCACATCTTGTCATCCCTATCTATTATCTTCTCCACATCCTCTCATCCCTCCATCATCCACTCCTCATCCTTACCTTGTCTTCACATCTCGCCATCCCTTCTCCATTGTCTTCTCCACATCCACTCATCCCTCCATCATCCGCTCCTCATCCTTACCTTGTCTTCACATCTCACCATTCCTGCTCTGTTGTCTTCTCCACATCCACTCATCCCTCCATCATTCACTCCTCATCCTTACCTTGTCTTCACATCTCGCCATTCCTGCTCCATTGTCTTCTCCACATCCACTCATCCCTCCATCATCCGCTCCTCATCCTTACCTTGTCTTCACATCTCGCCATTCCTGCTCCATTGTCTTCTCCACATCCACTCATCCCTCCATCATCCGCTCCTCATCCTTACCTTGTCTTCACATCTCGCCATCCCTTCTCCATTGTCTTCTCCACATCCACTCATCCCTCCATCATCCGCTCCTCATCCTTACCTTGTCTTCACATCTCACCATTCCTGCTCTGTTGTCTTCTCCACATCCACTCATCCCTCCATCATCCGCTCCTCATCCTTACCTTGCCTTCACATCTTGCCATCCCAGCTCCATTGTCTTCTCCACATCCACTCATCCCTCCATCATCCGCTCCTCATCCTTACCTTGTCTTCACATCTTGCCATCCCTGCTCCATTGTCTTCTCCACATCCACTCATCCCTCCATCATCCGCTCCTCATCCTTACCTTGTTTTCACATCTCGTCATCCCTCCTCCATTTTCTTCTTCACATCCACTCATCCATCCATCATCTGCCCCTCATCCTTACCTTGTCTTCACATCTCGCCTTCCCTGCTTTATTGTCTTCTTCACATCCACTCATCCCTACATCATCCTCTCCTCATTCTTACCTTGTCTTCACATCCTGCCATCCCTGCTCCATTGTCTTCTTCACATCCACTCATCCCTCCATTATCCTCTCCTCATCCTAACTTTGTCTTCACATCTCGCCATCCCTCCTCCATTGGCTTCTCCACATCCACTCATCCCTCCATCATCAGCTACTCATTCTTACCTTGTCTTAACATCTTGCCATCCTTGCTCCGTTGTCTTCTCCACATCCACTCATCCCTCCATCGTCCGCTCCTCATCCTTACCTTGTCTTAACATCTCACCATCCCTTCTCCATTGTTTTCTTCACATCCACTCATCCCTCCATCATCCTCTCCTCATCCTTACCTTATCTTCACATCTCACCATCCCTGCTCCATTGTGTTCTTCACATCCACTCATCCCTCCATGATCCTCTCCTCATTCTTACCTTGTTTTCACATCCTGCCATCCCTGCTCCATTGTCTTCTTCACATCCACTCCTCCCTCCATCATTCTTTCCACATCTTTGTCTTCACATTCTGCCATCCATGCCCCATTGTCTTCTTCACATCCACTCATCCCTCCATCATGCTCTCCTCATCCTTACTTTGTCTTCACATCTCGTCATCCCTCCTCCATTGGCTTCCCCACATCCACTCATCCCTCCATCATTCTTATCTTGTCTTCACATCTTGTCATCCCTATCTATTATCTTCTCCACATCCTCTCATCCCTCCATCATCCACTCCTCATCCTTACCTTGTCTTCACATCTCGCCATCCCTTCTCCATTGTCTTCTCCACATCCACTCATCCCTCCATCATCCGCTCCTCATCCTTACCTTGTCTTCACATCTCACCATTCCTGCTCTGTTGTCTTCTCCACATCCACTCATCCCTCCATCATTCACTCCTCATCCTTACCTTGTCTTCACATCTCGCCATTCCTGCTCCATTGTCTTCTCCACATCCACTCATCCCTCCATCATCCGCTCCTCATCCTTACCTTGTCTTCACATCTTGCCATCCCTGCTCCATGTCTTCTCCACATCCACTCATCCCTCCATCATCCGCTCCTCATCCTTACCTTGTCTTCACATCTCGCCATTCCTGCTCCATTGTCTTCTCCACATCCACTCATCCCTCCATCATCCGCTCCTCATCCTTACCTTGTCTTCACATCTCGCCATCCCTTCTCCATTGTCTTCTCCACATCCACTCATCCCTCCATCATCCGCTCCTCATCCTTACCTTGTCTTCACATCTCACCATTCCTGCTCTGTTGTCTTCTCCACATCCACTCATCCCTCCATCATCCGCTCCTCATCCTTACCTTGCCTTCACATCTTGCCATCCCAGCTCCATTGTCTTCTCCACATCCACTCATCCCTCCATCATCCGCTCCTCATCCTTACCTTGTCTTCACATCTTGCCATCCCTGCTCCATTGTCTTCTCCACATCCACTCATCCCTCCATCATCCGCTCCTCATCCTTACCTTGTTTTCACATCTCGCCATCCCTTCTCCATTGTCTTCTCCACATCCACTCATCCCTCCATCATCTGCTCCTCATCCTTACCTTGTCTTCACATCTCACCATTCCTGCTCTGTTGTCTTCTCCACATTCACTCATCCCTCCATCATTCACTCCTCGTCCTTACCTTGTCTTCACATCTCGCCATCCCTGCTCCATTGTCTTCTCCACATCCACTCATCCCTCCATCATCCGCTCCTCATCCTTACCTTGTCTTCACATCTCACCATTCCTGCTCTGTTGTCTTCTCCACATCCACTCATCCCTCCATCATTCACTCCTCATCCTTACCTTGTCTTCACATCTCGCCATTCCTGCTCCATTGTCTTCTCCACATCCACTCATCCCTCCATCATCCGCTCCTCATCCTTACCTTGTCTTCACATCTTGCCATCCCTGCTCCATGTCTTCTCCACATCCACTCATCCCTCCATCATCCGCTCCTCATCCTTACCTTGTCTTCACATCTCGCCATTCCTGCTCTGTTGTCTTCTCCACATCCACTCATCCCTCCATCATCCGCTCCTCATCCTTACCTTGTCTTCACATCTCACCATCCCTGCTCCGTTGTCTTCTTCACATCCCCTCATCCCCCACTTGTCTTCCATACATTTCTTAGTCATTCCTTGTTATCACCATTTGCCCTCTTGACCCTTTACCTGATCATTTGGCTCATAGTGGGATAGTATGGTTGTGGTGATATAGAGTGTAGTCTCCAAGGCTTGATCATTTTCGGGCAGGAGGCTTTTCAACCAATTTCCGGCTTTGACGGCTGCACAGGTGGATGATGGGTCTGAGATGTAGCTCAGCAAACCACCAGATAAAGCTGCAAATCCCTGGGCATCGAGCTGGGATTCTGGAGATTTCTTCAGTGAATTAAACAGGATGGATGGAGTCAGACACTGTGGAGAGAAATGTCAAACTCCATATTTGACAGCTATAAAAAGATTCTGCGTAGTGTTTATAGCATGTGTAGCATTGGATAGTAGGTTCATAACACTAACATTGTCCGCACTATTCTGGATAATGGCTGTAGTGTAGGTGCCAGGAGAGGTCTCACATTAGGCAATACGTTGCCCCCTCCTGTATCTACTGGCCCACCACTAAAGGCTTCCAGACATGTGCAGGTTCTAGATGCAATCTGTGACCTTTTGCACTTGACAAAACTCGTTACCCTTTATTATTCCTGTTAATATTCATTATTACATCACTTCTATTATGAACTGCGATTCTAAACGTGTCGTCTACTACATTAATTGTGTCACATGTGAATCGAATTCTACAGGTTTCACATCTAGAAAAACCTCACACACCTTGCCATTTTTTGGTCTAGAAAAAGTTGCTTAACCTAAATGTGGTGGGAACTGGCAAAGAGAACTTCTCCATAGAGACAAACTGGATTCAGCGTTTACATCCTACATTCCCTAAGGGGATGAATTAGAAGAAAGATTTGTTTTCTATTCCTAATGGTTGAAGCTGCGCCGATTGTGGTCACGTGGTCACCCAGACGCTGCATCGTTATGTATCAGCTCCATCTGCTCGTTGGTCCATGTTCTCTTTATGTGTTTTCCCCTATTCCTTTCTGACATTATATGACACCTTTTCCGCACCAGAAACGCCTCAGGTTTCTTTTTAAATCTTTTAACATGTTTCAATATACTTGTATGTTTTTACCTGGACGGTTGTGCCGGATTGAATCCTCTCCCTTTCCTGCTAGGTTCATAACCATGGCCGTAGACATGTTCACCCAAGGACATGCATCAGTGATAATGCCTTCAGCACCTCTTCTGATCCCATGTCCTGGGGCAGCAGTGTCCACGCTATAGTTAGTATACGAGTAACATTAATCACCGCCTGGCTGCACGATTACAGGCAAGTGTATTTTCCTGAAATGCTCAAGTGTTTGAGAGAAAGTACAGTTTGAAGATACAGCCGGGGAACATAGCCGGAGATGAGACCAGTCCGGCGCCACCCCTGCTGGCTTCTCTCAGCACCACTCCAGCAAATTGACAGGTCTCTCGCCATGGAACAGATTGATTAATCACATGTAGCAGTGCTGGAAAAATGTATCCAGAGCCGGACTTGTCTCATCTCCAGTTATGGTCCATCGCCGGATCTACTAACTATAACTTCTCGAAAAACTGGAGCATTTCCGCAAAAAATATATCTGGATGCAATAATGCAACCATGCTCCGATTCATGCTGCTGTTGTTTGTGCAGCATGAATCAGACGACAGGTTCCCTTTAAGAAGCAAGTGACATTACAACATATGATATATAACGCAATCAAGTTGGAAGATACCAGAGGTCCTGGAACAAAGGCAGTCACAAAACCCTGATGCATGTTTCGCGTGATATCTCATCTGGATCTGCTTAAGACTAACATAAACCCTCTCAAGGCTATCCCAAAACCATGATCCTGCTCAAGACTCAACAAAACCATGAACCTGCTCAAGACTCACCAAAACCATGATCCTGCTCAAGACTCAACAAAACCATGAACCTGCTCAAGACTCACCCAAATAATGAATCTGTTCAAGACTCACCAAAATAATGAACCTGCTCAAGACTCACCCAAATAATGAATGTGTTCAAGACTCACCCAAATAATGAATGTGTTCAAGACTCACCCAAATAATGAATGTGTTCAAGACTCACCCAAATAATGAACCTGCTCAATACTCACCAAAACCATGATCCTGCTCAAGACTCAACAAAACCATGAACCTGCTCAAGACTCACCCAAATAATGAATCTGTTCAAGACTCACCCAAATAATGAACCTGCTCAAGACTCACCCAAATATTGAATCTGTTCAAGACTCACCCAAATAATGAACCTGCTCAAGACTCACCAAAACCATGAACCTGCTCAAGACTCACCATAACCATGAACCTGCTCAAGAATCACCAAAACCATGAACCTGCTCAAGACTCACTGTCATACAAAATAGTAAGAATTTCTCTCTCCCCTAAAACCCTTTTTCCCCCTCTCCTATAGTATTTGTCAAAGGAGCAAGAGCTTACGCTTTGGCTTCTATGCAAATAGCAGGAGCCATCAAGTGTCCAAGACCTTCATCCTATAATCATCCCGTTATGGAATGTTCATGCTATAATTACACCATTGTGGGACTTTCATCCTATAATCGCCCAGTTGCGGGACTCTCATCCTATAATAGTTACGCTAATGGGAGCCTTGTCCTTCAATCGTCCGATTGTGGAACGCTCATCCTATAATCGCCCAGTTGTGGGACCCTCATCATATAATCGTCCAGTTGTGGGACTGTCATCAAATAATCACCCTCATCCTAAAATTATCCCATTGATGGGACCCTCATCCTATAATCGTTGTTTTGTGGGACTCTCATCCTATAATCGTCCCGTTGTGAGACTCTCATCCTATTATCGTCAAGTTAATGGGACCCTTATCGCTCAATCGTCCAGTTGTGGGACTCTAATCCTATAATTGTTCCATTGTGGGTGTAGCGCCGGCGTCCTTGCCCTCTGCTAGGCAGGGACGCTGTTCCCCTCACCTCCCTGCTCCGTGCCCGGCGTCCTCCTCCCGCTCTGCTGGCAGCGCGCGCTCCTTCCCGTCCACTGTGCTTAGGGCGCGCGGGCGCGCTCTCCCTCCCTCTTAAAGGGGCCGCGCGCGCCGTCCTAAGGAGTCCCCGGCCAATGGCCGGAGGACTTCACCATATATAAGGCACCTCCTCCAAAATGGAGGTGCCCGAGCAATGTTGTTGCACTGTTCACTACTCTGCTTCAGCCCTCAGGTCCCGTTGCCAGTTACCTGCCAGTTACCTGCCAGATTCCTGCCTGATTATCTGCTACCTGCCTGCTAGTCTGAGGTCCGACGGTCTGCCTTACTACTCCTGTCAGTCTGTCTAAGGACCAGTCTGCCCGCTCACCTGGGAGCACACACCTGCTACCTGCCTGCTAGTCAACCTGGAGGCTCCGCCGTCACGTGCTGTGACCACCTGCCTGTCCAGTGACTCCTGCCCGCTCCCCTGGGAGCGCTCATCCGCTGCCTGTCTGCTAGCCTACCTGGAGGCTCTGCCGTCACGTGCTGTGACCACCCGCCTGTCCAGAGTCTTCTGCCCGCTCACCTGGGAGCGCTCATCTGCCGCCTGTCTGTTGGTCTTCCTGGAGGCTCCGCCGTCACATGCTGTGACCACCCGTTTATCCAGAGACTCTCGCCTGCTCACCTGGGAGCTCACGTCTATCATCAGCCGCCACAGGTCGTACCAACCCTTTACCTAGAGACTGCCCCGGTCACTTGCCGTGACCATCTGCCCGTTCATCCAGAGACTGCCCTGGTCACTTGCCGTGACCATCTGCCCGTTCATCCAGAGACTGCCCCGGTCACTTGCCGTGACCATCTGCCCGTTCATTCAGAGACTGCCCCGGTCACTTGCCGTGACCATCAGCCCGTTCATCCAGAGACTGCCCCGGTCACTTGCCATGACCTCCAGCCCGTTCACTCAGAGACTGTCCCGGTCACCTGCTGTGACCTCCTGCCCGTCTTCCCTGGTCGCCACCCGCTCCCTTACAAGGACTGCCCCCTTGTATAGTAGCTCAGAGGTTCTGCCTCCCAGACCCGTTACAGTGGGACTCTCATCCTATAATTATCCCGTTGATGGGACCCTCATCCTATAATCGCCCAGTTGCGGGACTCTCATCCTATAATAGTTACGCTAATGGGAGCCTTATCCTTCAATCGTCCGGTTGTGGAACGCTCATCCTATAATCGCCCAGTTGTGGGACCCTCATCATATAATCGTCCAGTTGTGGGACTGTCATCAGATAATCAGCCTCATCCTAAAATTATCCCATTGATGGGACCCTCATCCTATAATCGTTGTTTTGTGGGACTCTCATCCTATAATCGTCCCGTTGTGAGACTCTCATCCTATTATCGTCCCGTTAATGGGACCCTTATCGTTCAATCGTCCAGTTGTGTGACTCTAATCCTATAATTGTTCCATTGTGGGACTCTCATCCTATAATTATCCCGTTGATGGGACCCTCATCCTATAATCGCCCAGTTGTGGGATCCTCATCTTATAGTTGTCCCGTTATTGAATGCTCATCCCATAATAACCCGTTGTGAGACTGTCACTGTATAATCGCCCAGTTGTGTGACCCTCATCCTAAAATTAGCCCGTTGATGGTACCCTCATCCTATAATTGCCCAGTTGTGGGACTCTAATTCTATAATCATCCTGTTGTGGGAATCCAATCCTATAATCATCCTGTTGTGGGAATCTAATCCTATAATGGTCCTGTTGTTGGACACTCATCTTATACTCATCTCGCTGTGGGACTCTTATCCTATAATTGTCCCATTAATGGGAGCCTTATCCATCAATTGTATGGTTGTGGGACCCTCATCCTATAATCGCTCAGTTGCGGGACTCTAATCCTATAATCGTCCCGATGTGGGACTCTCATCTTATCATCGTCCCGTTGTGGGACTTTCATCCTATAATCCTCCCATTGTTGGTCTTTCATCCTATAATCGCCCAGTTGTGGGACCCTCATCCTATAATCACCCAGTTGTGGGTCTTTCATCCTATAATTGTCCCGTTGTGTGACCCTCATCCTAAAATAGCCCAGTTGTGGGACTCTCATCTTATCATCGTCCCGTTGTGGGACTCTCATCTTATCATCGTCCCGGTGTGGGACTTTCATCCTATAATCCTCCCATTGTGGGTCTTTCATCCTATAATCGCCCAGTTGTGGGACCCTCATCCCATAATCATCCAGTTGTGGGACTCTCATCCTATAATCGTCGAACGAGGGACAAAAACTAATAAATAAAGAGAAAAAATTCTCTAAAACACATATGGATGTAAAACCAGGGGTGTATAGATGTGATTGTAAGAAATGCTGTAGTTGTGACATCATTGGACATAATAGCAGATCCATGACATCCTACAGCACTGGAGAGACGTATGAAATCACACAGAATCTAACATGTGATAAGGACTATGTCATATATGTGATTACCTGTGCCTGTGGACTACAATATATGGCCGCACTACACAATCCCAGCGGCCCGCATGAATGGCCACAGGTACAATGCCAAAAATGGAATATTAGAACATAGTCTATCTACACACCTATGTTTAAAACATAATAAACAATTTCATGTTATTGTCACCCCAATTGAACAAATAAGTTCAAAGTGTTTAAATAGAATACAAATGCTTAACCGGAAAGAATCCTTTTGGATCTTTCGATTAAGAACATTATATCCTGATGGGCTAAATGATGTGGTAGAAGGGGTTTAGCTAAAAAGGAAAAGGGATAAATGAAAAAGGTAGGAGGGAATAGAAGAGAATATAGAAAAAACGCACCACATATATTTATTTTGCAAAAAAAATAAAAAATTTTTAAATTTTTTGTATATACTTTTTTTTTTTTTTTTTAAAGGAGGAAAAAAAGGGGAAGAGAGAGAAGGAGAAAAAAAAGGAAAGAGAAAGAAAAAAGGGGGAAAGAAAGGAGAAAAAAAAAAGTTTTTTACTGACATGAATTTTATACATGACATTGGAAAATGTATTTATTTATTTTTTTTAAATTGGATTCATTTAGATTCGTTTTTATACATGTTTTACTATGTTTGTAAAGCTCTTGATAGAATGGGATTTAAAGAGTTAAGACCTTGGTAAAACACACGGCCAAAAATGATATGCACTGACTTTTTTTTATATATAAAATGCACAAAGCAGTAGTAGCCTATATGTAATACCTGAAGAAGGCTCATAAGAGCTGAAACGCGTTGTATGCTATGTTAATAAAATTTGGTTATTCAATATATCACCGCATTCTACCTACTGTGTTTCGGGAGCGCATACCACCTGGAGAATAATTACCTATAATCGTCCCGTTAATGGGACCCTTATCGCTGAATCGTCTAGTTGTGGGACTCTAATCCTATAATAATCCCATTGATGGGACCCTCATCCTATAATCGCCCAGTTGTGGGACCCTCATCCTATAGTCGTGTCGTTGTTGTGTCCTATATTCATCAAGATATGGGATCCTGTATAGGTGACATCTCCTCTTACTCCCACCGTCTGATGCCCTTTGCCCAGTGCGGCCGGTGATTGCTGCTCTGAGGTTTTGCACTCGTCCCTCTCACTATCTCGCTCTACACTTCTCACCTTTTCACACGACACGTTTCCGCAGTGCACACGGTCTTCCAGACGCTTTATAAGATCCGCCACGGAGGAGAAGTTCAGAGCAGACTGTCCTGGTGACAGAAGGTTCAGGACTCTCTGGAATGGTGTCTCCTGTGCAGTGGAGAAGGGACACAGGAGCAGCAGAGCAAGGCACGGCCATAGTGAAGGCAAGGACATGACTGATGCTACGAGGAGAGAGGATCACCACTGCGTCCTGCTGACAAAGTGACAGCCAGAAGTCCTGGCTGCTCCTCTCCATGTTCCTGACCTGGACGGTGATTGGACGGAGTGCCAAGAGCAGATTCTCATTATCACCCCCCCTTCTTTGCTCACCTGAGTTCTTCTCCTCCCTTGTCAGGATGCCCTGCGCACAGAGAACGAGTCTTTCTAGTATTGTGGAATAATTAACTCTTAACTCAATCTGGAAAGCAGCCAGGATTCGACTCCTCAGCCATTATCTGACACCTCAGCTAGTATCCAACAGGTGGGCCAGGATCCGACACCTCGGCCAGTATTCGACACCTTGGCCAGGGTCCAAAACCAAGGTCAGAATCCTACACCTCAGCCAGGATCCAACAGGATTCGACACCTCAGCCAGGATTCGACACCTCAACTAGTATCCGACACCTCGGCCAGTATCCGACACCTTGACCAGTATCTGACACCTCGGCCAGTATCCAACACCTTGGCCAGGATCTGAAAGGTGGCCAGAATCCAACAACGTGGCCAGGATCCGACACCTCGGCAAGGAACCAACACCCTCCTAGTACTGAGCAAAGTGACATGGGGGACTCTTCCTTTGTATTCGGTAATTGGATGTACCCATGGTCCCTCATATCTTTGGGCTTCCTCCCATTTATATTTACCATCCGGGGTTGGCCTTTTTGTCATGGTGACGTGACGTGAAGCAGAAGCTTCTGGGGTGGGGAGTTTGGCGCATGCATGTTCCTGTAGATGACCTTCCAAACTGAGGCCATGGGCTGGGTTGTCTGAAGGCCTGAGGTGCAGAATTGGGTGGGTCTGTGTCCCCCTCCCCAGGCTGGGCACATTTGACATATTTTGGTTTTGCACGCGCCTCTATTTGCCAGGGCCAAGCTAATATGGGGAATTTTTATGTTTTGTACCACTTGTGTGTATACTGTCCACATTGTCTGTCACAGGGACACGTCCTGTAGTGGTGCCCTCCTGGGATGTTCCTCTGTAGATTAGAGGGAGGGAGTGAGTGTGGCCATCAGGTTCCTCATCCCTGAGACCCATGTTTCTTCTTCTTGGGATGAGCAGGGATTAACTCTTGATAGACATTGGGATGGCAACTTAAATAGATGTCGGGAGTAAGGTGAGCTCTCCCTGAATCATAGAATCATAGAATGTTAGGTTGGAAGGGACCTCCGGGGTCCTCGTGTCCAACTCTCTACTCCATTCAGGATTCACTAAATCATCTCAGACAGATGTCTGTCCAGCCTCTGTGTGAAGACGTCCATTGAAGGGGACCTCACCACCTCTCGTGGCCGCCTGTTCCACTCATTGATCACCTCACTGTCAAAAAGTCTCTTCTAATATCTAATCTGTGTCTCCTCCCATTCAGTTTCATCCCATTGCTTCTAGTCTTTCCTTGTGCAAATGAGAATAAAGATGATCCTTCTACAATGTGACAGCCCTTGACATATTTGTAGACAGCTATTAAATCTCCCCTCAGACTTCTCTTTTGCAGCTAAACATTCCCAAATCCTGCAACCGTTCCTCATAGGACATGGTTTGCAGACCGGTCACCATTCTGGTCGCTCTTCTCTGAACTTGCTCCAGTTTGTCGATGTCTTTTTTAAAATGTGGTGCCCAAAACTGGACGCAGTATTCCAGATGAGGTCTGACCTAAGAGGAGTAAAGTGCGATAATAACTTCACGTGATCTAGACTGTATGCTTCTGTTAATACATCCCAGAATTGTATTTGCCTTTTTTGCTGCTGCATCACACTGTTGACTCATGTTCAGTCTATGATCTATTAGTATACCTAAGTCTTTTTCACATGTACTGTTGCTTAGCTCTATTCCTCCCATTCTGTATATGTTTTTTTCATTTTTATTGCCCAGATGAAGGATTTTGCATTTCTCCTTGTTAAAACTCATTCTGTTAGTTGCTGCCCACTGCTCCAGTTTGTTTAGAATGTTTTGAATTCTCTCTCTCACAACACAGTCTGGTACCCCACTTGAGACATTCTTCCAACTGTATGTTCCACTATTTATGACCACTCTTTGGGTCCGATCACTAAGTCAGTTATGAATCCACCTAACAGTTGCCTGGTCCATTTCATGGTTGGTCATTTTTTCAATAAGGATGGTGTGAGATACTTTGTCAAATGCTTTGCTGAAGTCAAGATATACTATATCTACAGCATTTCCCTGATCCACCCAGTCAGTGATTCTGTCATAGAAGGAAATTAAGTTAGTCTGACATGACTTGTTAGTTATAAACCCATGCTGACTCTGATTAATCACTTCATTCTTATCCAGGTACTTGCATACATGTTGTTTAATAATTTGTTCAAAGATCTTTCCTGGTATAGAAGTAAGGATCACCGGCCTATAGTTCCCTGGGTCCACCTTCTTCCCTTTTTTGAAGATAGGGACAACGTTCGCTCTTCTCCAGTCTACTGGGACTTCTCTTGTTCTCCAAGAATTTTCAAAGATTATGGAGAGTTGTTGAATAATTTCCTCTGCCATCTCCTTCAGTACCCTAGCTAAGTATTCCCTCAATATCTCTCTGTTTATAGATAGTGTGGATTCTTCTATTCCTTCAATAGTACAGTGAAGATCAGTTGATGTTACATTTACTTTCTGAGAGAAAATAGGATGCAAAATAGGAATTTAATACTTCGTTCTTCTCAGCATAATTTTTTACCACTTTGCCATTTTCATCCTGTAAAAATCCTATAGCATCTTTGACCTTTCTTTTGCTTTTGACAAACACCCAAAATCCTTTTTTATTGCTTTTGACATCTCTTGCAAGCCTTAATTCATTGTCAGCTTTAGCTAACCTGATACGTGCCCTACAGGTTCTGCAGACTGCTTTATAATCTTCTTTAGATATGCCTCCCTCTTTCCATTTGATAAACATTTCTTTCTTCCTTTTTACCATGTGTTTAAGTTCTGTGTTTATCCATCCTGGTTTCCTTAAATGCTTCCCATTCTTCCCTCTTTTAGGGATTAACGATTGTGCTTTCAGAATCTCATTTTTCAACATTTCCCATCCTTCCTGGACATTTCTGTCCTTAAGGACATCCAGCCATTGGATCCCTCCTATTCTCTTTCTAATCATAGCAAGAGGAAAAGGGAAACCTCAGCAGATGACCCCTCTGTTACTGAAAATCTCTATACAAAGATTAACACTGATACTACCGCCATATAGTGACCATATTGTAGTAGATACTGATGCTGCAGAACACATAAGAAATCACAGTATAGTTATGTATAGTGAATTACAGCTGACATTTTTTCTGGTGTTGACGTTCACTTTTCCCATCTGTTCCATCTAGCCCGTATGCAGAGATTACAGCAAAGACACATCTGACCCCAGAAGCCCCCTCACACTTTATGCAGGGTCTCCAGTAGCCCCCCCCACACTATATGAAGGGTCTCCAGTAGCCCCCCCACACTATATGCAGGGTTCCCAAAAGCCCCTCCACACTACATGCAGGGTCCCCAATAGCCCTCCACACTATATGCAGGGTCTCCAGTAGCCCCCCCACACACTATATGCAGCTTCCCAGTAGCCTCCCCACACTATATGCAGGGTCTCCAGTAGCCCCCCCATACACTATATGCAGGGTCCCCAATAGCCCCTCCACACTACATGCAGGGTCCCCAATAGCCCCCAACACTATATGCAGGGTCTCCAGTAGCCCCCCCACACACTATATGCAGGGTCGCCAGTAGCCCCCCACACTATATGCAGGGTCCCCAGTAGCCCCCCCACACACTATATGCAGCTTCCCAGTAGCCTCCCCACACTATATGCAGGGTCCCCAGTAGCCCCCCCCACACTACATGCAGGGTCCCCAGTAGCCCCCCCCCAAACTATATGCAGGGTCCCCAGTAGCCCCCCCACACTATATGCAGGGTCCCCAGTAGCCCCCTCCCACACTATATGCAGTGTCCCCAGTAGCCCCTCCACACTACATGCAGGGTCCCCAATAGCCCCCCACACTATATGCAGGGTCTCCAGTAGCCCCCCCACACACTATATGCAGCTTCCCAGTAGCCCCCCACACTATATGCAGGGTCCCCAGTAGCCCCCCACAGGCTATATGCAGGGTCCCCGGTAGCCTCTCCACACTATATGCAGGGTCCCCAATAGCCCCCCACACTATATGCAGGGTCTCCAGTAGCCTCCCCACACTATATGCAGGGTCCCCAATAGCCCCCCCCACACTATAGGCAGGGTCCCCAATAGCCCCCCCCACACTATATGCAGGGTCCCCAATAGCCCCCCCCCACACTATATGTAGGGTCTCCAGTAGCCCACCCCACACTATATGCAGGGTCTCCAGTAGCCCACCCCACACTATATGCAGGGTCCCCATTAGCCCCCTCCACTATATGCAGGGTCCCCAGTAGCCCGCCCCACACTATATGCAGGGTCCCCATTAGCCCCCCCCACACTATATGCAGGGTCCACATTAGCCCCCCCACACTATATGCAGGGTCCTCATTAGCCCCCCCCACACTATATGCAGGGTCTCCAGTAGCCTCCCCACACTATATGCAGGGTCCCCAATAGCCCCCCCCACACTATAGGCAGGGTCCCCAATAGCACCCCCCCACACTATATGCAGGGTCCCCAATAGCCCCCCCCACACTATATGTAGGGTCTCCAGTAGCCCACCCCACACTATATGCAGGGTCTCCAGTAGCCCACCCCACACTATATGCAGGGTCCCCATTAGCCCCCTCCACTATATGCAGGGTCCCCAGTAGCCCGCCCCACACTATATGCAGGGTCCCCATTAGCCCCCCCCCCACTATATGCAGGGTCCACATTAGCCCCCCCACACTATATGCAGGGTCCTCATTAGCCCCCCCCCACACTATATGCAGGGTCTCCAGTAGCCCACCCCACACTATATGCAGGGTCTCCAGTAGCCCCCACACACTATATGCAGGGTCCCCAGTAGCCTCCCCACACTATATGCAGGGTCCCCAGTAGCCCCCCACACTACATGCAGGGTCCCCAGTAGCCCCCACACACTATATGCAGGGTCCCCAGTAGCCTCCCCACACTATATGCAGGGTCCCCAGTAGCCCCCCCACACTATATGTAGGGTTCCCAGTAGCCTCCCCACACTATATGCAGGGTCCCCAGTAGCCCCCACACACTATATGCAGGGTCCCCAGTAGCCCCCCACACTATATGCAGGGTCCCCAGTAGCCCCCACACACTATATGCAGGGTCCCCAGTAGCCTCCCCACACTATATGCAGGGTCCCCAGTAGCCCCCACACACTATATGCAGGGTCCCCAGTAGCCTCCCCACACTATATGCAGGGTCTCCAGTAGCCCACCCCACACTATATGCAGGTTCCCAGTAGCCCTCCCACACTATATGCAGGGTCTCCAGTAGCCCCCCCACACTATAAGCACGGTTCCCAGTAGTCCCCCCACTATATGCAGGGTCCCCAGTAGCCCCCCCACACTTTATGCTGGGTTCCCAGTAGCCCCCCCACACTATATGCAGGGTCTCCAGTAGCCCCCCCACACTATATGCAGGGTCCCCAGTAGCCCCCCCACACTATATTCAGGGTCCCCAGTAGCCCGCCCCACACTATATGCAGGTTCTCAGTAGCCCCCCACACTATATGCAGGTTCCCAGTAGCCCCCCACACTACATGCAGGTTCCCAGTAGACCCCCACACTATATGCATTGTCACCAGTAGTCCCCCACACTATATGTAGGGTCCCCAGTAGCCCCCCACAATATATGCATTGTCCCCAGTAGCCCCCCACACTATATGCATTGTCCCCAGTAGCCCCCCACACTATATGCAGATTGCCCAGTAGCACCCCACACTATATGCAGGTTCACAGTGGCCCCCCCACACTATATGCAGGTTCCCCAGTAGCACCCCCACCCACTATATGCAGGTTCCCAGTAGCCCCCCACACTATTCAGGTTCCCCAGTAGCCTCCCACACTATATGCAGGTTCCCAGTGGCCCCCCCACACTATATGCAGGTTCCCCAGTAGCCCCCCCACCCACTATATGCAGGTTCCCAGTAGCCCCCCACACTATTCAGGTTCCCCAGTAGCCCCCCACACTATATGCAGGTTCCCAGTGGCCCCCCCACACTATATGCAGGTTCCCAGTAGCCCCCCACACTATTCAGGTTCCCCAGTAGCCCCCCACACTATATGCAGGTTCCCAGTAGCCCCCCCACACTATATGAAGGTTCCCCAGTAGCCCCGCACGCTATTCAGGTTCCCCAGTAGCCCCCCACACTATATGCAGGTTCCCAGTAGCCCCCCCCACACTATATGCAGGTTCGCCAGTAGCCCCCCCACACTATATGTAGGGTCCCCAGTAGGCCCCCCCCACATTATGTGCAGGTTCCCCAGTAGCCCTCCTACACTATATGTAGGGTCCCTAGTAGCCCCCCCCACAATATATGCATTGTCCCCACTAGACCCCCACACTATATGCAGGATCCCAGTAGCCCCCCTACACTATATGTAGGGTCCCTAGTAGCCCCCCCCACAATATATGCATTGTCCCCACTAGACCCCCACACTATATGCAGGATCCCAGTAGCCCCCCTACACTATATGTAGGGTCCCTAGTAGCCCCCCCCACAATATATGCATTGTCCCCACTAGACCCCCACACTATATGCAGGATCCCAGTAGCCCCCCACACTATATGCATTGTCCCCAGTAGCCCCCCACACACAATATGTAGAGTCCCCAGTAGCCCCCCACACTATATGCAGCTTCCCAGTAGCCCCCCCCACTATATGCAGGGTCTCCAGTAGCCCCCCCCACACTATATGCAGGGTCCCCAGTAGCCCCCCCACACACTATTTGCAGGGTCCCCAGTAGCCCCCCCCACGCTATATGCAGGGTCCCCAGTAGCCCCCCCCACTATATGCAGGGTCCCCAGTAGCCCCCCACATTATATGCAGGTTCCACAGTAGCCTCCCACACTATATACAGGGTCCCCAGTAGCCCCCCCACACTACAGTACAGACCAAAAGTTTGGACACACCTTCTCATTTAAAGATTTTTCTGTATTTTCATGACTATGAAAATTGTACATTCACACTGAAGGCATCAAAACTATGAATTACCACATGTGGAATTATATACTTAACAAAAAAGTGTGAAACAACTGAAAATATGTCTTATATTCTAGGTTCTTCACAGTAGCCACCTTTTGCTTTGATGACTGCTTTGCACACTCTTGCCATTCTCTTGATGAGCTTCAAGAGGTAGTCACCGGAAATGGTCTTCACTTCACAGGTGTGCCCTGTCAGGTTTAATAAGTGGGATTTCTTGCCTTATAAATGGGGTTGGACCATCAGTTGTGTTGTGCAGAAGTCTGGTGGATACACAGCTGATAGTCCTACTGAATAAACTGTTAGCTGCTTTTTTCTTGCCATAATACAAATTCTAAGTAAAGAAAAACGAGTGGCCATCATTACTTTAAGAAATGAAGGTCAGTCAGTCCAAAAGATTGGGAAAACTTTGAAAGTGTCCCCAAGTGCAGTTGCAAAAACCATCAAGCGCTACAAAGAAACTGTCTCACATGAGGACCGCCCCAGGAAAGGAAGACCAAGAGTCACCTCTGCTTCTGAGGATAAGTTTATCCGAGTCACCAGCCTCAGAAATCTCAGGTTCACAGCAGCTCAGATTAGAGACCAGGTCAATGCCATACAGAGTTCTAGCAGCAGACATATCTCTTCAACAACTGTTAAGAGGAGACTTTGTGCAGCAGGCCTTCATGGTAAAATAGCTGCTAGGAAACCACTGCTAAGGACAGGCAACAAGCAGAAGAGACTTGTTTGGGCTAAAGAACACAAGGAATGGACATTAGACCAGTGGAAATCTGTGCTTTGGTCTGATGAGTCCAAATTTGAGATCTTTGGTTCCAACCACCGTGTCTTTGTGCGACGCAGAAAAGGTGAACGGATGGACTCTACATGCCTGGTTCCCACCGTGAAGCATGGAGGAGGAGGTGTGATGGTGTGGGGGGGCTTTGCTGGTGACACTGTTGGGGATTTATACAAAATTGAAGGCATACTGAACCAGCATGGCTGCCACAGCATCTTGCAGCGGCATGCTATTCCATCCAGTTTGCGTTTAGTTGGACCATCATTTATTTTTCAACAGGACAATGACCTCAAACAGACCTCCAGGCTGTGTAAGGGCTATTTGACCAAGAAGGAGAGTGATGGGGGGCTACGCCAGATGACCTGGCCTCCACAGTCACCAGACCTGAACCCAATCGAGATGGTCTGGGGTGAGCTGGACCGCAGAGTGAATGCAAAAGGGCCAACAAGTGCTAAGCATCTCTGGGAACTCCTTCAAGATTGTTGGAAGACCATTTCCGGTGACTACCTCTCATCAAGAGAATGTCAAGAGTGTGCAAAGCAGTCATCAAAGCAAAAGGTGGCTACTGTGAAGACCCTAGAATATAAGACATATTTTCAGTTGTTTCACACTTTTTTGTTAAGTATATAATTCCACATGTGGTAATTCATAGTTTTGATGCCTTCAGTGTGAATGGACAATTTTCAAAGTCATGAAAATACAGAAAAATCATTAAATGAGAAGGTGTGTCCAAACTTTTGGTCTGTACTGTATATATATATTGTAAGGCAGCGCTACTTATTATCCTGGGGGATACTCGCTTCGCTGCGTCAATCAATGCACACCTGTGAAGTGAAGACCATTTCCGGTGACTACCTCTTGAAGCTCATCAAGAGAATGTCAAGAGTGTGCAAAGCAGTCATCAAAGCAAAAGGTGGCTACTGTGAAGACCCTAGAATATAAGACATATTTTCAGTTGTTTCACACTTTTTTGTTAAGTATATAATTCCACATGTGATAATTCATAGTTTTGATGCCTTCAGTGTGAATGTACAATTTTCATAGTCATGAAAATACAGAAAAATCTTTAAATGAGAAAGTGTGTCCAAACTTTTGGTCTGTGTTGTATATGCAGATTCCCAGTAGCCCCCCCTACACTATATGCAGGCTCTCCAGTAGCCCCCCACATTGTATACATGGCCCCCAGTAGCCCCCCACATTGTATACATGGCCCCCAGTAGCCCCCAAATTGTATACATGGCTCCCAGTAGCCCCCCAAAATGATATGCATGGCCCTTCAGTAGCCCTTGCACATTGTATACATGGCCCCCAGTAGCCTCCCACATTATATGCATGCCCCCCCAGTAGCCTCCCACATTGTATGCATGGCCCCCAGTAGCCCCCCACATTTTATACGTGGCCTCCAATAACCTTCCACATTGTATGATTGGCCCCCAGTAGCAGCCCACATTGTATGCATGGCCCCCAGTAGCCCCTCACATTGTATGCATGGCCCCCAGTAGCCCCTCATATTGTATACATGGCCCCCAGTAGCCCCCCACATTGTATGCATGGCTCCCAGTAGCCCCTCATATTGTATACATGGCCCCCAGTAATCACCCACATTGTATGCATGGCCCCCAGTAGCCCCCCACATTGTATACATGGCCCCCAGTAGCCTCCCACATTGTATACATGGCCCCCAGTAGCCCCCCCACATTGCATACATGGCCCCCAGTAGCCTCCCACATTGTATACATAGAATCATAGAATGGTAGAGTTGGAAGGGACCTCCTGGGTCATCTGGTCCAGCCCCCTGCTCAAAGCAGGATTCACTAGATCATCTCAGACAGATGTCTGTCCAGCCTCTGTGTGAAGATGTCCATTGAAGGAGACCTCACCACCTCTCGTGGCAGCCTGTTCCACTCATTGATCTCCTCACTGTCATACAGTGTCTTCTAATATCTAATCTGTGTCTCCTCCCATTCAGTTTCATCCCATTGCTTCTAGTCTTTCCTTGTGCAAATGAGAATAAAGATGATCTTTCTACAATGTGACAGCCCTTGACATATTTGTAGACAGCTATTAAGTCTCCTCTCAGTCTTCTTTTTTTGCAGCTAAACATTCCCAGATCCTGTAACCGTTCCTCATAGGACATGGTTTGCAGACCAGTCACCATTCTGGTCGCTCTTCTCTGAACTTGCTCCAGTTTGTCTATGTCTTTTTTAAAATGTGGTGCCCAAAACTGTACACAGTATCCAGATGAGGTCTGACCAAAGAGGAGTAAAGACCGATAATGACTTCACGTGATCTAGACTGTATGCTTCTGTTAATACATCCCAGAATTGTATTTGCCTTTTTTGCTGCTGCATCACACTGTTGACTCATGTTCAGTCTATGATCTATTAGTATACCTAAGTCTTTTTCACATGTACTGTTGCTTAGCTCTATTCCTCCCATTTTGTATATACTTTTTTCATTTTTATTGCCCAGATGTAGTACTTTGCATTTTTCCATGTTATAAACCATTCTGTTAGCTGCTGCCCACTGCTCCAGTTTATTTAGGTCTTTTTGAATCCTCTCTCTCTCTTCTCTAGTATTAGCTATCCCTCCTAGCTTTGTGTCATCAGCAAATTTAATCAGTTTACCCTCAATTCCTTCATCTAAATCATTGATAAAGATGTTGAACAATACAGGTCCCAGGACAGAGCCCTGTGGTACCCCACTTGAGACATTCATCCAGCTGGATGTGAAGCCATTTACAACCACCCTTTGAGTCCGATCACTAAGCCAGTTATGAATCCACCTAACAGTTGCCTGGTCCATTGCATACTTGGTCATTTTTTCAATAAGGATGGTGTGAGATACTTTGTCAAATGCTTTGCTGAAGTCAAGATATACTATATCTACAGCATTTCCCTGATCCACCCAGTCAGTGATTCTGTCATAGAAGGAAATTAAGTTAGTCTGACATGACTTGTTAGTTACAAACCCATGCTGACTCTGGTTAATCACTTCATTCTTATCCATGTACTTACATACATGTTGTTTAATAATTTGTTCAAAGATCTTTCCTGGTATAGAAGTCAGACTCACCGGCCTATAGTTCCCTGGGTCCATCTTCTTCCCCTTTTTGAAGATAGGAACAACATTTTCTCTTCTCCAGTCTTCTGGGACTTCTCCTGTTCTCCAAGAATTTTCAAAGATTATGGAGAGTGGTTCTAAAATTTCTTCTACGATCTCCTTCAGTACTCTGGGGTGTAATTCATCTGGACCTGGAGACTTGAACTCATTTATGTTAGCTAAATATTCCCTCACAATCTTTCTGTTTACAGATAACTTGGATTCCTCTATTCCTTTAAAAGGACAGTGAAGATCAGTTGATGTTACATTTTCTTTCTGAGAAAACAGATGCAAAATAGGAATTAAAAAGTTCGGCCTTCTCAACATCCTCTCTTACCATTTCTCCATTTTCATCCTGTAAAAATCCTATAGCATCTTTGACTTTTCTTTTACTTTTGACATACCCCCAAAATCCTTTTTTATTGCTTTTGACATCTCTTGCAAGCCTTAATTCATTGTCAGCTTTAGCTAACCTGATATGTGCCCTGCAGGATCTGCAGACTGCATTATAATCTTCTTTAGATATGCCTCCCTCTTTCCATTTAATAAACATTTCTTTCTTTCTTTTTAGCATGTGTTTAAGTTCTGTGTTCATCCATCCTGGTTTCCTTAAATGCTTCCCATTCTTCCTACTTTTCGGGATTGTTAACGATTGTGCTTTGAGAATCTCATTTTTAAAAATTTCCCATCCTTCCTGGACATTTTTGTCCTTAAGGACATCCAGCCATTAGATCCCTCCTATTCTCTTTCTGAGTCTCTTAAAATCTGCCTTTCTGAAATCTAACCTTGAAGTTTGAGTCTTCACATGTCTTCCTCCTCTAGTTATCCAAAATTCTATAATAGCATGATCGCTGCCTCCTAGGGTCCCAGCCACCTTTACCTCCTCAACCATTTCCTCCCTGTTTATAAGGATTAGATCCAAAGTAGCAGATCCCCTTGTTTTCTCCCCTACCTTTTGGAAGATAAAGTTGTCAGCAAGAGAGGATAAGAATTTGCTTGACCTGTTAGTTTTACTTGAGAGAGATTCCCAACAAATGTCTGGATAGTTGAAATCTCCCATGACCACTGCGTCATATTTTTTGGAGAACTTGGTCATTTGATACATAAAGAGTTCATCCATATCTTCAGCTTGCCCAGGTGGCCTGTAGTAAATGCCTACAATGGTGTCCTTTCCGTTGTTCTCTCCTTGTATTCTTACCCAAACAGTTCCCACAGAACTCCCAGTCTCTGAAGCTTCCATCTCTGTGCAGATATACGCTTTTCTAACATACAATGCAACACCTCCTCCTCGTTTATCAAGTCTGTTTCTTGCAAATAAGTTGTATCCTTTTAGCCTTTTATTCCAATCATGTGTATCGTCCCACCAAGTTTCAGTGATTCCAATGACATCATATTCCTTTTCCTGCATTAGTAGTTCCAATTCTCCTTGTTTGTTGCCCATGCTTTGTGCATTTGTATAAAAACATTTTAGTTTGTGATTGGTTTCTCTTCCTCCCATATTTTTATTATTTAGATTGTTTTGTCTTTGTTCTTCTTTTCCACTTCCAGTAGCAGAGATCTCAATAGTATTTGTCAGCTGTATGGCTTTTTCTGGCCTTTTGCTTCCCTTCCCACATTGTTCTAGTTTAAAGCTCTTCTGATGAGTGTAGCAAGGCGACTTCCAAATACATGTTTTCCAGTCTTCGTAAGGTGCACCCCATCTCTAGCAAGTAGTCCATCGTATAGGTAATTCATCCCGTGATCCAGAAATCCAAATCCTTGTTGACGGCACCATCGACGTAGCCAGTTGTTCACCTGTAGAATCTTATTCCACCTCATTGTTCCATGGCCATCCACTGGGAGGATGGATAAGAAGACCACCTGCGCTCCCAATTCTTTCACTTTCTGGCCTAAGTCTTCAAAGTCACTGCAGATGGTTTCCAGGTCCTTTCTTGCGGTGTCATTTGTCCCCACATGTATTAGCAGGAATGGGTAGTGATCTGTAGGTCTGAAGAGTCTTGATATCCTGTCAGACACATCTGTAATTTTTGCTCCTGGAAGACAGCACATTTCTCTTGAGGTTATGTCTGGTCTGCAGATAGCGGCCTCTGTTCCTCTGGGCAGGGAATCCCCCATGACCACCACTCTCCGTTTTTTCTTCACAACATTCTTCTTTCTCCATCCAGGAGGATTCTGAGGGCTTACAAGGTTATTCATTGCTGGCAAAGTCTTATCTTGCTGTATTTCTTCATGGTTCTCCTGCGTGAGAGCCTGGTACTGGTTCCTGAGCAGTATGGGTGCTGACTGCCTCTCGATCCTCCTGCTTCTGTGGGTCACAGGCTTCCATTCCTCTGTTTCGTCAGGTGCAGTTCGAATTTCTTCTCTTTCTGAATCATGAAGAGATAATTCTGCTCTGTCTAAGAACTCTTCACCTTCCTTAATGATTTTCAAGGTAGTTAACCTCTCTCCTAGATTTCGCAACTTTTCCTCCAACAGGGACACAAGCTTGCATTTCTGGCATGTGAAGTTTGGCTTTTCCACTGGCAAGTCTGTGAACATGTAGCAGGATATGCAGCTCACCAAATGGCTCCTGGACTCTTCCATGTTCTTACTGTTAATGTTCTGAAAACAGTGAAAAAAGCTTAAAAAAAAAGCTTCAAAATGCGCGCGCCGGTTTACCGATGTCCTCTTTTCAGCTCCAACAGCCAAAATCCAGTGTTCTTTGAGCTCGCGGAGACTCTTCACTTACCCCAAAATGCAGTGGGAATATGCAAATTATCTCCTCAGGACTCCTCCCCAGTAGCCTCCCACATTGTATACATGGCCCCTAGTAGCCTCCCACATTGTATACATGGCCCCCAGTAGCCTCCCACATTGTATACATGGCCCCCAGTAGCCTGCCACATTGTATACATGGCCCCCAGTAGCCTCCCACATTGTATACATGGCCCCCAGTAGCCTCCCACATTGTATACATGGCCCCCAGTAGCCTCCCACATTGTATACATGGCCCCCAGTAGCCTCCCACATTGTATGCATGGCCCCCAGTAGCCTCCCACATTGTATACATGGCCCCCAGTAGCCTCCCACATTGTATACATGGCCCCCAGTAGCCTCCCACATTGTATACGTGGCCCCCAGTAGCCTGCCACATTGTATACATGGCCCCCAGTAGCCTCCCACATTGTATACATGGCCCCCAGTATCCCCCCACATTGCATACATGGCCCCCAGTAGCCTCCCACATTGTATACATGGCCCCCAGTATGTAGCTCCCTAGATACAGTATGAGGCCACACGTAGCTCCCTAGATACAGTATGAGGCCGCATGTAGCTCCCTAGATACAGTATGAGGCCGCACGTTGCTCCCTATGTACAGTATGAGGCCGCACACAGCTCAATAGATACAGTATGAGGCCGCACGTAGCTCCCTAGATACAGTATGAGGCCGCACGTACCTCCCTAGATACAGTGTGAGGCCGCACGTAGCTCCCTATATACAGTATGAGTCCGCATGTAGCTCCCTAGATACAGTTTGAGGCAGCACGTAGCTCCCTATATACAGTATGAGGCCGCACGTAGCTCCCTAGATGCAGTATGAGGCCGCACGCAGCTCCCTAGATACAGTATGAGGCTGCATGTAGCTCACTAGATACAGTATGAGGCTGCACATAGCTCCCTAGATACAGTATGAGGCTGCACGTAGCTCCCTAGATACAGTGTGAGGCCGCACGTAGCTCCCTAGATACAGTATGAGGCCGCATGTAGCTCCCTATTGTAACATACCTGGCGGCGTCCTTGCATAGTGGTCCATCTCCCACTGTGCAAGAGCGCGCACTTGATTTCCAGTCCAGACTGCCACTCTGGCTTCTTTCCATACTGTCTGCTTTGCTCTGCTCTGGCTGCTTAGGGCGACGCCCGCTGAACTTCCTGTTTCTTGTAGCTGCTGCAGACACACCCCTAATGCGTCCTCAGCCTATTGCTGTCTGTCACCTGGTATATAAACCAGCTCCTCCTTGGAATCCATGCCTGAGCATCTTGTTCTGTCAGTTGGCTTCTAGTCACTGATGTGCCAGGTCCTGTTTATGTTTCCTGCCTTGCGGTATCAGTTCCCGTGTCTGAACTGTGTCCTGTCTGTGCACTCTAGCCAGCTGTCTCTCTGCCTTTCCTGGAGGCTGTAATTCCAGGCCCGTGTGAACACACTCTTAGCCTGTTCCTTCTGCCCTCTAGGGGCCGCATACCTAGATCTGTTGTCTGTGTCTTTTCCCAGTGTCTGTTCCTGCCCTAACTATCTTCCAGCCTGTTTCCCGTTTCTCTCTACGCCCATATCTTCCCTTTTTCTGCAGAGTCTGAACTTGTACCTACTCCTGCTCGTTGTCACTGTACTTCCGTTTGTGAGTTTGTGGTCCACTCGCTACTTCACTGCAAGTACCCTGTGGGTATCTGGTTCTGCCTTTCCCTTCCAGTCTGTTCCGTGTGAACAGAGCCCTGTCCCCACTGCTCTGCCTTGCTCGCCACTCCGGCGGTTTCTGCCCGCTCTGCCTTGTTCACCACTCCGGCGGTTCTTGCCTGCTCTGCCTTGCTCACCGCTCCAGCGGTTCTTGCCTGCTCTGCCCCTTTGCTCACTGCTCCGGCAGTCTCGCTCTGCTCTGCCCCTTTGCTCACTGCTCCGGCAGTCTCGCTCTGCTCTGCCCCTTTGCTCACTGCTCCGGCAGTCTCGCTCTGCTCTGACCCTTTGCTCACTGCTCCGGCAGTCTCGCTCTGCTCTGACCCTTTGCTCACTGCTCCCGTAGTCTCGCTCTGCTCTGCCCTTTTGCTCACTGCTCCGGCAGTCTCGCTCTGCTCTGACCCTTCGCTCACTGCTCCAGCAGTCTCGCTCTGCTCCACTCTCGCTCACCGCTCCAGGCGGCCTCGTCTTGCTCTGCTCTTGCTCGCCGCTCCGGACGGCCTCACTCTGCTGTGTTTGTCCACCGCATCTGCGGTTCTGTTCCTGAGTCCCAGTCTGTACTGGGTCCTATCCACTCTGTGCTCCAACCTGTCGTACCTGCCAGTACCTCCCTGCCTGCATACCAGTCGTGCTTGCCTGCATCCACCCGTCTGCATACCAGCCGTGTCTGCCTATACCCACCAGTCTGTGTGCCAGCCTAACCTGCCTGTTCCTGTATTCCCCGGTGTGGGTCAACAGCCGTGTCCGGGGTCTGACCTGGAGTAGCACCTGGTCCCTCTGCTCGGTTCCTCCTTGGTGCACTGGCGTCGTATGCCGTCGTGCGACCTTGGTCGGATTGGGTGGATACTTAGTTACGCCCCTCCAGGCATTCACTCTCCGGTACGGTCCAGTGGAATCACTACATATACACGCCAGTCAGTCCGGGTGTGTGCATTACACCTATATACAGTATGAGGCCGCACGTAGCTCCCTAGATACAGTATGAGGCCCACGTAGCTCCCTAGATACAGTATGAGGCCGCAAGTAGCTCCCTAGATACAGTATGAGGCCACACGTAGCTCCCTATATACAGTATGTGGCCACACGTAGCTCCCTAGATACAGTATGAGGCCACACGTAGCTCCCTATATACAGTATGAGGCCACGCGTAGCTCCCTAGATACAGTATGAGGCCACAAGTAGCTCCCTAGACACAGTATGAGGCCACACATAGCTCCCTAGATACAGTATGAGGCCACACGTAGCTCCCTATATACAGTATGAGGCCAAACGTAGCTCCACAGTATGAGGCCCACGTAGCTCCCTAGATACAGTATGAGGCCACACGTAGCTCTCTAGATACAGTATGAGGCCGCACGTAGCTCCCTAGATACAGTATGTGGCCACACGTAGCTCCCTAGATACAGTATGAGGCCCATTTAGCTCCCTAGATACAGTATGAGGCCACACGTAGCTCCCTAGATACAGTATGAGGCCGCACGTAGCTCCCTATATACAGTATGAGGCTGCATATGACGCGCCCCTTGGGGCCGTGGGGAACTCGGTAGCCGGGCCGGTCCTGTATTGGGGTAGTCACGGTGGCAGTGACCCGGTCCGTGGCCCAGGGCGGTCAAATAAACAACAGTCAATTGGGGAAATAAAGATTTGGGGATAATGTTTGTGACGCCACCTGTGGTATGCGGCTATATGGAGCCGCCGCTGCGGTGCTGATCCACTGGAGCTGATGGTGAAGCAGCAGAGTTGGTTCAGCTCTCCATGGGCAGAGCTCAGCTCCAGGGCAGTATATGGTGATTGATGAGGTAGATGTTGTTGGCAGGGACAGTGTAGTGCTGGGCTGAGGGCGCAGATAATGACCAGACAACACAGGAATGGCGGCTTCCTGTACCTTTACTTGAGGTTTGACGGTGCAGCCCGGGCACTGGTAAAAGATAGTGATGGAGATCCGGGTGGCCTAGAAGCAATTTGGGATCCACCTCGCTAGGTGGAGTTGTAGGCCTTCCTTCTGCGCTGTCCTCTTTGGCCCTGCTGCCTAAAGCTATGCTGCGGCCCTCTTTCCTGAGCAATCGTTTATTCCTCGCCCGTATGGCAGGCAGCTCGAGCCCTTTTCAGGTGTCGTTCCTTCGTGGCGGTGCTGGGCCCTATGATGCTGCTGAGCTGCCGGGTGTTTGGTGGGGCCAGGAGACCTGCAGTCTCCTGCCCTCCGGATTTAGCCGCTGGGACTTCAGTACCAGAACAACCACTGACTCCGGTGTCCGGTCTCTTGCGCTTTTCTCTGGGGCGAGCTTGGTCACAGCTCTCCTCCCCAGGTTCTCCCTGGTGGCTCTTCTGTCTCCAACTCACTTTTCTCACTCCAACTGACTTTTTCTAAACCCTGCCTCCAGACTCCAATTTAAAGGGGAAGCTCCCCTGAAACCGGGTTAGAGCTCCCCCTTCTGGTCTGGAGCCAGGAAATGTGTTGGATGCTGGTGTTACCTGATAAGGGGGCCCCTCCTTGCTTTCAGGCATGGCATAACCTCCTGTGAGGGAGGCAATGGCAATGTGGCATCCGGACTCCTGGGGTGCCACATTCCCCCCTAGTTAAATTCAGTACTCCCAGACTGAGGACAACTTTTAGAGTTTAACAACAATAACGATTTATATTCAAAAAAATTTACAAAGTCTCGGAAAGGCAAAAATTGCAGAACAACAAAAAAACAAACAAAAATTGGGAGCAGTCATTGCGGTGCTTATTCTTTACGCCGGTATCCGGGAATTGTCTTTTTCGGGTTACCTGAAGGTTGGTTGGTGGAAACCGCCTCAACCCACTTGGTGTAACGTCCCTGGGCGTGACTTCAGGGCACTCTGCCGGTGGGCCTGGTTTTCGGCCACGCCTGCGGTTTATTTTCAAGGCGAACAATTAACTTTACTCAACATTGTTCTGACCACATCTAGTCCTGTGGTCCATTTGTCCATAAATATAATAACTATATACACTCACAATTGCTTAAAGGTTCTTATAGGAAGTCTTTGTAGGCTCTCATGCTTAACAGTTGCAACTATATACTATACACTATTATCTTATTACACCTTAGTCCCTATAACGGGCAGGGAGCTGGCCTATGGTACTACGGGTTGATCTACGCAGTACAGTTATTGCCAATGACCTACCCGGGTCTCTAGTATCTACCGCTGGTGTGGTGAGAGCACTCTGAACTACATTACGGTTAGTCTGACGTAACACCGGTAGGCTTGGTAGTCTTCTACGACCTCTTTGACTCGCCATGGGCACGACAGATTCACCGCTAGCAGGGGGTGGATTCACTCGTTCCACTGCGGTTGTGGCATCTGTTGCTGGGGCCGTCTGGTCTCCCTGCTGTTCTGGAGTCTCTGCGGCTTCCGGTAAGGCTACTTGGGGAAAGGTCAGGACAGGTACCACGATTGCTTGTTCTCCTGCATCCAAGACCGGGGAAATTCTCCAAGGATGGTTTAAACCGTGTCTTCCACCTTTTCTGTGTGCTGGGGGCTGTTTTGGTCCTCCTCTTGGTGTCTCAATTGATCAGGGCATATCTTCAGGTGGTCTCTTGAGACTGCCGCCAAAATCTCTCCCCCATCTTTACTGATGAGGCATACCTTGATGTTGTCAAAATTTGAAGGCAAGACGGTGTATGGCTCAACCTCCCACTGATCGTCTAATTTGTAAACTCGTCTCTTCCTTTTGAGTACTTGTTCTCCAGGTGAACTGCAGGTGCGTGCTGATTATATGTTCTCTCCTGCCTCTGTCTCGCCTCATACAAACTTCTATCTACACATTCTTGCACCTTGCGGTATTGTTGCTGCCGCTCCATATCCCAATCTGCACCTGGTGATGTCGTCGCAGGTGTTAACACTCCCATGTCTAAGTCAATGGGTAACTTACCAGGTCTTGCCCTCATCATATAGGGGGGTGTACAGTCGGTGGAGTTCACCGGGATGTGGTTATATAGGTCCACCAAATCCGTTAACTTCTCTGGCCACAGGCTACGTTCTTCAAGGGGCAACGTCTTCAACAGGTCTATTACCATCTGGTTCATTTTCTCGCATAACCCGTTGGTCTGGGGATGATACGGCGTCGTCCTGATTTTCTTGCAGCCGTACAAGTTACAGAATTCCTGAAACACTTCTGCTTCAAAGGCTGGACCTTAATCGGTAAGCACTCGTTCAGGATAACCGTGCGGGCGACAAAAGTGTTGTTGAAACGCTTTGGCTGCCGTCTTAGCCATCTGATCCTTCACTGGCACTACTACCAGGAACCGGGAGTAGTGGTCTACTATGATGAGAGCGTAGACATAGCCTGACCGGCTTAGGGCTAGCTTCACGTGGTCCAAGGCTACCAATTCAAGTGGTTGTTTGGTGTTTATGGGCTGCAGGGGAGCCCTCTGGCTATCACGGTCTTTCCGTCTCAGGTTGCATGACCCACATTCTCGACACCATCTCTCGATTGCTTTCCTCATGCCAACCCAGTAGAATCGCTCACGTAGCAGGACTTCCAACTTCTTCCACCCAAAGTGTCCTGCTCCATCGTGGTACGCCTCTAAGACCATTGGCGCATCCCGCTTTGGGACTACCACCTGCCAGACAAGTTTGTGTGTCCGGGAGTTGATACTTCTCCGACACAGCTTTCCCTCGTAGATGAACAGCTTGCCCTTCTCCTTCCACAACTGTTGGGTCTCCTGTGGAGCATCTGGATCAGGGTGTGAGTCAGCTTGTGTCAGCAACTCCTTTACCAGGCGGACAGCCAGCTCGCTATTCTGCATCTCTGCCCATCCATGGTGGGGCAATGGGTTAAACGTGGCCTCTCTGTTGACGGAGCGCTTGTCCCTCACAAAGTGGGAGCACTGGGTCACCCCATGACGATGGAAAGCCGGTAGCTCTATCTCCTCCAGCTCTTCCGGGTCTTCTCCCCCATCTGAAAAGTTGGGCATCCTGGACAGTGCATCAGCATTAGCGTTTTTATGCCCCGCCCGATACTTGATGGTAAACTCGTAGTTGGACAGCCGGGCCATCCATCGCTGCTCCAGCGCACCTAGCTTCGCCGTTTTAAGGTGGGTCAGCGGATTATTGTCTGTGAAAATTGTAAACTTCGCTGAAGCCAGGTAGTGTTTGAAGCACTCTGTTACAGTCCAGACTATGGCTAAAAACTCCAACTTGAAGGAACTATAGTTGTCGGGGTTCCTTTCCGTGGGACGGAGCTTCCAGCTGGCGTAGGCAATCACTCTCTCCCTGCCCTGCTGTACCTGGGACAGCACCGCTCCCAATCCCACGTTGCTGGCATCCGTATAGAGTATAAAGGGTTGGCCATAGTCGGGGTAGGCCAGGACTTCGTCTCCCGTAAGAGCCACCTTCAGCCGGGTGAAGGATTCTTCTTCTTTTTTACTCCACTCGAACAGAGGATTCGGGTTATTAGCCTTCTTGGACTGGCCCACTAGGAGGTCCTGCATGGGTGCCCCTATCTTGGTGAAACCCTTGATGAATCTCCTGTAGTAGCCTACCAGCTGCTGCACTTCCTTGATAGTGGAGGGTCTTGGCCAGTCCTTGATCACGGTGACTTTTTCAGGGTCTGGTGCTACACCTTCGGCGCTTACCACATGGCCTAGGTACTGCACCTTGGGCTTCAACATTTGGCACTTGGACGACTTTACCTTCAGGCCAAAACCAGATAGGGCCTCGAACACCTCGGCCAGGTGCTCCAGGTGGTCTTCGTATGTCTTTGAGTAGACGATTACGTCGTCTAGGTACAGCAGAACGGTTTCGAAGTTTTGTGTCCTAGGCAACACTCCATTAACCGCTGGAATTTTCCCAGGGCGTTGCAGAGCCCGAAGGGAATGCAGTTGAACTCGCAGAGGCCCAATGGTGTCGTAAACGTGATCTTCTCTCTGTCCGCCTCTGCCACGGGAACCTGCCAGTACCCACTGGTGAGATCTAAAGTGGAGAAATAGTTAGCGGATCTCAGTGCAGCAAATGATTCCTCAATTCTTGGTAATGGGTAGGCGTCCTTATGTGTAATGCGGTTAATCTGCCTGTAATCAACACACATCCTCATTGTACAATCTTTCTTTCTAACGAGGACTAATGGAGCTGCCCAGGGGCTACAACTATCTCTGATCACCCCAGCCTCCTTCTTCTCCCGTAGCATTCCTTTGGCACATTGATAGTGAGCTGGGGGTACAGGCCGGTACCTCTCTTTGATGGGCGGATGATCTCCCGTGGGGATATGATGTTGGACCCCTTTTACCTGCCCAAAGTCTAGTGGGTGTTTGCTGAAGACTCGTTCATACTCTTGGACCACCCGGTATACTCCATGCTTTTGGTGCAAAGGGGTGGAGTCAGTGCCCACTTGTAGCTTCTGACACCAATCCTCCATCTGCCCCTTGGAGCCATTATCCTCCGCCGGTTTGGACGGAAGCAAGGGTTCCACTGTCTTTATTGCGTTGTTACTGACAGTGAACAGCTTAGCAAGGGTAGCATACTGGGGTAAATGGACCTCTTTCTCCCCACAATTCAGGATGTGTATCGGTACTCTCCCCTTGCGGACATCGACCACCCCCCTGGCTGTCAAGATGGTGGGCCTACTGTCAGAGTATACGGGTTCTACCAGGGCCTGATAATCTTGACCCCTGAGACCTATTGCTGCCCGACACCATATTAACATTTCACTCCTAGGGGGCATTGCAATGGGGAACGGATAACTCATCCTGACACTGCCGACTTCTCCACCAGACAGCTCTACCTGTTGTCTTTTCATCAGGGCTCTCATCTCCTTCTGCAGAACTCGCAGCTGACTGGAACTGGCGGTCTCTGCGACCTGCTGCAACAAAAGAATAATTTCTCCCAGACAATTCTCTGTCACATTGGTGCCTAAGGTTATCATAGGATGACTTTCTCGGCGATCAATATCAACAATAATCATTCCTTGTGATGGCAATTCTACTCGGCCAACTTTTATGGTAAACTCTTTATACCCCACCTGAGGCAAGGGCTGACCATTGCTGGCATAGATACTAAGATGTTCATCTGGACTGGGGGTAATGTCTGAATCAGCCCAGTATTGTTTATAAAGGATATATGGCATCGTTGTCACCTGGCAACCAGTGTCCAGTAACGCATTCATCTGGATGCCATCAAGCACGACAGGTAGGACCGGTCGTCCTCCCACGTACTTGTCTCGCCAGCTTTGTGGGCCTGGTCGTCTTACTCCTGGGGTTGGCGCTCTGCCCCAGGGGTTGCTCATTTAAATCACAGAACCAGCTACAAAAGTGAGTGTGAAGAGGCTGGAACCCTCGTCCAGGTCAGAGACAGGTCTATCATCTATCCTGAGAGGTCGGGAGGGACCAGCTACAAAAGTGAGTGTGAAGAGGCCGGAACCCTCGTCCCAGGTTAGAGACAGGTCTATCATCTATCCTGAGAGGTCAGTAGGGACCAGCTACAAAAGTAAGTGTGCAGAGGCCGGAACCCTCGTCCCAGGTCAGAGACAGGTCTATCATCTATCCTGAGAGGGCAGGAGGGACCAGCTACAAAAGTGAGTGTGCAGAGGCCGGAACCCTCGTCCCAGGTTAGAGACAGGTCTATCATCTATCCTGAGAGGTCGGGAGGGACCAGCTACAAAAGTGAGTGTGAAGAGGCCGGAACTCTCGTCCCAGGTCAGAGACAGGTCTATCATCTATCCTGAGAGGTCAGGAGGGACCAGCTACAAAAGTGAGTGTGAAGAGGCTGGAACCCTCGTCCCAGGTTAGAGACAGGTCTATCATCTATCCTGAGAGGTCAGGAGGGACCAGCTACAAAAGTAAGTGTGCAGAGGCTGGAACCCTTGTCCCAGGTCAGAGACAGGTCTATCATCTATCCTGAGAGGTCGGGAGGGACCAGCTACAAAAGTGAGTGTGCAGAGGCCGGAACCCTCGTCCCAGGTTAGAGACAGGTCTATCATCTATCCTGAGAGGTCGGGAGGGACCAGCTACAAAAGTGAGTGTGAAGAGGCCGGAACTCTCGTCCCAGGTCAGAGACAGGTCTATCATCTATCCTGAGAGGTCAGGAAGGACCAGCTACAAAAGTGAGTGTGAAGAGGCTGGAACCCTCGTCCTAGGTTAGAGACAGGTCTATCATCTATCCTGAGAGGTCAGGAGGGACCAGCTACAAAAGTAAGTGTGCAGAGGCTGGAACCCTCGTCCCAGGTTAGAGACAGGTCTATCATCTATCCTGAGAGGTCGGGAGGGACCAGCTACAAAAGTGAGTGTGCAGAGGCCGGAACCCTCGTCCCAGGTTAGAGACAGGTCTATCATCTATCCTGAGAGGTCGGGAGGGACCAGCTACAAAAGTTAGTGTGAAGAGGCCGGAACCCTCGTCCCAGGTTAGAGACAGGTCTATCATCTATCCTGAGAGGTCGGGAGGGACCAGCTACAAAAGTGAGCGTGCAGAGGCCGGAACTCTCGTCCCAGGTCAGAGACAGGTCTATAATCTATCCTGAGAGGTCGGGAGGGACCAGCTACAAAAGTGAGTGTGAAGAGGCCGGAACTCTCGTCCCAGGTCAGAGACAGGTCTATCATCTATCCTGAGAGGTCAGGAGGGACCAGCTACAAAAGTGAGTGTGAAGAGGCCGGAACCCTCGTCCCAGGTTAGAGACAGGTCTATCATCTATCCTGAGAGGTCGGGAGGGACCAGCTACAAAAGTGAGCGTGAAGAGGCCGGAACCCTCGTCCCAGGTCAGAGACAGGTCTATCATCTATCCTGAGAGGTCGGGAGGGACCAGCTACAAAAGTGAGTGTGAAGAAGCCGGAACCCTCGTCCCAGGTTAGAGACAGGTCTATCATCTATCCTGAGAGGTCGGGAGGGACCAGCTACAAAAGTGAGTGTGAAGAGGCCGGAACCTTCGTCCCAGGTCAGAGACAGGTCTATCATCTATCCTGAGAGGTCGGGAGGGACCAGCTACAAAAGTGAGTGTGAAGAGGCCGGAACCCTCGTTCCAGGTCAGAGACAGGTCTAGCATCTATCCTGAGAGGTCGGGAGGGACCAGCTACAAAAGTGAGTGTGAAGAGGCCGGAACCCTCGTCCCAGGTCAGAGACAGGTCTATCATCTATCCTGAGAGGTCGGGAGGGACCAGCTACAAAAGTGAGTGTGAAGAAGCCGGAAACCGCGTCCCAGGTCAGAGACAGGTCTATCATCTATCCTGAGAGGTCGGGAGGGACCAGCTACAAAAGTAAGTGTGAAGAGGCCAGAAGCCTCGTCCCAGGTCAGAGACAGGTCTATCATCTATCCTGAGAGGTCGGGAGGGACCAGCTACAAAAGTGAGTGTGAAGAGGCCGGAACCCTCGTCCCAGGTCAGAGACAGGTCTATCATCTATCCTGAGAGGTCGGGAGGGACCAGCTACAAAAGTGAGTGTGAAGAGGCCAGAACCCTCGTCCCAGGTCAGAGACAGGTCTATCATCTATCCTGAGAGGTCGGGAAAGACCAGCTACAAAAGTGAGTGTGAAGAGGCCGGAACCCTCGTCCCAGGTCAGAGACAGGTCTATCATCTATCCTGAGAGGTCGGGAGGGACCAGCTACAAAAGTGAGTGTGAAGAGGCCGGAACCCTCGTCCCAGGTCAGAGACAGGTCTATCATCTATCCTGAGAGGTCGGGAGGGACCAGCTACAAAAGTGAGTGTGAAGAGGCCAGAACCCTCATCCCAGGTCAGAGACAGGTCTATCATCTATCCTGAGAGGTCGGGAGGGACCAGCTACAAAAGTGAGTGTGAAGAGGTCGGAACCCTCGTCCCAGGTCAGAGACAGGTCTATCATCTATCCTGAGAGGTCGGGAGAGACCAGCTACAAAAGTGAGTGTGAAGAGGCTGGAACCCTCGTCCCAGGTTAGTGACAGGTCCATCATCTATCCTGAGAGGTCGGGAGGGACCAGCTACAAAAGTGAGTGTGAAGAGGCCGGAACCCTCGTCCCAGGTCAGAGACAGGTCTATCATCTATCCTGAGAGGTCGGGAGGGACCAGCTACAAAAGTGAGTGTGAATAGGCCAGAACCCTCGTCCCAGGTTAGAGACAGGTCTATCATCTATCCTGAGAGGTCGGGAGGGACCAGCTACAAAAGTGAGTGTGAAGAAGCTGGAACCCTCGTCCCAGGTTAGAGACAGGTCTATCATCTATCCTGAGAGGTCGGGAGGGACCAGCTACAAAAGTGAGTGTGAAGAGGCCGGAACCTTCGTCCCAGGTCAGAGACAGGTCTATCATCTATCCTGAGAGGTCGGGAGGGACCAGCTACAAAAGTGAGTGTGAAGAAGCCGGAAACCGCGTCCCAGGTCAGAGACAGGTCTATCATCTTTCCTGAGAGGTCGGGAGGGACCAGCTACAAAAGTGAGTGTGAAGAAGCTGGAACCCTCGTCCCAGGTTAGAGACAGGTCTATCATCTATCCTGAGAGGTCGGGAGGGACCAGCTACAAAAGTGAGTGTGAAGAGGCCGGAACCTTCGTCCCAGGTCAGAGACAGGTCTATCATCTATCCTGAGAGGTCGGGAGGGACCAGCTACAAAAGTGAGTGTGAAGAGGCCGGAACCCTCGTCCCAGGTCAGAGACAGGTCTATCATCTATCCTGAGAGGTCGGGAGGGACCAGCTACAAAAGTGAGTGTGAAGAGGCCGGAACCCTCGTCCCAGGTCAGAGACAGGTCTATCATCTATCCTGAGAGGTCGGGAGGGACCAGCTACAAAAGTGAGTGTGAAGAGGCCGGAACCCTCGTCCCAGGTTAGAGACAGGTCTATCATCTATCCTGAGAGGTCGGGAGGGACCAGCTACAAAAGTGAGTGTGAATAGGCCAGAACCCTCGTCCCAGGTTAGAGACAGGTCTATCATCTATCCTGAGAGGTCGGGAGGGACCAGCTACAAAAGTGAGTGTGAAGAAGCTGGAACCCTCGTCCCAGGTCAGAGACAGGTCTATCATCTATCCTGAGAGGTCGGGAGGGACCAGCTACAAAAGTGAGTGTGAAGAGGACGGAACCTTCGTCCCAGGTCAGAGACAGGTCTATCATCTATCTTGAGAGGTCGGGAGGGACCAGCTACAAAAGTGAGTGTGAAGAAGCCGGAAACCGCGTCCCAGGTCAGAGACAGGTCTATCATCTATCCTGAGAGGTCGGGAGGGACCAGCTACAAAAGTGAGTGTGAAGAAGCTGGAACCCTCGTCCCAGGTTAGAGACAGGTCTATCATCTATCCTGAGAGGTCGGGAGGGACCAGCTACAAAAGTGAGTGTGAAGAGGCCGGAACCTTCGTCCCAGGTCAGAGACAGGTCTATCATCTATCCTGAGAGGTCGGGAGGGACCAGCTACAAAAGTGAGTGTGAAGAGGCCGGAACCCTCGTCCCAGGTCAGAGACAGGTCTATCATCTATCCTGAGAGGTCGGGAGGGACCAGCTACAAAAGTGAGTGTGAAGAGGCCGGAACCCTCGTCCCAGGTCAGAGACAGGTCTATCATCTATCCTGAGAGGTCGGGAGGGACCAGCTACAAAAGTGAGTGTGAAGAGGCCGGAACCCTCGTCCCAGGTTAGAGACAGGTCTATCATCTATCCTGAGAGGTCGGGAGGGACCAGCTACAAAAGTGAGTGTGAAGAGGCCGGAACCCTTGTCCCAGGCCAGAGACAGGTCTATCATTTATCCTGAGAGGTCGGGAGGGACCAGCTACAAAAGTGAGTGTGAAGAGGCCAGAACCCTCGTCCCAGGTTAGAGACAGGTCTATCATCTATCCTGAGAGGTCGGGAGGAACCAGCTACAAAAGTGAGTGTGAAGAGGCCAGAACCCTCGTCCCAGGTCAGAGACAGGTCTATCATCTATCCTGAGAGGTCGGGAGGGACCAGCTACAAAAGTGAGTGTGCAGAGGCCGGAACCCTCGTCCCAGGTTAGAGACAGGTCTATCATCTATCCTGAGAGGTTGGGAGGGACCAGCTACAAAAGTTAGTGTGAAGAGGCCGGAACCCTCGTCCCAGGTCAGAGACAGGTCTATCATCTATCCTGAGAGGTCAGGAGGGACCAGCTACAAAAGTGAGCGTGCAGAGGCCGGAAACCGCGTCCCAGGTCAGAGACAGGTCTATCATGTATCCTGAGAGGTCGGGAGGAACCAGCTACAAAAGTGAGTGTGAAGAGGCCGGAACTCTCGTCCCAGGTCAGAGACAGGTCTATCATCTATCCTGAGAGGTCGGGAGGGACCAGCTACAAAAGTGAGTGTGAAGAGGCCGGAACCCTCGTTCCAGGTCAGAGACAGGTCTATCATCTATCCTGAGAGGTCGGGAGGAACCAGCTACAAAAGTGAGTGTGAAGAGGCCGGAACTCTCGTCCCAGGTCAGAGACAGGTCTATCATCTATCCTGAGAGGTCGGGAGGGACCAGCTACAAAAGTGAGTGTGAAGAGGCCGGAACCCTCGTTCCAGGTCAGAGACAGGTCTATCATCTATCCTGAGAGGTCGGGAGGGACCAGCTACAAAAGTGAGTGTGAAGAGGCCAGAACCCTCATCCCAGGTCAGAGACAGGTCTATCATCTATCCTGAGAGGTCGGGAGGGACCAGCTACAAAAGTGAGTGTGAAGAGGTCGGAACCCTCGTCCCAGGTCAGAGACAGGTCTATCATCTATCCTGAGAGGTCGGGAGAGACCAGCTACAAAAGTGAGTGTGAAGAGGCTGGAACCCTCGTCCCAGGTTAGAGACAGGTCCATCATCTATCCTGAGAGGTCGGGAGGGACCAGCTACAAAAGTGAGTGTGAAGAGGCCGGAACCCTCGTCCCAGGTCAGAGACAGGTCTATCATCTATCCTGAGAGGTCGGGAGGGACCAGCTACAAAAGTGAGTGTGAATAGGCCAGAACCCTCGTCCCAGGTTAGAGACAGGTCTATCATCTATCCTGAGAGGTCGGGAGGGACCAGCTACAAAAGTGAGTGTGAAGAAGCTGGAACCCTCGTCCCAGGTTAGAGACAGGTCTATCATCTATCCTGAGAGGTCGGGAGGGACCAGCTACAAAAGTGAGTGTGAAGAGGCCGGAACCTTCGTCCCAGGTCAGAGACAGGTCTATCATCTATCCTGAGAGGTTGGGAGGGACCAGCTACAAAAGTGAGTGTGAAGAAGCCGGAAACCGCGTCCCAGGTCAGAGACAGGTCTATCATCTTTCCTGAGAGGTCGGGAGGGACCAGCTACAAAAGTGAGTGTGAAGAAGCTGGAACCCTCGTCCCAGGTTAGAGACAGGTCTATCATCTATCCTGAGAGGTCGGGAGGGACCAGCTACAAAAGTGAGTGTGAAGAGGCCGGAACCTTCGTCCCAGGTCAGAGACAGGTCTATCATCTATCCTGAGAGGTCGGGAGGGACCAGCTACAAAAGTGAGTGTGAAGAGGCCGGAACCCTCGTCCCAGGTCAGAGACAGGTCTATCATCTATCCTGAGAGGTCGGGAGGGACCAGCTACAAAAGTGAGTGTGAAGAGGCCGGAACCCTCGTCCCAGGTGAGAGGATGATGGGAGTTGTACTTCACGCAAGACTACGATGTAAGACACAGATGAAGTTATTCTTCCCTTATCTGGACATTTGGACTGACGCCCAGAAACTAGATTGTAACTTGTTTTTAGCTGTCTCAGAAACCTTCTACTAATTATCACTTTTCTGTTTATGAAACTTTCTTATCAACATTCCACTGTTATGAATCATCATTTCGCTGCCTGTGAAACAAAGGCATTTTACTGCGCATGTCTGACAAAAAAAAAAAAAAATGAATGAAATGATTATTAATATAAATAAAGGGACTGCACCTATAGAGGCAGACGCGCTCAGGGGCTTCCCAGTACTTGATTATACACTACGTGTCTGTGTATTTCTTGTTACGGGGATACCCCGACTCCAACAAGGACCCTCCATGGCTGAATGATCCTAACAATTCCTGGCGCCCGAAACAGGGACCCGAGGTCTGCGTATTCCTTCAAGTTCATCGACCGGCACGAGTAACCGCTGAGATTGGGACATCGGAACAGCAGATGACAAACCTGGCCAGGTAAGAGACACTGTTAGTTCTCTTACATCTGCTCTGCGATAGTCCGTAAATTTCATGCATATCTTGTGTTGGGATTGAGGAACTAGTAGAGAAGGATACCTATAGCTCGGGTCATTCATGTATATACTGTAGGATCTGCCGAAGGAGAGGTCAGAGAAGGTTATGGAACGGATGGTATGAAAGAGATGTGGATGTCGGGAATAGCCTCATAAGCCGCACTAAGGTAGATGACATAAGTATTACGGAGATTGCCTAACTGAGTCATAAGGTTGTGTCCTTTCGGGGAAACCTTCGCTCACGCTTAACTCCCGAACCTTTGTCCTCCTTTTTGACGGATAAGAGATTGACAGAATGAGCCCATGGAAGTAATGATAATACTCCAGGGACACGATATATAATGGAGACTGTATGGTTCATTTTATGTATTGTTGGTCTTGCCCTTGTTGCCATATATATGTGTGTTAGAATTACTCTACACTTCAGACAAAACGGTCCAGAGAAACCGTTTCAGATACTGGCTCCTTAGGACAGAATAGGTAACGAGGAAAGGTAGAATATAGAATATATTTTATCTAACCCAAAAAACCTCCTAAGGTAGGAATAGTCAGGAAAAATGGGCAACAATGGCTCCTTAGGACAGAATAGGTAACGAGGAAAGGTAAAATATAGAATATATTTTATCTAACCCAAAAAGCCTCCTAAGGTAAGAATAGTCAGGAAAAATGGGCAACAAACAGACTAAGACCACAAATGATGAACAAGATGTCTATACAATCGTGAAAGAAAGGTGTGGTGTAGAAGCAACTAAGAATTTAGGGAAAGTTTGCAAAACTTTTCAGGTAGCAAGGCATGACAGGTTTAACAGGAAACTATGGGAGGACATTCGGGCTAGAAAAGCAGGAGTGGTAAGAGACAAAGGATGGTAGAGTCCAAATTTTGGTGCCTGATGACCAAGAGTCTCTAGAAAACATTGTAAAAGTCCAAGCCTTAGAGGATGAGAAAGATCCTGCCCCTACCCAAATTATTTTAGATCTTTCTGAGGTACCAGAAAAATTATGGGCACAACATGACACCGATGTAGGACTAATGCCAATAGCTCCTGTAAAAGTCACTCCTGTTCCAGGTGTGACACTACCCCAATTGAGACAGTATCCTATTAGTGCCCAACAAGAACACGCCATAGGAGAACAGATAAAAGATTATCTAAAAACTGGAGTACTGATAGAAGTAAAGTCACCAGCCAATACACCGTTGTACCCCGTAAAAAAAGAAATCTACTGAGGGGTCAGCTGCTAGGTACCGGATGGTACATGATCTAAGAGAGATAAATAAAATTTTGGAACCTATTACTCCTGTTGTGCCAAATCCACACACGTTGCTATCACAGATCCCAGCAACAGCACGAGTATTTTCTGTCATAGACTTATCAAATGCATTTTTTTCAGTACCATTACACCCAGACTGTTACAAACTGTTTGCATTTACATTTAAGAATAGACAATTAGCATGGACAAGATTACCACAGGGTATGATACATTCACCTACCTTGTACTCAGAAGCTATGAGATCAGTTCTTCAAAATTTCAAACCTACGGATGAGGTTGTAATTCTCCAATATGTTGATGACCTATTGTTATGTGCCCCTGCTCAAGAGTCCGCAAACAGCAACACAATAAGGTTGTTAATATTTCTAGCAGACATGGGCTGTAAAGTTAACAAGAAAAAAGTACAACTTTGTATGACTACGGTAGTATTTCTAGGACACTGCATTTCACAAGGTATTCGGCACCTCACCGCCGACAGACTAAAAATCATTAGAGATCTTGTTCCTCCCAAGAACTACAAAACATTAAGAGCATTTTTGGGAATAGTATCACACTGCAGACAATGGGTTATACATGCTAGTCAGCTTATGCAACCTCTATATGATTGTTTAAAAATCGAGCCTTTTCAGTTAACTGAATCAGCGCTCATAGCCTTTCAAGACCTCAAGAAAGGTCTCATGTCAGCCCCGGCCTTGGGAATCCCAGACTACGCCAAACCATTCCAATTAATGGCTGCGGAAATGTCTAATCATGCTACAGGAGTACTAACACAGAAACATGAAAATAAACAAAGACCTGTCGCATACTATTCTGCTCAATTAGATAATGTTACCAAAGCTGCACCATCATGTGTCAGAGTAGTAGCAGCTGTCTCTCTTTTGGTAGAAAAAGCCTCAGAAATAGTACTAGACCATGCCCTAATAGTACAAACTACACATGATGTACATGGCATACTGAATCAGGTATTGCCAAAACACATTTCAATGGCTAGACATCTTAGATTACAATGCTCCTTACTAATGCCACCAAACCTCACTTTTCGCCGCATATTGTCTCTAAATTTAGCCACTCTGTTACCACTAGAGACAAAGGGGGGAGTGGAAGGAGGTCAGGAAGACGAAGATGAAAATTTTTTACAATACCACGAACAAGACAATATAATACATGATTGCTTACAGTGTATAGAACAAGAAACACAAGGGCTACCTAATGTACAGGACACCCCTCTTGACAATCCAGACCTACATATGTATATAGATGGTGGTAGGTATGCAGATGAAACTGGTAACTTTCACACAGGTTATGCCATTGTATCAGATCATGATGTTATTGAAGCTGAGCCAATGCAGGCCAGCTGTTCAGCCCAGGAAGCTGAACTATTAGCTCTAATACGAGCATTACAGTTAGCAAAAGAAAAAACCGCTAATATTTTTACTGATATGCATATGGTATTGTACATGATTTTGGATGTATATGGAGAGCTAGAGGTTACATGACAGCTTCAGGTCAACCAGTAAAACATGGACAAATGATTAGACAAATCCTAGAATCAGCTGCCTCAACCAAACAAGTAGCAGTAATAAAAGTACCTGCACATGTAAGACTCAACACCGAGATAGCTAGGGGTAATGACCGAGCCGACAAGGCTGCTAAGCGAGCTGCAGTAAAACCTCTGACAACTGACCACACTATTAGTGCAGTATCAGAATTTGACTTAATTACACGGCTCAAAGAAGCCCACCAGCAGGTGAGTAGAGAAGAAAAAGAAGAGTGGCAGAAACAGGGGGCAGAAGAAAAAGAAGGACTATGGAGAAAAGGAGATGAGCTTTGTCTCCCCCGAGCATGGTACCCTGTTGTGGTCAGTGAAGCCCACGGACCTACACATGTGTCTGCAAACGGTATGATACAGAGGGTCAGACAGAAGTGGTTAGCCCCAGGGTTCGGCCAGGTAGCTCGAGCAAAATGTGGTTCTTGTGAAATCTGTTTAGCCCACAATCCAGGACAGACTGTTAAGACCCCCCAGAAGCACCATGTAAGACCACTATATTCGTTCCAGAGACTTCAGATCGATTACATCCAGATGCCTAAGCATGGACACTATGAGTATGTACTGGTATGTGTGGACATGTTTTCGGGGTGGCCAGAGGCTTATCCAGTTCATACAGCCACGGCTAAAGTCACTGCAGTAAAAATAGCACATGAACTGGTACCCCGTTATGGTATCCCAGAAGTGATCGAGTCGGATAGAGGTACACATTTTACTGGAGAGATTTTTCAGAATGTAATGAAAATGTTGTGTATAAAAAGTGAACTACACACCCCTTACCACCCACAGAGTTCTGGTAAGGTTGAGAGAATGAATGGAACACTTAAGTTAAAAATACAGAAAGCCATGGCAGAAACACAGAAACCATGGACTGAGTGTCTCCCAATAGCATTGTATTCAGTCAGAAACACCCCCCAGGGAAAGAGCAAACTCACCCCCCATGAAATATTGTTTGGTAGAGTTGCCAATACAGGATTGTATTTCCCACAGACTTTAATGTTAGAAACTGAAAGCTTAACTGCTTATGTACAAAATTTATGTAAGCATGTGTCTAAAATACACTCTTTAGTGTTCTCTTCCATTCCAGATCCAGATTCCATTGAGGGAACGCACAAGCTGCAACCAGGAGACGAAGTCTACGTAAAAAGACATAACAGAAGAACGCTAGAACCCAGATTTGAGGGTCCATATCAGGTGTTATTGACAACTCCAACTGCAGTAAAATTGGAAGGAAAATCAGCATGGGTACATGCAAGCCATTGCAAAAAGAAATAGTGGTGATTGTACTTGTGTTAGCTATAACGATAGATCAGGGAGACCTGTGGGATAAACTAAGTTCCCCAAAACCTGCAGATAATAAATTTATAAAACATCATGAGATATTGGTAAACGGGCTGCTCGATGGAGGACAGAAAATAGCAGACTGTTGGATTTGTACGCATTCTCCAATATCAGCCACGAGCATACCCTTCCTGGCCGTACCCATGACCCCTGAGGAAGTGTTTACATGGACTAATTGCTCAGACAAATTAGCAAATAACCAAACCGTTAATTCTAGATTATGGAACACCACTGTTGCCATCCCAGTTGTGGGGTGGGTGGGATTTCCCTGGTGGCAAGGTAATATGACTGGAAAAATAAACAACTTACAATATTTAGCGTTTAAAGGAGGTGTATGGGTTCCTAGAAATAAGACGGGACTAACAGACTTAGGGTTAATTCCTACAGAAAATATACAACTCAGTTTTAGTAGCACAGTATCTTCTTCTCAACCTTTTAAACCTGATATAGTAGAAAAATACATACACAATAATGGTTGGAAATATTCACAATTATTCCCCGATGGAAACAATGATACATGTTCAAAGATACCAGGTAATATATTATGTAATGAGTCAAGTGCATATGACCCAGGTACACCGACTTGTGAAAATCCAGATGCAGGATACTGTAGTCCATTAGGTCAAAAACCCCCTTGGTGTATACTTCAGAATGTATCTAAATTTTTAGATTTGGTACATAGGTTGGTGCTCCAACACTCTGCAATATGGGATCTGCCTGAAGGAACCTTCTGGATTTGTGGAAATGGAGCATACAAATGGCTCCCAGTAGGAATAAAAGGTGCATGTACTCTAGGACGCTTAACACCGGCCACATTTATAGTTCAGAATCAGCAGGTAGATAAGCAAGCAGTACCTAAACACACACTATACAAAAGAGCAGCCGACAACTCGCCTAGACCTTCAGGTAGGCCACATGTGGTCCAAATGGGAATTCCTAATAAAATATTCAGCACTTTCTTTGTGTATCCAATGTTGATGCAGATGTGGGACGAATATGACAGACACAATGATCAAAATAAAGATAGCTGGTGGTCAGACACCTTCTCCTTTCTCAACCCAAAGAACTGGTTTAAGGGTATTGGAGGTTGGGTGGCTGGAATTCTGCAAGGTATATTACAGATTGTGCTAGTTATAGTAGTCATATATGTAGTGTTTAAAATAGGATTAAAAATTATTTTAATATGCATAAATAAGCTTTGTAATATGGACTCAAGAATATGAAAGAAAAGAACTCCCGGACCAGGTCTTCTACCAAAAGTCCATAAGGAAGAATCAAAGGGGGGACTGAGAGGATGATGGGAGTTGTACTTCACGCAAGACTACGATGTAAGACACAGATGAAGTTATTCTTCCCTTATCTGGACATTTGGACTGACGCCCAGAAACTAGATTGTAACTTGTTTTTAGCTGTCTCAGAAACCTTCTACTAATTATCACTTTTCTGTTTATGAAACTTTCTTATCAACATTCCACTGTTATGAATCATCATTTCGCTGCCTGTGAAACAAAGGCATTTTACTGCGCATGTCTGACAAAAAAAAAAAAAAATGAATGAAATGATTATTAATATAAATAAAGGGACTGCACCTATAGAGGCAGACGCGCTCAGGGGCTTCCCAGTACTTGATTATACACTACGTGTCTGTGTATTTCTTGTTACGGGGATACCCCGACTCCAACAAGGACCCTCCATGGCTGAATGATCCTAACACAGGTCAGAGACAGGTCTATCATCTATCCTGAGAGGTCGGGAGGGACCAGCTACAAAAGTGAGTGTGAAGAGGCCGGAACCCTCGTCCCAGGTTAGAGACAGGTCTATCATCTATCCTGAGAGGTCGGGAGGGACCAGCTACAAAAGTGAGCGTGAAGAGGCCGGAACCCTCGTCCCAGGTCAGAGACAGGTCTATCATCTATCCTGAGAGGTCGGGAGGGACCAGCTACAAAAGTGAGTGTGAAGAAGCCGGAACCCTCGTCCCAGGTTAGAGACAGGTCTATCATCTATCCTGAGAGGTCGGGAGGGACCAGCTACAAAAGTGAGTGTGAAGAGGCCGGAACCTTCGTCCCAGGTCAGAGACAGGTCTATCATCTATCCTGAGAGGTCGGGAGGGACCAGCTACAAAAGTGAGTGTGAAGAGGCCGGAACCCTCGTTCCAGGTCAGAGACAGGTCTAGCATCTATCCTGAGAGGTCGGGAGGGACCAGCTACAAAAGTGAGTGTGAAGAGGCCGGAACCCTCGTCCCAGGTCAGAGACAGGTCTATCATCTATCCTGAGAGGTCGGGAGGGACCAGCTACAAAAGTGAGTGTGAAGAAGCCGGAAACCGCGTCCCAGGTCAGAGACAGGTCTATCATCTATCCTGAGAGGTCGGGAGGGACCAGCTACAAAAGTAAGTGTGAAGAGGCCAGAAGCCTCGTCCCAGGTCAGAGACAGGTCTATCATCTATCCTGAGAGGTCGGGAGGGACCAGCTACAAAAGTGAGTGTGAAGAGGCCGGAACCCTCGTCCCAGGTCAGAGACAGGTCTATCATCTATCCTGAGAGGTCGGGAGGGACCAGCTACAAAAGTGAGTGTGAAGAGGCCGGAACCCTCGTCCCAGGTCAGAGACAGGTCTATCATCTATCCTGAGAGGTCGGGAGGGACCAGCTACAAAAGTGAGTGTGAAGAGGCCGGAACCCTCGTCCCAGGTCAGAGACAGGTCTATCATCTATCCTGAGAGGTCGGGAGGGACCAGCTACAAAAGTGAGTGTGAAGAGGCCGGAACCCTCGTCCCAGGTCAGAGACAGGTCTATCATCTATCCTGAGAGGTCGGGAGGGACCAGCTACAAAAGTGAGTGTGAAGAGGCCAGAACCCTCATCCCAGGTCAGAGACAGGTCTATCATCTATCCTGAGAGGTCGGGAGGGACCAGCTACAAAAGTGAGTGTGAAGAGGTCGGAACCCTCGTCCCAGGTTAGAGACAGGTCTATCATCTATCCTGAGAGGTCGGGAGGGACCAGCTACAAAAGTGAGTGTGAAGAGGCCGGAACCCTCGTCCCAGGTTAGAGACAGGTCCATCATCTATCCTGAGAGGTCGGGAGGGACCAGCTACAAAAGTGAGTGTGAAGAGGCCGGAACCCTCGTCCCAGGTCAGAGACAGGTCTATCATCTATCCTGAGAGGTCGGGAGGGACCAGCTACAAAAGTGAGTGTGAATAGGCCAGAACCCTCGTCCCAGGTTAGAGACAGGTCTATCATCTATCCTGAGAGGTCGGGAGGGACCAGCTACAAAAGTGAGTGTGAAGAAGCTGGAACCCTCGTCCCAGGTCAGAGACAGGTCTATCATCTATCCTGAGAGGTCGGGAGGGACCAGCTACAAAAGTGAGTGTGAAGAGGCCGGAACCTTCGTCCCAGGTCAGAGACAGGTCTATCATCTATCCTGAGAGGTCGGGAGGGACCAGCTACAAAAGTGAGTGTGAAGAAGCCGGAAACCGCGTCCCAGGTCAGAGACAGGTCTATCATCTATCCTGAGAGGTCGGGAGGGACCAGCTATAAAAGTGAGTGTGAAGAAGCTGGAACCCTCGTCCCAGGTTAGAGACAGGTCTATCATCTATCCTGAGAGGTCGGGAGGGACCAGCTACAAAAGTGAGTGTGAAGAGGCCGGAACCTTCGTCCCAGGTCAGAGACAGGTCTATCATCTATCCTGAGAGGTCGGGAGGGACCAGCTACAAAAGTGAGTGTGAAGAGGCCGGAACCCTCGTCCCAGGTCAGAGACAGGTCTATCATCTATCCTGAGAGGTCGGGAGGGACCAGCTACAAAAGTGAGTGTGAAGAGGCCGGAACCCTCGTCCCAGGTCAGAGACAGGTCTATCATCTATCCTGAGAGGTCGGGAGGGACCAGCTACAAAAGTGAGTGTGAAGAGGCCGGAACCCTCGTCCCAGGTTAGAGACAGGTCTATCATCTATCCTGAGAGGTCGGGAGGGACCAGCTACAAAAGTGAGTGTGAAGAGGCCGGAACCCTTGTCCCAGGCCAGAGACAGGTCTATCATTTATCCTGAGAGGTCGGGAGGGACCAGCTACAAAAGTGAGTGTGAAGAGGCCAGAACCCTCGTCCCAGGTTAGAGACAGGTCTATCATCTATCCTGAGAGGTCGGGAGGAACCAGCTACAAAAGTGAGTGTGAAGAGGCCAGAACCCTCGTCCCAGGTCAGAGACAGGTCTATCATCTATCCTGAGAGGTCGGGAGGGACCAGCTACAAAAGTGAGTGTGCAGAGGCCGGAACCCTCGTCCCAGGTTAGAGACAGGTCTATCATCTATCCTGAGAGGTTGGGAGGGACCAGCTACAAAAGTTAGTGTGAAGAGGCCGGAACCCTCGTCCCAGGTCAGAGACAGGTCTATCATCTATCCTGAGAGGTCAGGAGGGACCAGCTACAAAAGTGAGCGTGCAGAGGCCGGAAACCGCGTCCCAGGTCAGAGACAGGTCTATCATGTATCCTGAGAGGTCGGGAGGAACCAGCTACAAAAGTGAGTGTGAAGAGGCCGGAACTCTCGTCCCAGGTCAGAGACAGGTCTATCATCTATCCTGAGAGGTCGGGAGGGACCAGCTACAAAAGTGAGTGTGAAGAGGCCGGAACCCTCGTTCCAGGTCAGAGACAGGTCTATCATCTATCCTGAGAGGTCGGGAGGAACCAGCTACAAAAGTGAGTGTGAAGAGGCCGGAACTCTCGTCCCAGGTCAGAGACAGGTCTATCATCTATCCTGAGAGGTCGGGAGGGACCAGCTACAAAAGTGAGTGTGAAGAGGCCGGAACCCTCGTTCCAGGTCAGAGACAGGTCTATCATCTATCCTGAGAGGTCGGGAGGGACCAGCTACAAAAGTGAGCGTGCAGAGGCCGGAAACCGCGTCCCAGGTCAGAGACAGGTCTATCATCTATCCTGAGAGGTCGGGAGGGACCAGCTACAAAAGTGAGCGTGCAGAGGCCGGAAACCGCGTCCCAGGTCAGAGACAGGTCTATCATCTATCCTGAGAGATCTGGAAAGGGGCAGCTATATGACACAATACGCTAAAGTCAAAACACAAGCTCTTGTCTTGGGCCACAGATAGGTGTTCTATCTCTGTCATGAAAACAACACCCACTCTTGGGTCAGACCTTGCAGCTCTCTGGCGCCCCCTTATCCTGCTGGTCAAACACGGTATTGACAGAGGATAAGCACGGGTGCAGCTGCTCTCATTTATGTCGACTATTGCGGCACGTGATGTGACAGGACGTATATATACCACCAGTTCCTTCCAGGAACGTATATATACCTCCGACCAGCCACCCTCAAACCACAATATCACATAAATACTGGTATACTGCCACCACCGATCGCTTAACAGGTGGATCGGGTACCTGGTAGGTAACGTGAATTAGCGGGTGAGGAACGTGTTTGCTCGACATAGGACAAGAAGAAAGAAACTGGTAAATAATAATGATTTACTCCCAAAAGGGGGGCAGTGTTTACAAAATATATACAAGATATTATAAAGGAGACAATTTACATGTATGCATAAACAGTTATTAAAATAAAAGGGATAAGTAATAGCAAAACCTGCTTCACAAGGTGATGGTCTCAGATTCTGTGGGAGGGACGGCTCCCCGGAAATTAGAGGTGATTCTTCTTACGCCGCGTGAAGTGCGTGCGTTCGACGTCCCTGAGAAGAATGACCTGAAAATGGCCGATTTGCTTTTTAGTAAGCAGCCAAAACTCTGGGGAACACCCCTTATTTACCTTACAAGGGGGGCTCGGCTTTGCGAGCCCACCCAGCTGCAGAAGACCTAACAGATCCTTCAGATTCCATATCTTGGTGTGGGGGGGTCCCACATCCAAGAGGGAGACATCATCTTGACCGTCACCAATATTCATGAAGATAGATATTAAATATGAAACCTCTATGACGCTCAGAAGCTCAGAATCCATTATCTCAGTTCCCGGTCATTCCTCAGTTATGCAAGTTATACTATTGTAATGGGAAAAAGGTGAGCATTCAAAAAACGTGGTTCCGATGTTTCTGTCAGACCTGTGCGTGATTAAAATTGGCATAAAACGTTTGTACAATTAAACAATGGGATTTTTTGGAGGGATTTTCCGGTTTGTACTAGCGCTTGCCCTGGACTGAGGTTTTATGGCGGGTCATAAAAATTCCTGGTTTGGGGAAAAGCAAAAGTGAGTTCTGTGTCTTCACTTACAAACAGATAGGGGGTGGGGTTTTTTTTTCCTTTTTTAAAACATCTCTCATTTTTAAAAACTCGGGCAAAAATACCTTTTGCCTGACACCTCCCCCTTTTTGACTGCGCTATGGAGGTAGGACCTTCTGGTACTCCTCCAAGCGTATGTCTGGAGGCTCCCCTCGCCGGGACAACCCATCGGCATTGCCATGCTCGCTGCCCTTGCGGTGTTGAACAGTAAAGTCGTACTGCTGGAGGGTGAGGCTCCAGCGTAACAACCTTCCGTTGGCACCTGACATGGTGTGCAGCCAACTCAGGGGGTTGTGGTCAGTCACGACAGTGAAGGGGCGCCCGTACAAGTAAGGCTGTAAGCGGTTGAGGGCCCATACAATGGCCAGGCACTCCTTCTCTATGGTGGAATAGGCCACTTCCCTCGGCAGCAGTTTCCGGCTTAGGTACAACACGGGGTGTTCTTGGTTCCCCGAGTCGACCTGGCTGAGTACAGCACCGAGGCCAAATTCACTGGCGTCGGTCTGTACTAAGAGTGGCCGTGTGCCGTCGACTGCCTTTAGTACAGGAGAGCTGCTCAGGGCAGTCTTCAAAGCCCTAAAGGCCACCTCGCATTCATCCGTCCATTTGACGGAATGGGGTAGGCTCTTCCTGGTGAGGTCTGTCAAGGGCTTCGCAAGGCTACTATAGTCCTGCACAAAGCGTCTATAGTACCCTGCGGTGCCCAAGAAGGACTGCACCTGCTTCTTGGTCCTGGGGGTGGGCCAGGACACGATAGCGTCCACCTTCCCAGGCTCTGGCTTCAGAGTACCCCCACCTACCCGGTGCCCCAGGTAGTGGACCTCGTTCATGCCCATCTGGCACTTTCCCGGCTTGATGGTCAAGCCCGCCTGGTGAATGCGCCCGAGCACCTGCTGCAGATGCTCGAGGTGATCCTCCCAGGTGGGACTGAAGATGGCAATGTCATCCAGGTACGCTACTGCGTACCTCTCCAGTCCCTGGAGCAGGTGGTTGACCATTCGCTGGAACGTGGCAGGGGCATTTTTCATGCCGAAGGGCATGACCGTGGATTCATACAATCCGAAGGGGGTGATAAAGGCGGACTTCTCCTGAGCCCCGGGGCTCAAGGGAATCTGCCAATATCCCCGACTCAAATCCATAATGGAGAGATAGCTCGCGCTGGCTAACCGCTCCAGCAGCTCCTCAATGCGTGGCATTGGTTGTGCGTCAGAGGCGGTGATAGCGTTGAGCCCCCTGTAGTCCACACAGAACCGGGTGGTCCGGTCCTTCTTAGGCACCAGGACTACAGGTGAGGCCCACGCGCTCTTGGACCGCTTAATCACCCCCAACTGCAGCATCTCCTCGACCTCCTGGCGCATGACATGCTGCACCTCGTCGGAGATTCGATAGGCTGTCCGCCGGAGTGGGGCATGATTCCCGGTGTCCACTTCATGGACCGCCACTTCAGTCCTGCCAGGCAGGTTGGTGAACACTGCTTGGAAGGGTTTCAGCACTGCTTGCATCTGAGACCTCTGGTCTGCGGATAGCAAGTCGCTTAGCTCTACATCCTCTAGGGACCCGCTGGCCTTCGCTTGGGCGAGCATGTCCAAGAGGGGGTCATCCTCCCCATCCTCGGGCAGGTTGCAGACCGGTAGGACGCAGGTTCCACGTTCTTGATGAGCCTTCATCATATTAACGTGAAACGCCTTCCGCCTACCCCGCTCGTGGTCAAGTGTGATCACGTAGGTGACCGGGTTGAGCTGTTGGTGAATGACGTACGGGCCTTCCCAGGCCGCCTGAAGCTTGTCCTTTGGTACGGGGACCAGCACCCACACCTTCTGACCCACCTGGTAGGTCCGTTCTCGGGCGTTCTGGTCGTACCAATGCTTCTGGTCAGCCTGGGCTTGCGCCATGTTGTCATGCACCAACTGCGTCAAGGTCTGCATCTTGTCACGGAAGCGCATGACATACTCCACGATGGACACTCCTGGGGAGCTCGGCTCTTCTTCCCAGAATTCCCTTATCAACCCAAGGGGTCCTCGGACACGCCTGCCATACAGGAGCTCAAAGGGGGAGAACCCCGTCGAGGCCTGTGGAACCTCTCTGTAAGCAAATAGCAGGTGTGGGAGGTAACGCTCCCAGTCGCGACCCTGGGTCTCAACCAGCATTTTTAACATCTGTTTGAGGGTACCGTTGAATCGCTCACACAAACCATTGGTCTGTGGGTGATACGCACTCGATACCAGATGCTGCACCTGCATTTTCTTACATAGGGCCTCCATTAAGCGTGACATGAACTGAGTCCCCTGGTCGGTAAGCATCTCCCTGGGAAATCCTACTCGCGAAAAGATGGCCAAGAGGGCGTCCGCCACCTTATCCGCCCTAATTGAGGACAGGGCTACTGCCTCCGGATACCGGGTAGCATAGTCTACCACGGTAAGGATGAATCGTTTTCCAGAGCTGCTGGGTATGGCCAGTGGTCCCACAATGTCCACAGCAATCCTCTGGAAAGGCTCCTCTATCACTGGCAAAGAGATCAGGGGGGCTTTGGGGGCCGGCCCTGACTTTCCCACTCTTTGACACGTGGTACAGGAGCGACAGTAGTTCACCACATCTGTCCTCATTTTGGGCCAATAAAAGTGATGAGACAGCCGGGCCTTGGTTTTGCTAACCCCCAAGTGTCCAGCGAGTGGAATTTCATGGGCGATCCGCAACAACTCGTCCCTGAATTGGTAGGGGACGACCAGCTGTCTTTCCCTCAGCCACTCCTGTTGGGGTGTACAGGGAACTGTCTCCCGGTACAACCTCCCTTGGTCCCAGAATACCCTCTCCTTATCCGACTCGGAGGTGGGTTTCTCCGCGAGGCTCCTTAACGTCTCCAGACTATCATCTGAGTGCAGAGCTGCCTGAAACTCCTGGCTGGAGGAAGCCAGAAGTGAGGTTAAGGCCACGTCCTCACTGGGACCCTCTGGGACCGGCTCTGGGTCCATACCTGATTCAGTTATTCCTCTGTTCGAGGGGGGTCCAGAAGGCAGGGCGTTACTTGCATTCTGGGCACTCTGACTGCGGGTAACAGCGGCTATATAGGCCGTCTCCCCGGGGAATAACACCGTCTCATTAGCCTGAGAGGCCATGAGAACTACTTCTCCATCATCCTCCATTACCTCAGGCACAGTGCTACGTATGCGGCAGCTACCATCAGCCAGGTCTCCATCTGTTGTGACACTGGTCACTGGCACAGCACCACCTGCTTCATGGTCCTCGTGCCTCTCCCCATTACCCTTGGCACTGACATTTGCTCCTGCTAGGGGATCCTCAGCAACATCACCCCGCAGAGTGACATGGCTGAGTTCTCCTGCACCTTCCAATACAACAACATCATCATCATCATCATCATCATCACCATCATCATGTAAAGCATTGACATTCACATTATTAGCATTAACCTTACCAACCGTATCAGATCGGGGAGGGGTGTCAGGGACATAATAAGCAAACATCCTCCCCAAATCAGTTCCCAACAAAACATTTGCAGGTAGGTTTTTGGATACTCCCACTTCCTTCACCCCACTCCCCGCACCCCAATCAATAAAAACCCGGGCCATGGGCAAGGGGCATCGGACGCCCCCAATCCCAGTGACAGTCAGGGTCTTTCCTGGAATAAGCGCTTCAGGGGACACCAGTTCAGGTCGGATGAGGGTTCGTTCGGCCCCAGTGTCCTTGAGGCCTACAGTGAGAGTGTCCCCCACCCTGACAGACTGAAAGTTTTCACAGGCCCTCCCAACCGGCCCACCCACCAAAAGAACTGAAGCATTAGGCCCTGGGGCCTTGGATGGGGGGTTCTTCCTCTGCTTCTCTGGGCAAGTGGCGCTGAGATGACCAGTCTGGTTGCAGGAATAACACCTGCGGGCATCGGATGCAGGCAGGGCCTTGGCAACGGGAAAAAGGCCTCCGGAAGGTCGGCTGGCAGGGGCAGGGATGGTGGTTGATGGCTTACCCCCTTTCCAGCTGGCGACGACCGGCTTCCGCACCTCTGGTCTCCGGTTGGCCTCGTAGGTGTCTGCGATCTGCGCTGCTTTATTGGCATCAGGTGGCTCCCGATCCATCACGAACTGCCGTACCTCAGTCGGACACAGATGCAGGAACTGGTCTTTCACCATCAGGTCCTTTAGCTGCTCAAAGGTGGTCGCTGACAGTCCTTGGATCCACTGCTCAAAGTTGATTCTGAGCCCGTCTACCACATCACGGTAGGTGTCCTGTGGTCCACACTGGAGGGTTCTGAATTTTTTCCGGTAAACCTCCGGAGTCAGCTGGTACTTTTTTATCAGGGCCTGCTTGAAGGCCTCATAGTCTCCATCCTGCTCTCGAGGGAGGGAAGCAAACACCTCCAAAGCTTTTCCTCGGAGCCCTGGAGTCAAATATCTTGCCCATTGGTCCATGGGCAGCTGATACTGCCTGCAGGCCTTTTCAAAGCCTCGCAGAAATGTGTCCAAGTCCCCATCCTTTTCCATCACAGGGAAGTGCTCAGGACGAGGTTTAAAGCAGCTGGCACTGTTGGACTCACGGGTCTGCGTAGAGGGCGACTCCTTCTGAATCCGGGCTAGCTCCAGCTGGTGTTGTCGGTCAGCTTGTCGCTCAGCAGCCTCTCGGTCAGCTTGTCGCTCAGCCCGCTCCTGGAATTTCAGGATCAGCTCCAGTCGTCCATCATGATTGTCTGTGGCGAGCTCCTCCAAGGCCATCTGCAGGTGGGGGTCCACACTACCCTGGTTGCGGGTATGGCTGGCAATCACCGGTTGGACCCCGGCAGCAGCGCCATCCGGGCCTTGGCTGGCCGCCCCCTCATCAGGGCTCTGCTGTCGGACGGGCTCTGCAGCACCTTGTAACAGTTCAGAAATCATTTGTTCTTTGCTTTTGCCGTGGGGGTCAATGCCTTTGGTTATACATATTCCAGTAAGAGTGTCCTTTTTCTGCTGGTGATACCAGGACTCCCCAACTACGACCATGATCACCAAAATAAAAATAGAAAAGAAAAAGCGAAGAAGGGTAGGGGTAACTGCTACACATACAGTATTGTCTCAGATCTAATAAACACTGAGTTCGATCTTCAAAACTTTTGTGCAAGTTTTTAGTGAGAGGAATGATTGCTCAAACCAGATCACTAATGTCCTATGATCCCACCGCTTGCCACCAATTTGTCATGAAAACAACACCCACTCTTGGGTCAGACCTTGCAGCTCTCTGGCGCCCCCTTATCCTGCTGGTCAAACACGGTATTGACAGAGGATAAGCACGGGTGCAGCTGCTCTCATTTATGTCGACTATTGCGGCACGTGATGTGACAGGACGTATATATACCACCAGTTCCTTCCAGGAACGTATATATACCTCCGACCAGCCACCCTCAAACCACAATATCACATAAATACTGGTATACTGCCACCACCGATCGCTTAACAGGTGGATCGGGTACCTGGTAGGTAACGTGAATTAGCGGGTGAGGAACGTGTTTGCTCGACATAGGACAAGAAGAAAGAAACTGGTAAATAATAATGATTTACTCCCAAAAGGGGGGCAGTGTTTACAAAAGATATACAAGATATTATAAAGGAGACAATTTACATGTATGCATAAACAGTTATTAAAATAAAAGGGATAAGTAATAGCAAAACCTGCTTCACAAGGTGATGGTCTCAGATTCTGTGGGAGGGACGGCTCCCCGGAAATTAGAGGTGATTCTTCTTACGCCGCGTGAAGTGCGTGCGTTCGACGTCCCTGAGAAGAATGACCTGAAAATGGCCGATTTGCTTTTTAGTAAGCAGCCAAAACTCTGGGGAACACCCCTTATTTACCTTACAAGGGGGGCTCGGCTTTGCGAGCCCACCCAGCTGCAGAAGACCTAACAGATCCTTCAGATTCCATATCTTGGTGTGGGGGGGTCCCACATCCAAGAGGGAGACATCATCTTGACCGTCACCAATATTCATGAAGATAGATATTAAATATGAAACCTCTATGACGCTCAGAAGCTCAGAATCCATTATCTCAGTTCCCGGTCATTCCTCAGTTATGCAAGTTATACTATTGTAATGGGAAAAAGGTGAGCATTCAAAAAACGTGGTTCCGATGTTTCTGTCAGACCTGTGCGTGATTAAAATTGGCATAAAACGTTTGTACAATTAAACAATGGGATTTTTTGGAGGGATTTTCCGGTTTGTACCAGCGCTTGCCCTGGACTGAGGTTTTATGGCGGGTCATAAAAATTCCTGGTTTGGGGAAAAGCAAAAGTGAGTTCTGTGTCTTCACTTACAAACAGATAGGGGGTGGGGTTTTTTTTTCCTTTTTTAAAACATCTCTCATTTTTAAAAACTCGGGCAAAAATACCTTTTGCCTGACAATCTCCATCCTGAGATATGTAAAAAGTGAACAATGTCCCATGGGTCATAACATGAAAAGTCCAAGAATGTGATCGTCAATAGCGCAGGTCTAACATGGTGACATGACTACGGGTCTAAGAAGCATTTACAGACTCCTGGCCCAACAATGGAATACAGATAATGGTATCAGGCAGGGAGAGATAGTTTTACAGCATGACTGAAAGTGAGAGCAGAAGGACCACCTACAGGATGTGGATTAATTCAGCAGACTGAAGCAGGTGATCATGGATGAAGATGAGTGATTGATTTCAGTGGCTTCAATGTGTGGTGAATCAGATGGTGAGAGAGAAGAAAAGGTCTCGTGTTCTGTGGACTGGAGATTCGGGAGGAACGATGCCTTCTTCTGCAGGAACATCCCCCGGGTATATGGTAGCTTACAGTAAGGGCCTAATGGTGACCACCAAACACCGCTCTCAGCCCGAGCAGGGAATTCACCGGTTATGGGTGATGTGAATATGGCCAGCTGCCCTCATATCATCTACTCTATCATCTCTGCCCGACAAGACCTCGGATTTCATGTCTCTGCTTTTTGCGTACGCTTTATTTTTCTAGCAGTCATCCTTGTTGTATAGCAATCACTCTACCATTCTTGTTTTGGTGACCACTAACCCTTTATATTCTTTATGTACCACGTTGGCCACTAGTACCAGCTCTTCTAATTAAAACGGACATTTTAGTCTCTCACAGAGAAGATACCATAATGAGGGACATCTTCTCCACGCTGCCAAACGTCTTTCAAATTTAACACCACGTCACCTACAATCACCTACATCCATCTACAACCACCTACATCTAAACCCACCTGAGACCATCATCATCCACATACAACTATCTACAACCCAGGATGTCAGCACAGCATGACTACAGTGTTAACCACTGAGCCACCCTGGAGTCCTAATGACTGAGCAATCGTGCAGTGCTAACCACTGAGCCACCCTGCAATGCTGATTACTCAGCAACCGTACAGTGCTAACCACTGAGCCACCCTGCAGTGCTAACCACTGAGCTACTGTACCCTGCTAACCACTGAGCCACCCTGCAGTGCTAATGACTGAGCAACGGTAGAGTGCTAACTACTGGGCCACCCTGCAGTGCTAACCACTGAGCCACTGTACCATGCTAACCACTGAGCCACCCTGCAGTGCTAACCACTGAGCTACTGTACCATGCTAACCACTGAGACACCCTGCAGTGCTAACCACTGAGCTACTGTACCATGCTAACCACTGAGCCACCCTGCAGTGCTAATGACTGAGCAACGGTACAGTGCTAACTACTGGGCCACCCTGCAGTGCTAACCACTGAGTCACTGTACCATGCTAACCACTGAGACACCCTGCAGTGCTAACCACTGAGCCACTGTACCATGCTAACCACTGAGCCACCCTGCTAAGCAATAATATAAGACATTCTTCCAGGTTGACATCACTGCCTTATTGAATGTGTTGTCCAGACTCCGGGAATGATCCAAGGACTGTCCAAACACCCAACCGCGGTGCCTGCTGATCTCTGCACTATTGTAGGACAATAACACAAATAAACACCTTGGTTACAGCTAAACCCCCATCGGTGTGCAGTTCCCTGCTTGTGGCACTCGGCTATTATCTTCTGACTTCTTTGTATCATATTTCCGTGTGTGCATCGCTTAGTTTCTGTTTACCCATGTCTTAGAAATAAAACTCCCCAGTTGTGCCTCATCACCCGGAGAGCTCCTCACAAGGGACATTAGTGGGTGTTTCACCAATAACTACGAGACAAATCTCCAACAATTAGGGGCATCTCACCAACTGAAGGCTCCGTATCAACAACCACTGGGAGATACATCAACAACAACTAGGAGGTGCCTGATAAGGCGCACTAGGGAGTGCCTCACCAACAACAACTACTAAGAGACACATAGCCGACAAATAAGGGGCACCTCACCAACAACTACAAGGTGCTTTACCAACTAGAGGCATCATCATCAAAAAATACTGGAGAACACATCATCAACGACTAGAAGCCTCACCAACAAAAAAAAGTGTGCCTCACTAACAATTAAAGGTTGTCTCATCAACCATTAGGGGGCACTTTATCAACAAGTAGGGGGTAACCCATCAACAGCCTGGACTCTAGATAATATAATATTACAGGTTATGAGCACTAGATTCTGGGATGGACGTTGATCAATGTACTTGTCCGATTGCCGTATGTGGAGTCAGGAAGGATTTTTCCCCTAATATGGGGCAATTAATATGTTAAGTTATAGTTTGAACTCAACTGACTTATATCTTCTTTCAGTCTTAAATCTATGCAAGTATGAAACTCTGGGACCTCATCAACAACTATGTGGGCTCTTGATCATAAACTGGTGGACTTCTCATAGATGCCTACCAAAAAACTAAGGCTACTGCACCAACAACAAGGAACACCTCTCCAACAAATAGTGAGTGCCTCACCAAAAACCAGGAGGTACTTCATCCAAAATTAGGGTTGTCTCACCAACAAAAAAATTAAGTCTAACTAACAACCAAGGGGTGACTCACCAACAAATAAAAGTCGCCTCATCAACAACTAGGGGCCACTTTACCAACATCTAGGGGGTGCCTTACCAACAACTAAGGAGCACCTCAGCATTAAGGATGAGATGCCTCACCAACAGCAAGGGGATTGCACCCCTAAAACTAATGGGTACCTTCCTGACAATTATGGGACAACTAGAGGACTCATCACCAACAACAACTAGGAAGTACCTCATCAATAACTAGGGGAGCCTCACCAACAACTACGGGGCATCTCACAAACAACTAGGGCATAACTAGAGGGTTTCTCAACAACAACTGAAGGTAATCTAATCAAATTTGCAGACGATTCAAAGCTAGGAGAGATAGCTAACACTACAGAAGACAGATAAAGGATTAAGAAGGATCTAGATGAGCTTGAACAAGAGGCAGCGACTAATAGAATGGTATTTAATGGAGAAATGCAAGATTCTACATCTGAAGAAAAAAAAAAAAAATGACATCTACAGAATGGGAGGAATAGTACTAAGCAACAGCACGTGTGAAAAAGACTTGGGTATACTAATAGATCACAGACTGCACATGAGTCAACAGCGTGATGCAGCAGCAAAAAAGGCAAACACAGCTCTGGGAGGTATTAGGAGAAGCATAGAGTCTAGATCACGTGAAGTAATTATCCTCCTCTACTCCTCCTTGGTCAGACCTCATCTGGATACTGTGTCCAGTTCTGGGAGGTATTAGGAGAAGCATAGAGTCTAGATCATGTGAAGTAATTATCCCCTCTACTCCTCCTTGGTCAGACCTCATCTGGATACTGTGTCCAGTTCTGGGAGGTATTAACAGAAGCATAGAGTCTAGATCACGTGAAGTCATTATCCCCTCTACTCCTCCTTGGTCAGACCTCATATGGATACTGTGTCCAGTTCTGGGAGGTATTAACAGAAGCATAGAGTCTAGATCATGTGAAGTCATTATCCCCTCTACTCCTCCTTGGTCAGACCTCATCTGGATACTGCGTACAGTTCTGGGAGGTATTAGGAGAAGCATAGAGTCTAGATCATGTGAAGTAATTATCCCCTCTACTCCTCCTTGGTCAGACCTCATCTGGATACTGTGTCCAGTTCTGGGAGGTATTAACAGAAGCATAGAGTCTAGATCACGTGAAGTCATTATCCCCTCTACTCCTCCTTGGTCAGACCTCGTATGGATACTGTGTCCAGTTCTGGGAGGTATTAACAGAAGCATAGAGTCTAGATCATGTGAAGTCATTATCCCCTCTACTCCTCCTTGGTCAGACCTCATCTGGATACTGTGTCCAGTTCTGGGAGGTATTAGGAGAAGCATAGAGTCTAGATCACGTGAAGTAATTATCCTCCTCTACTCCTCCTTGTTCAGACCTCATATGGATACTGTGTTCAGTTTTGGGAGGTATTAACAGAAGCATAGAGTCTAGATCACGTGAAGTAATTATCCCCTCTACTCCTCCTTGGTCAGACCTCATCTGGATACTGTGTCCAGTTCTGGGAGGTATTAGGAGAAGCATAGAGTCTAGATCACGTGAAGTCATTATCCCCTCTACTCCTCCTTGGTCAGACCTCATCTGGATACTGTGTCCAGTTCTGGGAGGTATTAGGAGAAGCATAGAGTCTAGATCACGTGAAGTCATTATCCCCTCTACTCCTCCTTGGTCAGACCTCATCTGGATACTGTGTCTAGTTCTGGGAGGTATTAGGAGAAGCATAGAGTCTAGATCACGTGAAGTAATTATCCTCCTCTACTCCTCCTTGGTCAGAACTCATATGGATACTGTGTCCAGTTCTGGGAGGTATTAACAGAAGCATAGAGTCTAGATCACGTGAAGTAATTATCCCCTCTACTCCTCCTTGGTCAGACCTCATCTGGATACTGTGTCCAGTTCTGGGAGGTATTAGGAGAAGCATAGAGTCTAGATCACGTGAAGTAATTACCCCCCTCTACTCCTCCTTGGTCAGACCTCATCTGGATACTGTGTCCAGTTCTGGGAGGTATTAGGAGAAGCATAGAGTCTAGATCACGTGAAGTAATTATCCTCCTCTACTCCTCCTTGGTCAGACCTCATATGGATACTGTGTCCAGTTCTGGGAGGTATTAACAGAAGCATAGAGTCTAGATCACGTGAAGTAATTATCCCCTCTACTCCTCCTTGGTCGGACCTCATCTGGATACTGTGTCCAGTTCTGGGAGGTATTAGGAGAAGCATAGAGTCTAGATCACGTGAAGTAATTACCCCCCTCTACTCCTCCTTGGTCAGACCTCATCTGGATACTGTGTCCAGTTCTGGGAGGTATTAGGAGAAGCATAGAGTCTAGATCACGTGAAGTAATTATCCTCCTCTACTCCTCCTTGGTCAGACCTCATATGGATACTGTGTCCAGTTCTGGGAGGTATTAACAGAAGCATAGAGTCTAGATCACGTGAAGTAATTATCCCCTCTACTCCTCCTTGGTCAGACCTCATCTGGATACTGTGTCCAGTTCTGGGAGGTATTAGGAGAAGCATAGAGTCTAGATCACGTGAAGTAATTACCCCCCTCTACTCCTCCTTGGTCAGACCTCATCTGGATACTGTGTCCAGTTCTGGGAGGTATTAGGAGAAGCATAGAGTCTAGATCACGTGAAGTCATTATCCCCTCTACTCCTCCTTGGTCAGACCTCATCTGGATACTGTGTCCAGTTCTGGGAGGTATTAGGAGAAGCTTAGAGTCTAGATCACGTGAAGTCATTATCCCCTCTACTCCTCCTTGGTCAGACCTCATCTGGATACTGTGTCCAGTTCTGGGAGGTATTAGGAGAAGCATAGATTCTAGATCATGTGAAGTAATTATCCCTCTCTACTCCTCCTTGGTCAGACCTCATCTGGATACTGTGTCCAGTTCTGGGAGGTATTAGGAGAAGCATAGAGTCTAGATCACGTGAAGTAATTATCCCCTCTACTCCTCCTTGGTCAGACCTCATCTTGATACTGTGTCCAGTTCTGGGAGGTATTAGGAGAAGCACAGAGTCTAGATCACGTGAAGTAATTATCCCCCTCTTTTTCTCCTTGGTCAGACCTCATCTGGATACTGTGTCCAGTTCTGGGAGGTATTAACAGAAGCATAGAGTCTAGATCACGTGAAGTCATTATCCCTTCTACTCCTCCTTGGTCAGACCTCATCTGGATACTGTGTCCAGTTCTGGGAGGTATTAGGAGAAGCATAGAGTCTAGATCACGTGAAGTAATTACCCCCCTCTACTCCTCCTTGGTCAGACCTCATCTGAATACTGTGTCCAGTTCTGGGAGGTATTAGGAGAAGCATAGAGTCTAGATCACGTGAAGTCATTATCCCCTCTACTCCTCCTTGGTCAGACCTCATCTGGATACTGTGTCCAGTTCTGGGAGGTATTAGGAGAAGCATAGAGTCTAGATCACGTGAAGTAATTATCCTCCTCTACTCCTCCTTGGTCAGACCTCATCTGGATACTGTGTCCAGTTCTGGGAGGTATTAGGAGAAGCATAGAGTCTAGATCACATGAAGTAATTATCCCCTCTACTCCTCCTTGGTCAGACCTCATCTGGATACTGTGTCCAGTTCTGGGAGGTATTAGGAGAAGCATAGAGTCTAGATCACGTGAAGTCATTATCGGTCTTTACTCCTCTTTGGTCAGACCTCATCTGGATACTGTGTCCAGTTCTGGGAGGTATTAGGAGAAGCATAGAGTCTAGATCACATGAAGTAATTATCCCCTCTACTCCTCCTTGGTCAGATCTCATCTGGATACTGTGTCCAGTTCTGGGAGGTATTAGGAGAAGCATAGAGTCTAGATCACGTGAAGTCATTATCCCACTCTACTCCTCCTTGGTCAGACCTCATCTGGATACTGTGTCCAGTTCTGGGAGGTATTAGGAGAAGCTCAGAGTCTAGATCACGTGAAGTAATTATCCCCTCTACTCCTCCTTGGTCAGACCTCATCTGGATACTGTGTCCAGTTCTGGGCACCACATCTTAAAAAAGACATTGAAAAGCTGGATCAAGTTCAGGGAAGAGCGACCAGGATGGTGAGCGGACTGCAAACAATGTCATAAGAGTAATGGTTAGAGGATCTTGGAATGTTTAGCTACAAAAAATAAGTCTAAGAGGAAACTTATTTGCTAATATGTCTCTTTCCTCATGTGCATTGCAGGACCTCAGGTAATCCATGGTTATGACCACTAGATACTAGCTAACTACCTGTCACTATATTAGTGGTCGTAACCACGGATTCCTAAGCTACAGCAATGCCTGCACATGAGGAAAGAGACACAGCGAATCAGAAAAACTACACTACATTTCTAATTGGAGCTTTTTTCTATTATTACACCTACTGCATATTGACGTATGGTATTCATGACGACATCCGGGTCACCAGGCACCAGCAAGTTAGTTAGATCATGCGCAGTGCACTATCTATCTAACTTGTGCTGTGCAGAGCTGACAGCCCGCACAGCATAGGGGATGCTGCTGCTGCATCCTTATGCTATACAAGCGATCAGCCTGCAAAAAATGAAAGTCCCATAGTGGGACAAAGTAAAAAAGTGAAAGAAAGTGAAAAAAGGTATAAAAAAAAGTATAAATCTAAAAAAAAAATCAAGAAATAATCCCAAAAAAATAAAAATATATTGTACCCATAAATAAATATTATTATGAAAAAAATTAAACAATAAAATTACATACATTTGGTATCGCCGCATCCGGAATGACCTGACTATAAAACTATCCAACAAGTTAACCCCTTTAGTCAGGGCTGTGGAGTCGGAGTCGTGGAGTCGCAGCCAATTTTGGTGGAGTCGGAGTCGGTATAAAATGGACCGACTCCGACTCCTAAAATATATAATAAATTGGGTACAGTAATTCAATGCAGTTTGTGGGGAATATTTTTCCATAAGAATTTGGGAAAGTTTTGAAATGTCCTATAAATGTCTGTCCTATTCCTGATCTCAGGGTCTGGACTTTTATCTGAGATGAATCTGTGCACATGAGCTGTGTATGAGGGAGTCGGAGTCATGGAAATTGAGGAGTCGGAGGTTTGGCTTACCGACTCCACAGCCCTGCCTTTAGTGAACACGGTAAAAAAAAAAAAAACGAAACAAAAAACTATGCTTTATCATCATACAAAGAGTGGAATAAAGCGCGATCAAAAAGACGAATGTAAATAAAAATGGTACCGCTGAACACATCATCTTGTCTCGCAAAAAACAAGCCGCCATACAGCTCCATCAGCCAAAAAAGTTATAACTCTCAGACTAAAGCGATGCAAAAAAATTATTTTTCCTATAAAATAGTTTTTATTGTGTAAAAGCGCCAAAACATAAAAAACGATATAAATGTAGTACCGCTGTAATCGTACTGACCCGAAGAATAAAGCTGCCTTATCAATTTTACCACACACAGAACGGCATAAAAATTAACAACAATTCCTGAATTGCAGGTTTTTGTTTATTCTGCCTCCCAAAAATCTAAATGGAAAGCGACCAAACAATGTCACGTGACTGAAAATGGTACCAATAAAAATGTCAACTCGTACCGCAAAAAACAAGCTGTCACATGACTCTGTAGGCCAAAATATGGAAAAATTATAGCTCTCAAAATATGGCGTTGCAGTTTTTGCAAAAGAAACAAAGTTTTTTAGTATGTGACAGCTGTCAATCATAAAAGCCCGATATAAATCTGGTATCGTTGTAATCGCACCGACCCGAAGAATAAAGTCGCCTAATCACTTATACCGCACGAGGAACGGCGTAAAAAAATAAATAAAACCAATTCTTCACCTGCTGTTGATTTGTTCATTCTGTCTCCCAAAGATCGCAGCATAGCTCGGCTCACATTTATCCTGCGCTCTGCGCTGAGCACTTGCACCGGGGTTTCCGTGTAGATCTCTGAAATACGTGATTCAGACGGAGCCACCAGCAGAATATTCCCTGTTATGAGGCAGATGGAGGCAAAGTGGAAGTCGTCTGGCCTGTGATTCCATGGTGACCGTCTTTTTGTTGGGCGTGCATAAAAGTGCCGTCAGCCACAGTTTTGTGAACCTCTGAAAAAAGGACACCGCTAAACAGAGGCCAGACAGAGTCCAGGGTAACTCTGCTGCCTCATTATAGTGGAGGGATCCCTCGAGGGTTTATCTGAATTACGTCATTCGGAGATTTAAATGGAAACCCCGATATCAGTGCTCAGCATAGAGCTCAGGATAAATGGGAACATTGATATCTTGTTAGTAGATAGAAGGTGGCACTCCAGCAAGCGATTAAATATTAAGATCCTTTATTCTTTACACACAATTTTAAAACATGGAGCCGGGGAAGCGGGAGTCCTTCAGGATGACGGCCGTTGTGCACCAAGCCGATGCTTCAACGGGTCCATGTTATGTACAATGGGAACATTTTACATAACATGTTGTACCCACTCAGGTCCGTCATCTATTAATGGAAATATAGGGGGCTTCCACGTTACTAGTAGCACAAAATAAATTCAGCAAATTCTGTGCTCCCAAATACAAATGCCCACATCGCTCTTGAGCCCCACAGTGTGCCTAAATCACAGTTAGTGTCCATTTGAAGACACGGGGTCTTCCGTGGGCGTAATACTACCTAGACAACACAGGGTGAGGGTAAAACAGTGTGGCAATACTTTATTGAACCACAAAATGGGCAATAAACAGATAGAACAGTCCCGGCTTATACCCAAGATGGTACAACATCACACAGTCCTTACCCTTGCGCTGGCCTGCCTGGGATAGAACAGCTGCGTCTTTGGAACTTCCAGTGCCAACTACCTCAATCAGTACCCCCTTCATTTTTGGCAGGCCTCCACAGAGAGAAGGTAGTGGCAAGTTTAGGAAGCTGACATTCCATCGAGGTACAGGGCCAGGAGACCCGAGGGCCCCACCCTGACCTCTCCAAGAGTTTCCATGGGGCCAGATGACCGGCTGGTCCCAATCTGGCTTCTCCGAATGTCTCCATGGGTTCCAGGTGACCGGAGGGTCCCACCTGGCAACCCCAAACAACATATCCATGGGGCCAGGTGACTTCATCGCCCCAACCTGGTCTCCCCAAATGTATCCATGGGCTTTCTGATGGTCAATGGAGCAAATCTGTATTTTTACAGTCAGGGCCATATACCCTTAGGCTGGAATCATGTAGAATCCAAATCTGTGTCTCTTTGGTTAAAGCCATGCTTCCAAGCTGATGGTCTGAGAGAGTCTCTGATCTTTGATTCTCCTTGTCAAGTCTTCCTGCTACAGAGGCACATGTCCTTTTAAGGACACATCCACAGGTCAAGGGTTAGGGAGTGTATTGTTCCACAGGGCTCAGGTCTCATTGTTTGTGCATTTAATCAATTTACATGGGTTGGTATAGCAGGGGCTCTTGTAAATACACATCTAGCTAGCTTAGTATAATATGCAATTAGCATAGTAACAAAAAACATTGTTCACAGACCAATAGAAGGCAACATTCAGGGTTATACAAATACTTGTCTGTCAGTCTTGACCAGCCACAGAAATACACATACATTTACAAGTCAACACAAAGATAATAGTGTATTTCTCTCAGCTTAACAAATCTAACTGTCTGGCTAATTAAGATTAGAAGCGGTATCGTCACAGTCCACATGTTTGGCATTTCTGTAGCGATCAGGGCCCGCCGAATTTACGGGTGCCTGTGTCCAGAAGCACGAGCTGGGCATAACGTACTGGTCACCACAACGTACTGGTCACTACAACGGCAGTTTGCAATTTTCACTCAGCAACATCCACTGCTGCTTGTTTCTGGAAAACACCCATGTAGTTAAAATACTCACCAGACCTGTAGATAAATTCGCAAAGGTGTATAATTTCCAAAATGGGGTCACTTGAGGGGGATTCTGCTCTTCTAGCACTTAGGGGCTCTGTATATGGAGTCTGCAGACTATTCTAGGAAAATCTACGCTCTAGGAGGCAAATAGCGCTCTGTCCCTCCCGAGTCTCACCATGTGGCTAAGCAGTACTGTACAGCCACATATGGGTATTTCTACTCAGCAAAAATTGTGTGACAAATTTTGGTGCCATTTTTACCCATTTCCCAGTTTGAAAAAGTAAAATCTGGGGCTAAAACAATACTTTGGTGGTAAAAATGTAATTATTCTTTCTTCACTGCCCAATGGTAAAATTCTTTGAGGCACACATGGTGTCAATATGCTCAGTGCACCCCTAGATGAATTAATTGAGAAGTATAGTTTGTAAATTTGGGTCTCTTATGGGGGGTTCTGCTGTTCTGCCACCTTAGGGGCTCTGCCAATGTGACATGTCATTGTCAAACCAGCCCAGCAAAATATGACCTCCAATATGGCCCTTCTTCCCTTCTGAGCTTTGCACTGTGCCTCAAAAGTAGTTTTCGACCACATATGGGGTATCGGCGTACTCAGGACAAATTGCACAACAGATTTTGGAGTCCATTTTCTCCTGCTATCCTTGTGAAAATGAAAATATTGGGGGCTAAAACAACATTTTTGTGGTAAAAATATATTTTTTTCATTTTTACAGAACCACATTGTAAAATTCTGTGACGGACCTGTAGGTTCAAGGTGCTCACCACACATCTAAATAAATTCCTTGAGGGGTCTAGTTTGAAAAATTGGGTCACTTGTGGGGGGTTTCCACTGTTTAGGCACATCAGGGGTTCTCCAAACGTGATATTACACCCGCAGACCATTCCATCAAAATCTGCGTTCCAAAATGTCACTCCTTCCTTTCTGAGCCCTGCAGTGCGCCCAAATAATAGTTTTCCTCCACATATGGGGTATCTGCCAGACCTGAAATATAATTGCCAGACCTGAAATAACAAGCACTTTCCACCTATTGTGTCCCCCCATTTCCATGTAGATTGTAAGCTTGCGAGCAGGGACCTCACTCCTGATGTAACTGTTAAACTGTCTCACCTTGTATTGAATTTATTGTTTGTACATGTCCCCGCTTAATTGTAAAGTGCTGCGGAATATGTTGGCGCTATATAAATAAAAATTATTATTATTATTATTATTATCTGCGTGCTCAGGAGAAATTGCACAACTCATTTTGGGGTCCATTTTCTCCTGTTACCCCTTTGAAAATAAAAAATTTGGGGCTAAAAAACATTTTTGTGGGAAAAATTAGATTTTTTTAATTTTACGGCTCCACGTTATAAACTTCTGTGAAGCACTTGGGGGTTCAAGGTGCTCACCACACATCTGAAGGGTGTCACCTGAGCAATAAGGACGAGATGCCTTGCCAACAACTAGGAAATTCCACCCCTAAAATTAATGGGTGCCTCCTTGACAACTAGGGTAGGGGACAACTAGAGGGCTCCTCAACAACAACTAGGAAGTACCTCACCATCTACTAGGATCACCTTACCAACAACTAGGAGGTGTCTTACTAACAACTAGGGAGAGCTTCACCAACAACTAGAGAGCGCCTAAGCAATAACTAGTGGATGTCGGTACAGCATTTAATGGGTGTCTCCGTATCAACTAGGTGGTTCCTCACCAATAACTAAGGGGCACCTGTCCAACAACTAGAGACCTCACTGACAACTAGAGGGTGACTGACTGACAACAAGGGGACACCTACCCAACAACTATGATGTGTGAGGAGAAGCTCACCAACAACTGGGGGGAGCTTCACCAACAAATCGGGGGTGAGTTCCTGACAATAAGGAGGAACCTCATCCATGGCAGGGGGATACATCCCTAAAAACTAACATGCACCTCCCCAATGACTAGGGGATTTGTCATCAACAACTAAGGGGCAGTTATCCAACAACAAGGGGGTTCCTCAGCAATAACTAGGAGGCAATTTACCAAAAACTAAAGAGTCTTCCACCAACTTGTGGACCCTTCCCTGGAAATCAGAGGGACCTCATCAACATTTGGGGGCCTCCCCAACAACTAGGAGGCACCTTACCAACAATTGGAAGGTCTAGACAATTTGGGAGACCTCACCAACAATTAGAGGGCACCTCACCAACAACTATGGAATGTGTCATAGAAAATGCTGAAGATCTCTCTCCCTCCAAACCCCTCTTCCCCCTCCCCTATACTAATTGTCACAGGAGAAGAGCTAGCAATCTAGACAAACCGCTTCTACACAAAAGGCAGTACACACACAAGAGGTGGCAAACTCAATTATCCAGGCTAATTACCATACGAAGAGTCCTGTGATGAGTAAACACCTGGCTAAATAGGAAACCGCTCGTTTAGAATCAAAGGAAATCTACCTCACCCCACACAATAGCCAGGACATCCCCATTTGCATATGTGTTCAATCTGCAGTCTCGCAGGCACCGACACTAAATATGGAATATCAGAAGTTCTATAATTCCGATTGTGATGGGACACATATTTTTAGCGGCAGGGTTAGCTAAGGAACAATACGCATATTTTTCCGTATCTGTATGCCCTGTCGGTGAGCTATAACGGAAAAGTACAAAAATAGCGGACAGCAGCCAGTACATGTCTGGTCTCTAGAGAAAGGTAAATTCTCAAAAAAAAAATGGTGTCACTTTGTTAACTTCTGTGATCAACCAGCGAGAAGTTATCGCAGAAGTTACAGATTTAATAAAAAGCATGAAGGACGGAGACCAGTCCATGTGAGGTCATCACAGGGGAGTGTGTGGGCAGGTCCACCCTTCGGCATAAAAGATCCAGCTGAGCCTGGATCTATACTCATGCCTGGAGATACATATTTTGTAAGCACAGGTCCTGTTCGATAGCGATCCATTAGAGAGCCTCCCTTCAGCTAAACTGAATCGTCTCTGCGATCTGTCTAGAACATTTCTTCTGTTAATCCCTTTTTGACTTGTGTAACTGTATATTCTGCATTGTATTGTCCCCTTTGTAAAACCTTTTGTATATTTCTTCATAAACACTGCTTCCCTTTGAATTAAATATAAAATTGAATAGTTCTGTTTCTTCTGTCCTGTAATCGTTCCTCCCCTCAAGCCATACGCTACCCATAAGGTGTCCAATCGGCCAGAACTGGTTGGTGGTGGCAGCGAATAATCTTAATTGGGTTATTGTGAAGCTGGCAGTGATTATACGGGGGCGTATACACATATTCCATGCGTTGGAATTCGGAGGCGTATAACTACGTAGTGAGTAATCAGGATCGTGCGTGTGTTTAATCTGACTGCCAGATTGGAGTTGGGAAGTGAATTTTTCCTCAATGATGTAAATTGGCCTATACCGCATGTTTTTTTTTTGCCTTCCCCTGGATCAACGCTGCGGAATAGCTGCAGTGCACAAGAAATAGGCTGAACTGGATGGACGCTTGTCTTTTTTCGGCCTTATAAACTATGTAACTATGTAACTATGAATCCCTGACAAAGTTTTGGCAATGGTGGGATATTTTATGATCCTGCCGGTGTCCGTCCAGACCTAATGCCTCACCAACAACTAGAGGGACCACACCAGCAACTACGGAGTGTCAACCCTTTAACTAGGGAGCACCACACCTACAAAGTGGGGGGAACTTTTACAAGCAGTTAAGGGTAGCCTTCCCAACAACGAAGTAGCACCACAGCAAAGAGGAGGAGGCGCCGCAGCAATAACTAATGGGTTCTCCCCGTAAATTATGGGACTCCTCACCAACAACTAAGTGGCACCTCCCCAAGTACTGGGGACCTCACCCACAACTAGAGAGCGCCTCACCAACAACTAGGGGGAGCCTACCCAATAAGTAGGGTGTACCTCACCAACAACTCCGGAGCACCTCATCAACAACTAGGGAGTGCCTTCCAAAAACGAGGAGGTGCTTCATCGTCAATCAGAGGGCACTTCACCTACAGCTGGGAGATGCAGCCCAAAAAGTAACTGGTGCCCCTCCCACAAATTGGGGGCACCACACCAACAACTAAGGGATGGCTATTCAATATCAAAAGGGCCGTTCAACAACAACTAAGGGGCACCCCATCTACAACTAAAGGGTGGTTATCCAACAACAATGAGGCGCCAAAGCAACCACCCTACCAAAAACTAGAGTCCTCACCACCACATAGTAAACTCCTCCCTGAAAACTTGGGGGACCTCTTTGACAACTTGGTGCCTCGTTGACAAATAGAGACCTCACCAACACCTATATAGCACCTCATCACCAGCTAGGGGGTGCCTCACTAACAATGAGGAGGTGCTTCACTATCAACTAGGGGGCACCTCACTAACAGCTGGGAGATGCCGCCTTAAAAACTAACAAGCGCCTCCACCAATTCTAGGGGGCACCTTGCCTACTGTACAACTTGGGGGCATCTATCCAATATCAAGGGGGGTCCTCAGCAACAACTAGGGGGAACCTTACCAACAACTAGAGAGTTCTCCCCAATGGCAGTGGACTCCTCTGACAAGTAGGGGGACCTCACTGAGAACTGGATCCTGCCCCAACAATCAGAAGGGACCTTACCTACAACTGATGGGCCCAACTACTGACAATTAGGGGGTACTTCCCAAACAACTATGATACATCTCACCAACTAGTGAGACCTCATTTGCAACTAAAGAGTGGCAAACCTTCAACTAGGGGGCACCTTTCCAACAACTAGAGAGTTCTCCATAATGGTAATGGACTCCTCTGACAAGTAGGGGGACCTCACTGAGAACTGGATCCTGCCCCAACTATCAGAAGGCACCTTACCTACAACTGATGGACCCAACTACTGACAAGTAGGGGGTACTTCCCAAACAACTATGACACATCTCACCAATTAGTGAGACCTCATTTGCAACTAAAGAGTGGCAAACCTTCAACTAGGGGGCACCTTTCCAACATCTGAGGACCTCTCTAACAACTATAAAGCACCTTACCAACAATTGGTGGGCCCACAAAAAACTTAATAGACCTCACACATATCTATTAGGTAGCTTTACCAACATCTAAGGGGTATCCCACCAACACTGGGGGGTGTCCACCCAAAAACTTTAGGGTGCCTACCCAACAAATAGGAGGTGAATTACTAGGGACAACTCCCCAACATCTAGGGGGCAACTCACCAACAGCTAGTGGGCATCTAGCCAACAACAAGGAAGAGAGCTGTGTACTGTCACTGCCAGTACTTTTGTCCATCAAGGGCAGAGAGATCATCCATGAATCATCCACCTCTTCTAGTAAAAAGAAGGGATTGAGGGTGAAATGATAATAGCGGAGCTGCATTTATCGAGCTATGCCTGTTAGGGAGAAAATGATTGGTGACATAGGTTAAATCCACACCTGAGTAATGTGTGAGGCATCTTAATGACAAATGAATGGATACTTTATAATCCGGATGGCAAGATCGGAGTTTCCCCATATAGCTTCACCTTACACCATTATTTGTTCAGTACGCTATAACCGGATCTTCTTGTTTTTTGAGATTTGCTCCTGGCTCCATGTCTGAAATCGTATGTAAATATATCTATATAAAGCTGACGGGGAAAGTCCCGATCAGGAAGACTTCAACCTCTATAACTTCTCTTGATTCTCAGAACGTTATCTGCACTGCTGAACCCGCACAACGTGTGCCAAAGACCGTCCACTATTAACCCTTGTACACTGCACAACTGCTTACGAGAGCTCCTACATCTCTACGTCCAAGCCAAGAAAAGACCCTCAGCAGCGGCCAAGGCGTCAAATTCTGTGAACCACGGACCCTACTTCTCACACGTCATGTCATATCTAAATTGTATTAACTTAATTAAATAAGCCCAAAGCCATGTAACCAATCAGCGACACGAGACTCCGCCCATTACATATATATATGTAGCTGCCAATCACCAAGTGAATTGTTAGCAGCGCTTCACAGTTCATAGTGTTGAGCGCTTGCGTCGCCACCTTGATGATAATGTCCTGTTATGAAATCCTAAATTTGACCCACCAACATGTTTCGCTGGTTAGTTCAGCTTCTTCAAGGGAGATAGGGCAAATGAACCACTTTGCTGGTTCCCAAAGATTTGATTTCCTTTGTTTGTGAATCGTCAGAGATGAGCGGATCTCTGACCAATCTCCAGATGTGTCACCTCCCCATCACATTAGATTGTCAGATGACTCCACCGGTCGACATTCGATTGCCTTCTGCTAGCAGAACAGCTTTCTCTCCATGACTCATTTCTGGCCACGCTCACTGATAACCTGACTGTTACGCTCGCGCCCGGACTGACTGGCGTGAGCGTGATTAGTGATCCCACTGTACCATGAAACGAGGAGTGCCTGGAGGGGCGTAACTAAGTATCAACCCGATCCGACCAAGGTAGCACAGCGGCTTAGTCGACTCCGTGAACCAAGGAGGAACCGAGCAGAGGGACCATGTGCGACTCCAGGTCAGACCCCGGTCACAGTTGTTGACCCACACTGGGGAATGAAGGAACAGGCAGGTTAGACTGGCACACAGGCAGGTGGGTATTGGCAGGCACTGCTGGTATGCAGACAGGTGGATACTGGTAAGCATGGCCGGTATGCAGACAGGTGGGTACTGGCAAGTATGGCTGGTATGCAGTCAGGTTTCAGATCTTGGTATGGGGGGGTCCCACATCCAAGATGGAGACATCATGTTTGCCGTCACCAATATTCATGAAGATGGATATCAAATATGATATCTCTATGATGCTCAGGAGCTCAGAATCCATTTCCCAGGTTCCTGGTGGTCTCCCAGCAATGAAAACCACACCATCACAATTGGAAAAAGATGAACATCTCTAAAATGTGGTCCCTGTGTTTGTGACAGTCATTATTAAAATCGACATTAAAAGTTTGTACCGTTAGATAATAGGATCTTGGAGGGAATTTCCAGTTTAAACCAGAATGCTTATTCTCTTGGCTGAGGGTTTATGGCGATCTTAAAAATTCCTGGTTTTGGGGGAAGTAAGAGAAGAGTTCTACGGATGACCCTTCCAAATGAACAGGGGGTGGAAATATAAGACATCTCTCATTTTTAAAACTAGGACAAAAATACATTTTGCCTGACAGGCACTATGTATGGAGCACTATGTATGGAGCACTATGTATGGGGCACTATGTATGGGGCACTATGTATGGGGCAATATATATGGGCCACTATGTACAGAGCACTATGTATGAGACACTATGTATGGGGCACTATGTACAGAGCACTATGTATGAGGCACTTTGTATGGAGCACTATGTACAGAGCACTATGTACAGGGCACTATGTATGGGGCACTATGTATGGAGCACTATGTATGGAGCACTATGTACAGAGCACTATGTACGGGGCACTATGTATGGGGCACTATGTATGGAGCACAATGTACAGAGCACTATGTACGGGGCACTATGGATGAGGCACTATGTATGGGGCCATATGTATGGAGCACTATGTACAGAGCACTATGTACAGAGCACTATGTACGGGGCACTATGGATGAGGCACTATGTATGGGGCACTATGTCTGGGGCACTATGTCTGGGGCACTATGTATGAGGCACTATGTATGGAGCACTATGTATGAGGCACTATGTATGGAGCACTATGTATGGGGCACTATGTACAGAGCACTATGTATGAGGCACTATGTATGGAGAACTATGTATGGAGCACTATGTATGGGGCACTATGTATGGGGCACTGTGTATGAGGCACTATGTATGGAGCACTATGTATGAGGCACTATGTATGGGGCACTATGTATGGGGCACTATGTACGAGGCACTATGTACGGGGCGCTATGTACGGGGTGCTATGTAAGGGGTGCTATGTACGGGGCGCTATGTACGGGGTGCTATGTACGGGGCGCTATGTACGGGGCACTATGTATGGGGCACTATGTACGGAGCACTATGTACGGGGCACTATGTATGGGGCACTATGTATGGAGCACTATGTATGGGGCACTATGTATGGGGCACTATGTATGAGGCACTATGTATGAGGCACTATGTATGGAGCACTATGTATGGAGCACTATGCATGAGGCACTATGTATGAAGCACTATGTATGGGGCACTATGTATGGAGCACTATGTATGGAGCACTATGTATGGGGCACTATGTATGGAGCACTATGTATGAGGAACTATGTATGGAGCACTATGTATGGAGCACTATGTATAGGGCACTATGTATGGAGCACTATGTATGGAGCACTATGTATGGGGCACTATGTATGGAGCACTATGTATGGAGCACTATGTATGGGTCACTATGTATGGAGCACTATGTATGGGGCACTATGTACGGGGCACTATGTATGCGGCACAGTGTATGGAGCACTATGTATGAGGCACTATGTATGGAGCACTATGTATGGGGCACTATGTATGGGGCACTATGTATGGAGCACTATGTATGGGGCACTATGTATGGAGCACTATGTATGGAGCACTATGTATGGGGCACTATGTATGGGGCACTATGTATGGAGCACTATGTATGGGGCACTATGTATGGGGCACTGTGTACGGAGCACTATGTATGGAGCACTGTGTATGGAGCACTGTGTATGGGGCACTGTGTATGGGGCACTGTGTATGGGGCAATGTGTATGGAGCACTATGTATGGAGCACTATGTATGGGGCACTATGTACGGGGCACTATGTATGGGGCACAGTGTATTAGGTGCCATGTATAGGGCACTATGTATAGGGCACTGTGTACGGGGCACTATGTATGGAGAACTATGTCTGGGGCACTATGTCTGAGGCACTATGTCTGGGGTACTATGTCTGGGGCACTATGTCTGGGGCACTATGTATGAGGCACTATGTATGGAGCACTATGTATGAGGCACTATGTATGGAGCACTATGTATGGGGCACTATGTACAGAGCACTATGTATGAGGCACTATGTATGGAGAACTATGTATGGAGCACTGTGTATGGGGCACTATGTATGGGGCACTACGTATGAGGCACTATGTATGAGGCACTATGTATGGAGCACTATGTATGAGGCACTATGTATGGAGTACTATGTATGGGGCACTATGTACAGAGCACTATGTATGAGGCACTATGTATGGAGAACTATGTATGGAGCACTGTGTACGGGGCACTATGTATGGGGCACTACGTATGAGGCACTATGTACGAGGCACTATGTACGAGGCACTATGTACGGGGCACTATGTACGGGGCGCTATGTAAGGGGCGCTATGTATGGGGCGCTATGTACGGGGCGCTATGTATGGGGCACTATGTACGGGGCACTATGTACGGAGCACTATGTATGGGGCACTATGTATGGGGCACTATGTATGGAGCACTATGTATGGGGCACTATGTATGGGGCACTATGTATGGAGCACTATGTATGGGGCACTATGTATGGGGCACTATGTATGGGGCACTATGTATGGAGCACTATGTATGGGGCACTGTGTATGGAGCACTATGTATGAGGCACTATGTATGGGGCACTATGTATGGAGCACTATGTATGAGGCACTATGTATGGAGCACTATGTATGGGGGAATATGTATGGAGCACTATGTATGGAGCACTATGCATGGGGCACTATGTATGGAGCACTATGTATGAGGCACTATGTATGGAGCACTATGTATGGAGCACTATGTATGAGGCACTATGTATGGAGCACTATGTATGGGGGAATATGTATGGAGTAATATGTATGGAGCACTATGTATGGGGCACTATGTATGGAGCACTATGTATGGGGCACTATGTATGGAGCACTATGTATGGAGCACTATGTATGGGGCACTATGTATGGAGCACTATGTAGAGAGCACTATGTATGGGGGAATATGTATGGAGCACTATGTATGGAGCACTATGCATGGGGCACTATGTATGGAGCACTATGTATGAGGCACTATGTATGGAGCACTATGTATGGGGCACTATGTACAGAGCACTATGTATGAGGCACTATGTATGGAGAACTATGTATGGAGCACTGTGTATGGGGCACTATGTATGGGGCACTACGTATGAGGCACTATGTATGAGGCACTATGTATGGAGCACTATGTATGAGGCACTATGTATGGAGTACTATGTATGGGGCACTATGTACAGAGCACTATGTATGAGGCACTATGTATGGAGAACTATGTATGGAGCACTGTGTATGGGGCACTATGTATGGGGCACTACGTATGAGGCACTATGTATGGAGCACTATGTATGAGGCACTATGTACGGGGCACTATGTACGGGGCGCTATGTACGGGGCGTTATGTATGGGGCGCTATGTACGGGGCGCTATGTACGGGGCACTATGTACGGGGCACTATGTACGGGGCACTATGTACGGAGCACTATGTATGGGGCACTATGTATGGGGCACTATGTATGGAGCACTATGTATGGGGCTCTATGTATGGGCCACTATGTATGGAGCACTATGTATGGGGCACTATGTATGGGGCACTATGTATGGGGCACTATGTATGGAGCACTATGTATGGGGCACTGTGTATGGAGCACTATGTATGAGGCACTATGTATGGGGCACTATGTATGGAGCACTATGTATGAGGCACTATGTATGGAGCACTATGTATGGGGGAATATGCATGGAGCACTATGTATGGAGCACTATGCATGGGGCACTATGTATGGAGCACTATGTATGAGGCACTATGTATGGAGCACTATGTATGGAGCACTATGTATGAGGCACTATGTATGGAGCACTATGTATGGGGGAATATGTATGGAGCACTATGTATGGAGCACTATGTATGGGGCACTATGTATGGAGCACTATGTATGGGGCACTATGTATGGAGCACTATGTATGGAGCACTATGTATGGGGCACTATGTATGGAGCACTATGTATGGAGCACTATGTATGGGGGAATATGTATGGAGCACTATGTATGGAGCACTATGCATGGGGCAACTATGTATGGAGCACTATGTATGAGGCACTATTTATGGAGCACTATGTATGGGGCACTATGTATGGAGCACTATGTATGGAGCACTATGTATGGGGCACTATGTATGGAGCACTATGTATGGGGCACTATGTATGGAGCACTATGTATGGAGCACTATGTATGGGGCACTATGTATGGAGCACTATGTATGGGGCACTATGTACGGGGCACTATGTATGCGGCACAGTGTATGGAGCACTATGTATGGGGCACTATGTATGGGGCACTATGTATGGGGTACTATGTATGGAGCACTATGTATGGGGCACTGTGTATGGAGCACTATGTATGAGGCACTATGTATGGGGCACTATGTATGGAGCACTATGTATGAGGCACTATGTATGGAGCTCTATGTATGGGGGAATATGTATGGAGCACTATGTATGGAGCACTATGCATGGGGCACTATGTATGGAGCACTATGTATGAGGCACTATGTATGGAGCACTATGTATGGAGCACTATGTATGAGGCACTATGTATGGAGCACTATGTATGGGGGAATATGTATGGAGCACTATGTATGGAGCTCTATGTATGGGGCACTATGTATGGAGCACTATGTATGGGGCACTATGTATGGAGCACTATGTATGGGGCACTATGTATGGAGCACTATGTATGGAGCACTATGTATGGGGCACTATGTATGGAGCACTATGTATGGAGCACTATGTATGGGGGAATATGTATGGAGCACTATGTATGGAGCACTATGCATGGGTCACTATGTATGGAGCACTATGTATGAGGCACTATGTATGGAGCACTATGTATGGGGCACTATGTATGGGGCACTATGTATGGAGCACTATGTATGGGGCACTATGTATGGAGCACTATGTATGGGGCACTATGTATGGAGCACTATGTATGGAGCACTATGTATGGGGCACTATGTATGGAGCACTATGTATGGGGCACTATGTACGGGGCACTATGTATGCGGCACAGTGTATGGAGCACTATGTATGGGGCACTATGTATGGGGCACTATGTATGGGGCACTATGTATGAGGCACTATGTATGGAGCACTATGTATGGGGCACTATGTATGGAGCACTATGTATGGGGCACTATGTACGGGGCACTATGTATGCGGCACAGTGTATGGAGCACTATGTATGGGGCACTATGTATGGGGCACTATGTATGGGGCACTATGTATGAGGCACTATGTATGGAGCACTATGTATGGGGCACTATGTATGGGGGAATATGTATGGGGCACTATGTATGGAGCACTATGTATGGGGCACTATGTATGGGGCACTATGTATGGAGCACTATGTATGGAGCACTATGTATGGAGCACTATGTATAGGGCACTATGTACGGGGCACTATGTATGGGGCACTATGTATGTGTCGGGGTCGTAGCGACATTCCACTCGTCCTCCAGTCACTCCAAATTAAGGCTATGAGCATGGGTCAACCATTCAAAGAATGAGTCAGACAACAAGCTGGTTCAAACTCAGAGCATGCTCAGAAGGCTACTGGCAAGCCACGATCTCAGCAATGTTCCCCCTTTATTTCCGCATGCACAAACCTAAATACACTACATAATGGGGAGGGGAAAGGGGTTGTTCGGGGCGGGGTAAGCCATAAATGGATTGTTCGGGGCGGGGTAAGCCATAAATGTCTTGTATCCGGCCACTCCTGATTGGTCCACGTCTCCTTAACTCAGTCTCTGGGCAGACAACAGTCAGTTGATGTTTCGGTTTCATTTCTCTGAAACAGGTGCTGGCTGATACCGGCGCCATCTTACCATAAGTAACACGTAGCAAGGAAAGCTTATTGTTATAAGACACAAAATGGTGGTTAGTACATAAGCAAAGCGTATAAAAGTATAAAAGTGGAGAAAATATATATTCTTTTTTACCCTGACATTCCCCCCTAAACACTTAGCTTTCTCTTGCTTCGGGGCCTTTGAGACTGTCCATGTGTGGGGAGAGGGGAGGTGGATTTCTTCACCCAATCATCTTAGAAGCTGCCCCCTTATGGGACGCCCCCAAACAATTGAGCCCTAGCCTAAATAACACATGGAGTTCTCCCAACTGACCCTAAACTAAATCTCTCAATTGGACTCTGTCATGGGGGGTTGGAACAGCATTGTTTATAGCTTTCCTGTATAAGGGGACTATGCAGCATACCATGTCATTCCTGCACAATCCACTATGTCACAGTAATCAAATCGATACGTCTGGATTTTTGCGTGAGTATCTACCCAAAATGTGGTAGCTGTCCACCCTGGGACAGACAGTAAGCATATGGAAAGGATATAGAAGAAGGTAGTCATCTTTTATAGGCTCGTTTTGTCTCTCTTGCAGTGGGAGGCGTGAATCCAGGTGCTCCTGCCCTCAAGCTTCAGAGCTGTAGGAGTAGTCAGGATCACAGTGTAGGGGCCCTCAAATCTGGGTTGGAGACAGTCTTTCCGGACAAACTTCTTTACGTACACCAGGTCGCCTGGGGTGAAATCATGTACCGCATCACCTGTGGATTCTGGGAGAGAAGCAGATACTGTAGAGCGGGTGTTAGTCAATTCTTTAGACAGAGCAATCACAAATTTTACTACTCTATCATGTGTTTCAGACAACTCTTGGGGCCTAATTTCTCCTATTTTAGGTGGGGTCCCAAACAAAATTTCATAGGGAGTTAGCCCATGTTTAGCTTGTGGGGTGTGTCTGATATGATACAATACTATGGGGAGTAGGTCGGGCCAGGGGAGGGGATGATCTTGGGTCATTTTCAAGAGCTGGGTCTTGAGTGTGGAATTCATCCTTTCCACTTTGCCTGAACTGGCAGGATGGTATGGAGTGTGGAGGCCCAAATCTGTTCCCAACATGTTCCAAAGTTCTTTGTAGATATTTGCTGTGAAAGCTGGTCCTTGATCCGATTCTATGACTTGGGGAACTCCAAATCTGCAGGCAATTTCAGTGATCAGTTTCTTGGCTGTGACTTTAGCAGTCATGTTGACGACCGGGTAGGCCTCGGGCCAGGCTGAGAACATATCCACGGCTACCAAAACGTACTCATATTTTCCTGCTTTAGGCATTTGGATATGGTCGACTTGTATTCTCTGCCAAGGGTAGTCTGGTTTAGCCAGGTGTTGGAGAGGGACCCGTGCCGTACACGTTGGGTTGCAGGTAGCGCAGACAGAGCAGGATTTTGAGTATGCAGTCACAGTGGAAGAGATTCCGGGTGCAAAGTACAGTTTCTTGATACATGCCAAGGCTTGATTCTTTCCTCTGTGTGTAGGCCCGTGAGCCCATGCTGCCACGGCTGAGTACATGCGCCTGGGCAAGCAAGGTTTTCCGTCCACTTGATAAAGAGTTGAGTCGACCTTTAAATCTTTGCGACCTGCCAGCACGGCTCCCGCCGCTTTCCATTGCTTGACTTCTTCAGTGGGGGTCTTCCTTCACACAATTTTTCTTCAGGCATCCTGACCCCCCTGGATTCCACTCGTGTCTCCGCTGGACTTGTATGGTCTTCCGCCGGCTGTTCTTTGGCTCTTGCTCTAGTGAGCGCCACAGCTACGGTTTGCAGGGTCTCCCCCATCTCTTCTTCCTTTTCCTGCCACTTTGATGACACATTCTCCACTGCCGCAGTCTTGGCTGCTTGGTCAGCTAGGTGGTTGCCCCTGGCTTCCCTGGAATCTAGTCTTCCATGAGCCTTGACCTTGATAACAGCAACCTGAATGGGTAGTTCCAGGGCCTTCATTAGGGCCTTAATCCATGAGGCATGTTTCACTGGTGTACCTGCAGCTGTGATGAATCCTCTAGACTTCCACAAGAGTCCAAAATCATTGCAAATTCCATGTCCATACCTAGAATCGGTATATATGTTTGCCGTTGTTCCAGCTGCCAGGTGGCAGGCTTCTGGAGTCAGGAGTCCATGTCAGATGTGTATCTCCATGCAATACACCCCTCTTTCCTGTCAAAAAGAAAACCGCTCCGGGAGAGCCTCCAAGATACCGGTTGGTTCAGGATCTCAGAGCCGTCAATGCAGCTACCATTTTAGAAACTCCAGTGGTACCCAACCCAAACACCCTCTTGTCTCAGGTGCCTCCAACGGCCACCTTGTTTACGGTGTTAGATCTGGCCAACGCCTTCTTCAGTATACCCTTGCATGAAGATTCGTGGTTTCTTTTTGCCTTTACCTTTCAAGGAGCACAGCTTACATGGACCAGGACTCCACAAGGAGCCCAGAACTCTCCTAACCAATTCATTCATTCTATGAAGTCTATTCTGGAGCCATGGGTTCAAGAGAACCCTCAGGTCACTCTTCTACAATATGTGGATGATCTTTTACTCTGCGGCACTGAAGAAAATTTGTCAGAGATGTCAGCATCCCTTCTCTGGTTTCTTCACTCAGCTAACTGTAAAGTCTCGAAAGGCAAAGTCTAATGGTGTCTGCCCAAGGTCATTTTCCTCGGACATTGTATATCACAAGGTGCTAGACATCTGACTGAAGAAAGAAAACAAGCCATCATGGATATCACCTTCCCAACCACCTACTCCGCTATGCAGACTTTCCTTGGCCTCATCACTTACTGCAGGCAATGGATCCCGGATGCCTCAAAGCTTATGCAACCCCTGTATGACTGTCTTAAGGACGAAGGCTCCGTCTGGCTTCATGCTGAAGATCCACGTGTTTCTCACCAACGCAGACTATGTTTTGACCGCCTTAAACAGGCTGTTGTCTCTGCCCCGGCCTTGGGCTTACCAGACTATACTCAGCCATTTCACCTCTTTGTCTCTGAATCGGAAGGTCATGCCTCTGGAGTTCTAGCACAATGCTATGATCATAAGTATCGGCCTTTAGGCTACTACTCAGCCCGCCTGGACCCTGTCGCCCGAACTGCCCCCACGTGCCTTAAGGCGGTCCACGCTGCTCACATCCTCCTTGACAAGTCAGCTGATATCGTCCTTGGACATGATCTAGTTATACAGGCCGGCCATGATCTCTCGGCTGTTCTGCAACAAACATCTCCGAAACATCTAACCAACCAAAGACACCTGCGGCTGCAGTGTTCCCTATTGTTGCCCTCCAATATAACATTTACCAGATGTCTGACTATCAACCCTGCCACTTTGCTTCCACCTTCTAGGGGGGAAGACGAACAGGGTGAAGATCCATTGGTGGAACCTCATGATTCTCATGATTGTATAAAAATTTTGCAGGAAGAGACTTCTGCTCCAGAGAATATGGTGGCACATCCGCTCGCACACCCTGCCTTGCACCTATGGACTGATGGATCCCGTTTCGCAGACCCTCAAGGGAAGTTCCACACGGGATATGCTGTCACAACAGACCTAACAGTCCTCAAGGCTGAAGCTCTACCACCATACATGTCTGCACAAGAAGCTGAACTTGTAGCTCTCACAGAAGCCTGCCACCTGGCAGCTGGAACAACGGCAAACATATATACCGATTCTAGGTATGGACATGGAATTTGCAATGATTTTGGACTCTTGTGGAAGTCTAGAGGATTCATCACAGCTGCAGGTACACCAGTGAAACATGCCTCATGGATTAAGGCCCTAATGAAGGCCCTGGAACTACCCATTCAGGTTGCTGTTATCAAGGTCAAGGCTCATGGAAGACTAGATTCCAGGGAAGCCAGGGGCAACCACCTAGCTGACCAAGCAGCCAAGACTGCGGCAGTGGAGAATGTGTCATCAAAGTGGCAGGAAAAGGAAGAAGAGATGGGGGAGACCCTGCAAACCGTAGCTGTGGCGCTCACTAGAGCAAGAGCCAAAGAACAGCCGGCGGAAGACCATACAAGTCCAGCGGAGACACGAGTGGAATCCAGGGGGGTCAGGATGCCTGAAGAAAAATTGTGTGAAGAACAAAGGAAGACCCCCACTGAAGAAGTCAAGCAATGGAAAGCGGCGGGAGCCGTGCTGGCAGGTCGCAAAGATTTAAAGGTCGACTCAACTCTTTATCAAGTGGACGGAAAACCTTGCTTGCCCAGGCGCATGTACTCAGCCGTGGCAGCATGGGCTCACGGGCCTACACACAGAGGAAAGAATCAAGCCTTGGCATGTATCAAGAAACTGTACTTTGCACCCGGAATCTCTTCCACTGTGACTGCATGCTCAAAATCCTGCTCTGTCTGCGCTACCTGCAACCCAACGTGTACGGCACGGGTCCCTCTCCAACACCTGGCTAAACCAGACTACCCTTGGCAGAGAATACAAGTCGACCATATCCAAATGCCTAAAGCAGGAAAATATGAGTACGTTTTGGTAGCCGTGGATATGTTCTCAGCCTGGCCCGAGGCCTACCCGGTCGTCAACATGACTGCTAAAGTCACAGCCAAGAAACTGATCACTGAAATTGCCTGCAGATTTGGAGTTCCCCAAGTCATAGAATCGGATCAAGGACCAGCTTTCACAGCAAATATCTACAAAGAACTTTGGAACATGTTGGGAACAGATTTGGGCCTCCACACTCCATACCATCCTGCCAGTTCAGGCAAAGTGGAAAGGATGAATTCCACACTCAAGACCCAGCTCTTGAAAATGACCCAAGATCATCCCCTCCCCTGGCCCGACCTACTCCCTATAGTATTGTATCATATCAGACACACCCCACAAGCTAAACATGGGCTAACTCCCTATGAAATTTTGTTTGGGACCCCAACTAAAATAGGAGAAATTAGGCCCCAAGAGTTGTCTGAAACACATGATAGAGTAGAATCATAGAATCATAGAATGGTAGAGTTGGAAGGGACCTCCTGGGTCATCTGGTCCAACCCCCTGCTCAAAGCAGGATTCACTAGATCATCTCAGACAGATGTCTGTCCAGCCTCTGTTTGAAGACGTCCATTGAAGGGGAACTCACTACCTCTCGTGGCAGCCTGTTCCACTCATTAATCACCCTAACTGTCAAAAAGTTTTTTCTAATATCTAATCTGTGTCTCCTCCCATTTAGTTTCATCCCATTGCTTCTAGTCTTTCCTTGTGCAAATGAGAATAAAGATGATCCTTCTACAATGTGACAGCCCTTGACATATTTGTAGACAGCTATTAAGTCTCCTCTCAGTCTTCTTTTTTGCAAGCTAAACATTCCCAAATCCTGCAACCGTTCCTCATAGGACATGGTTTGCAGACCAGTCACCATTCTGGTCGCTCTTCTCTGAACTTGCTCCAGTTTGTCTATGTCTTTTTTAAAATGTGGTGCCCAAAACTGTACACAGTATTCCAGATGAGGTCTGACCAAAGAGGAGTAAAGACCGATAATGACTTCACGTGATCTAGACTGTATGCTTCTGTTAATACATCCCAGAATTGTATTTGCCTTTTTTGCTGCTGCATCACACTGTTGACTCATGTTCAGTCTATGATCTATTAGTATACCTAAGTCTTTTTCACATGTACTGTTGCTTAGCTCTATTCCTCCCATTCTGTATATGCTTTTTTCATTTTTATTGCCCAGATGTAGTACTTTGCATTTTTCCCTGTTAAAAACCATTCTGTTGGTTGCTGCCCACTGCTCCAGTTTGTTTAGGTCTTTTTGAATCCTCTCTCTCTCTTCTCTAGTATTAGCTATCCCTCCTAGCTTTGTGTCATCAGCAAATTTAATCAGTTTACCCTCAATTCCTTCATCTAAATCATTGATAAAGATGTTGAACAATACAGGTCCCAGGACGGAGCCCTGTGGTACCCCACTTGAGACATTCATCCAGCTGGATGTGAAGCCATTTACAACCACCCTTTGAGTCCGATCACTAAGCCAGTTATGAATCCACCTAACAGTTGCCTGGTCCATTGCATACTTGGTCATTTTTTCAATAAGGATGGTGTGAGATACTTTGTCAAATGCTTTGCTGAAGTCAAGATATACTATATCTACAGCATTTCCCTGATCCACCCAGTCAGTGATTCTGTCATAGAAGGAAATTAAGTTAGTCTGACATGACTTGTTAGTTACAAACCCATGCTGACTCTGGTTAATCACTTCATTCTTATCCATGTACTTACATACATGTTGTTTAATAATTTGTTCAAAGATCTTTCCTGGTATAGAAGTCAGACTCACCGGCCTATAGTTCCCTGGGTCCACCTTCTTCCCCTTTTTGAAGATAGGAACAACATTTGCTCTTCTCCAGTCTTCTGGGACTTCTCCTGTTCTCCAAGAATTTTCAAAGATTATGGAGAGTGGTTCTAAAATTTCTTCTACGATCTCCTTCAGTACTCTGGGGTGTAATTCATCTGGACCTGGAGACTTGAACTCATTTATGTTAGCTAAATATTCCCTCACAATCTTTCTGTTTACAGATAACTTGGATTCCTCTATTCCTTTAAAAGGACAGTGAAGATCAGTTGATGTTACATTTTCTTTCTGAGAGAAAACAGATGCAAAATAGGAATTAAAAAGTTCGGCCTTCTCAACATCCTCTCTTACCATTTCTCCATTTTCATCCTGTAAAAATCCTATAGCATCTTTGACTTTTCTTTTACTTTTGACATACCCCCAAAATCCTTTTTTATTGCTTTTGACATCTCTTGCAAGCCTTAATTCATTGTCAGCTTTAGCTAACCTGATACGTGCCCTGCAGGATCTGCAGACTGCATTATAATCTTCTTTAGATATGCCTCCCTCTTTCCATTTAATAAACATTTCTTTCTTTCTTTTTAGCATGTGTTTAAGTTCTGTGTTCATCCATCCTGGTTTCCTTAAATGCTTCCCATTCTTCCTACTTTTCGGGATTGTTAACGATTGTGCTTTGAGAATCTCATTTTTAAAAATTTCCCATCCTTCCTGGACATTTTTGTCCTTAAGGACATCCAGCCATTGGATCCCTCCTATTCTCTTTCTGAGTCTCTTAAAATCTGCCTTTCTAAAATCTAACCTTGAAGTTTGAGTCTTCACATGTCTTCCTCCTCTAGTTATCCAAAATTCTATAATAGCATGATCGCTGCCTCCTAGGGTCCCAGCCACCTTTACCTCCTCAACCATTTCCTCCCTGTTTATAAGGATTAGATCCAAAGTAGCAGATCCCCTTGTTTTCTCCCCTACCTTTTGGAAGATAAAGTTGTCAGCAAGAGAGGATAAGAATTTGCTTGACCTGTTAGTTTTACTTGAGAGAGATTCCCAACAAATGTCTGGATAGTTGAAATCTCCCATGACCACTACGTCATATTTTTTGGAGAACTTGGTCATTTGATACATAAAGAGTTCATCCATATCTTCAGCTTGCCCAGGTGGCCTGTAGTAAATGCCTACAATGGTGTCCTTTCCGTTGTTCTCTCCTTGTATTCTTACCCAAACAGTTTCCACAGAACTCCCAGTCTCTGAAGCTTCAATCTCTGTGCAGATATACGCTTTTCTAACATACAATGCAACACCTCCTCCTCGTTTATCAAGTCTGTTTCTTGCAAATAAGTTGTATCCTTTTAGCCTTTTATTCCAATCATGTGTATCGTCCCACCAAGTTTCAGTGATTCCAATGACATCATATTCCTTTTCCTGCATTAGTAGTTCCAATTCTCCTTGTTTGTTGCCCATGCTTTGTGCATTTGTATAAAAACATTTTAGTTTGTGATTGGTTTCTCTTCCTCCCATATTTTTATTATTTAAATTGTTTTGTCTTTGTTCTTCCTTTCCACTTCCAGTAGCAGAGATCTCAATAGTATTTGTCAGCTGTATGGCTTTTTCTGGCCTTTTGCTTCCCTTCCCACATTGTTCTAGTTTAAAGCTCTTCTGATGAGTGTAGCAAGGCGACTTCCAAATACATGTTTTCCAGTCTTCGTAAGGTGCACCCCATCTCTAGCAAGTAGTCCATCGTATAGGTAATTCATCCCGTGATCCAGAAATCCAAATCCTTGTTGACGGCACCATCGACGTAGCCAGTTGTTCACCTGTAGAATCTTATTCCACCTCATTGTTCCATGGCCATCCACTGGGAGGATGGATGAGAAGACCACCTGCGCTCCCAATTCTTTCACTTTCTTGCCTAAGTCTTCAAAGTCACTGCAGATGGTTTCCAGGTCCTTTCTTGCGGTGTCATTTGTCCCCACATGTATTAGCAGGAATGGGTAGTGATCTGTAGGTCTGAAGAGTCTTGATATCCTGTCAGACACATCTTTAATTTTTGCTCCTGGAAGACAGCACATTTCTCTTGAGGTTATGTCTGGTCTGCAGATAGCAGCCTCTGTTCCTCTCGGCAGGGAATCCCCCATGACCACCACTCTCCGTTTTTTCTTCACAACATTCTTCTTTCTCCATCCAGGAGGATTCTGAGGGCTTACAAGGTTCTTCATTGCTGGCAAAGTCTTATCTTGCTGTATTTCTTCATGGTTCTCCTGCGTGAGAGCCTGGTACTGGTTCCTGAGCAGTATGGGTGCTGACTGCCTCTCGATCCTCCTGCTTCTGTGGGTCACAGGCTTCCATTCCTCTGTTTCGTCAGGTGCAGTTCGAATTTCTTCTCTTTCTGAATCATGAAGAGATAATTCTGCTCTGTCTAAGAACTCTTCACCTTCCTTAATGATTTTCAAGGTAGTTAACCTCTCTCCTAGATTTCGCAACTTTTCCTCCAACAGGGACACAAGCTTGCATTTCTGGCATGTGAAGTTTGGCTTTTCCACTGGCAAGTCTGTGAACATGTAGCAGGATATGCAGCTCACCAAATGGCTCCTGGACTCTTCCATGTTCTTATTGTTAATGTTCTGAAAACAGTGAAAAAGCTTAAAAAAAAAGCTTCAAAATGCCGATGTCCTCTTTTCAGCTCCAACAGCCAAAATCCAGTGTTCTTTGAGCTCGCGGAGACTCTTCACTTACCCCAAAATGCAGTGGGAATATGCAAATTATCTCCTCAGGACTCCTCCCCTGGAGTAGTAAAATTTGTGATTGCTCTGTCTAAAGAATTAACTAACACCCGCTCTACAGTATCTGCTTCTCTCCCAGAATCCACAGGTGATGCGGTACATGATTTCACCCCAGGCGACCTGGTGTACGTAAAGAAGTTTGTCCGGAGAGACTATCTTCAACCCAGATTTGAGGGCCCCTACACTGTGATCCTGACTACTCCTACAGCTCTGAAGCTTGAGGGCAAGAGCACCTGGATTCACGCCTCCCACTGCAAGAGAGACAAAACGAGCCTATAAAAGATGACTACCTTCTTCTATATCCTTTCCATATGCTTACTGTAACGGGTCTGGGAGGCGGAACCTCTGAGCTACTATACAAGGGGGCGGTCCTTGTAAGGGAGCGGGTGGCGACCAGGGTAGACGGACAGGCAGTCACAGCAGGTGACTGGGACAGTCTCTGAATGAACGGACAGGAGGTCACGGCAAGTGACCGGGGCAGTCTCTGGATGAACGGGCAGGAGGTCACGGCAAGTGACCGGGGCAGTCTCTGGATGAACGGGCAGGAGGTCACGGCAAATGACCGGGGCAGTCTCTGGATGAACGGGCAGGAGGTCACGGCAAGTGACCGGGGCAGTCTCTGGATGAACGGGCAGGAGGTCACGGCAAGTGACCGGGGCAGTCTCTGGATGAACGGGCAGGAGGTCACGGCAAGTGACCGGGGCAGTCTCTGGGTAAATGGTTGGTACGACCTGTGGCGGCTGATGGTAGACTTGAGCTCCCAGGTGAGCAGGCGAGAGTCTCTGGATAAACGGGTGGTCACAGCATGTGACGGCGGAGCCTCCAGGAAGACCAACAGACAGGCGGCAGATGAGCGCTCCCAGGTGAGCGGGCAGAAGTCTCTGGACAGGCGGGTGGTCACAGCATGTGACGGCATAGCCTCCAGGTAGGCTAGCAGACAGGCAGCAGATGAGCGCTCCCAGGTGAGCGGGCAGGAGTCTGGACAGGCAGGTGGTCACAGCACGTGACGGCGGAGCCTCCAGGTAGGCTAGCAGACAGGCAGCAGATGAGCGCTCCCAGGTGAGCGGGCAGAAGTCTCTGGACAGGCGGGTGGTCACAGCACGTGACGGCAGAGCCTCCAGGTAGGCTAGCAGGCAGGTAGCAGATGTGCGCTCCCAGGTGAGCGGGCAAGCTGGTCCATAGACAGACTGACAAGAGTTGGAAGGCAGACCGTCGGACCTCAGGCAAGCAGGCAGGTAGTTGATGTGCGCTCCCAGGTGAGCGGGCAAGCTGGTCCTTAGACAGACTGACAGGAGTAGTAAGGCAGACCGTCGGACCTCAGGCTAGCAGGCAGGTAGCAGGAATATCAGGCAGGAAACAGACAGCAAACTGGCAGGACTCTGGCAGGAATCAGGCAGGTAACTGGCAACGGGACCTGAGGGCTGAAGCAGAGTAGTGAACAGTGCAACAACATTGCTCAGGCACCTCCATTTTGGAGGAGGTGCCTTATATATGGTGAAGTCCTCCGGCCATTGGCCGGGGACTCCTTAGGACGGCGCGCGCGGCCCCTTTAAGAGGGAGGAAGCGCGCGCGCGCCCTAAGCACAGTGGCCGGGAAGGAGCGCGCGCTGCCAGCAGAGCGGGAGGGGGACACCGGGCTCGGAGCAGAGAGGTGAGGGGAACAGCGTCCCTGCCTAGCAGAGGGCAGGGACGCCGACGCTACAGTACCCCCCCCTTTAGGCCCCCCCTTTTTTAGGCCAGACAGAAATTTAGCTAGAATGAGAGGGGCATGGATGTTCTCCCGGGGCTCCCACGTTCTCTCCTCAGGACCAAACCCCTTCCAATCTACTAGAAAAAAGGTCTTTCCTCTTACCCTTTTGGTGGCAAGAATGTTCTCTACCTCAAACTCGTCCTCAGCAGAAACCGGAGCAGGAGACGTACCTGTAGACTTGGAAAAAGAGTTAAGTACCACAGGTTTGAGGAGAGATACATGGAAGGAGTTAGGGATCCGTAAGTTGGCCGGGAGTTTCAATTTATAGGCCACCGGGTTGATCTGACTGATGACCTCCAGAGGACCGATGAACCGAGGCCCTAACTTATAGGAAGGAATCTTGAGCCGGACATACTTGGACGAGAGCCAGACCTTATCCCCTGGACGGAATTGAGGAGGATCCAGACGTTTTTTGTCAGCATGTCTTTTCATACGCTCGGATGACAGAAGGAGTGCGGACCGGGTACTTTCCCATGTGGAGGAAAATTTGTTAACAAGAGATTCCGCAGCCGGATTGTCCACCGAGGTGGAGACGGGAAACGGGATCCGAGGATGCTGACCGAAGACTACAAAAAACGGGGATTTGGAGGAGGATTCGCTCTCGTGATTGTTGTACGAGAATTCGGCCCATGGCAGGAGATCCACCCAGTCAGAATGGTGGGCATTAACGAAGTGCCGGAGGTAACAGGTCAGGATCTGATTGATCCGCTCCACTTGACCATTAGACTGTGGATGGTAAGCGGAGGAGAAGTCCAGGGTGACGTCTAGCAATTTACAAGTGGCTCTCCAGAAGCGTGAGGTGAACTGTACCCCACGATCCGACACGATGTGACGGGGCAGGCCATGAAGACGGAAGATGTGGCGGATAAAGTCTTTAGCCAGCTCGGGTGCAGACGGGAGGCCTGGCAGGGGAATGAAGTGAGCCATCTTGGAAAAGCGGTCAGCGACCACCCAAATGACCGTACAACCGGCAGAGACGGGAAGATCAGTTATGAAGTCCATCGCTATATGCTGCCAGGGGGCAGCAGGTACTGGCAGAGGAAGAAGGCGACCGGCTGGCAGGTGTCTCGGAACTTTGTTGCGGGCACAGGACACACAGGCAGAAACAAAGTCTATTACATCCTTGCGCAGGTTAGGCCACCAGTAGTGCCGGGAAATAAGCTGTAGGGTCTTTTTCTGACCGGCGTGGCCAGCTAGTTTAGACGAATGACCCCAGTGTAGGATCTTCTCCCGATCAGGTACCGATACGAACGTCTTACCGGGAGGGAGACGATTTAGACTCACGGGAGCCACCTGCATTACTCTGGCGGGATCGATGATATGTTTAGGTTCTTCCTCGAGATCAGATACCAGAAAGGATCGGGACAAGGCGTCTGCTTTGATGTTCTTGTCAGCCGGGCGAAAATGTAGAACAAAATCAAAGCGAGCAAAAAACAAGGACCACCGGGCTTGGCGCGGATTAAGTCTCTGGGCATGCTGGAGATAAGCCAAGTTCTTGTGGTCAGTGTAAATTATTACCGGATGAAGAGCCCCCTCGAGTAGGTAACGCCACTCCTCCAATGCCAGCTTGATGGCCAATAACTCTCGGTCTCCTATGGAATAATTGCGCTCAGAAGAGGAGAAGAGTTTGGAGAAGAAGCCGCAAGTTACCATCCTCCCGGAAGAAGATTTTTGAGTAAGTACAGCTCCGGCTCCGGAGGAGGAGGCGTCAACCTCCAGAAAGAACTGCTTGTTGCCGTCCGGACGATGCAGCACCGGGGCGGAAGAGAAGGTCTGTTTTAAGGAAAGAAAGGCCTCCTCTGCTTCGGGCGGCCACTCTTTGGGATTAGTACCCTTACGGGTGAGCGCGGTAATTGGGGCAGTCCGGGAAGAGAAGTGCGGTATGAAGAGGCGGTAGTAGTTGGCGAAGCCCAGGAACCGCTGAATGGCCTTCAACCCCTCCGGTCGAGGCCATTTCTCGATGGCAGACAGTTTCTCTGGATCCATTCATAGGCCGGTCTGAGAAATAATGTAGCCCAAAAACGGAAGCGAGGTCTGCTCAAAGAGGCACTTCTCATATTTAGCGAAGAGGTGGTTCTGCCTGAGCCTGAGCAGGACCTGACGAACGTCCCTCCGGTGAGTCTGGAGATCCGGAGAGAAGACCAAGATGTCGTCCAGGTACACCACAACGCAGGAGTAGAGAAGGTCCCGGAAGATGTCATTGACCAACTCTTGAAAGACGGCAGGAGCGTTACAGAGACCAAAGGGCATTACCAGATATTCATAGTGGCCGTCCCGGGTGTTGAATGCAGTCTTCCATTCATCCCCTTGACGGATACGGACCAGGTTGTATGCCCCACGGAGGTCCAGTTTGGTGAAGACTCTAGCCCCCCTCAGGTGATCAAATAATTCTGGAATGAGCGGAAGGGGGTACTTATTCTTCACCGTGATCTGGTTAAGGCCTCTATAGTCTATACAGGGACGGAGAGAGCCGTCCTTCTTTTTTACGAAGAAGAAGCCTGCTCCCGCCGGGGAGGTAGATTTCCGGATGAATCCCCTGGCCAAATTCTCCTCAATATATTCGGACATCGACCGGGTCTCAGCAGCGGACAATGGGTAAATACGCCCACGGGGAGGAGTAGTACCAGGTAACAGGTCGATAGGACAGTTGTATGGTCTATGAGGGGGTAATGTCTCTGCCTCTTTTTTATTGAAGACATCAGCAAATGACCAATAGGGAATCGGAAGTCCAGGTAGATTAGTTGGGGTAGGAGAAGGACGGACGGGATGAACAGGAACCAAACAAGTCTTATGACAGTCCTGTCCCCAGCGAAGGACTTCTCCGGTCTGCCAGTCAAGCACGGGTGCATGTCTCTGGAGCCAAGGTAGACCTAGTAAGAGGGCGTGAGAGAGTCCAGGCAGAACATGAAAAGAGATGCTCTCAGAATGCAGCATTCCCACCTGCAGAGTTACGGATTCGGTGATGAGTTGGATGGGACGTGGTAAGAGGCCCCCATCCACAGCAGCGACAGATAATGGTACAGCCAGAGGTTTGGTGGGAATGCGGTATTTTTCTACCAGGGACTGTGAGATAAGATTCCCGGCCGCTCCAGAGTCAAGTTGGGCTAGTTCGAAATAACGATTCTCCCCGCAGATAATAGAGACTGACAGTAGCAGAGATGGAGAGGATTTATTCTTGTCTAGGTTGACCTCTCTGAGCGAACCTAGACACAGGCGTTTCCCGACCTCTCCAGGCAGGTACGGATCCGGTGCTCCTTACTGCCACAGTAGAAGCAGCTCCCCTCGGCAGGGCGTAAGTCCTGACGGGTTTTGACCATCTTGGTCTGGTCGACCTGCATTGGCTCAGAAGAGTGTACCTGGGGAGAGACGGATTTCTGAAAAGTAGGAGCTAGACGAGGAAACCTCCTCTCACGGGTGACCTCTTTGGCACGCTCCTGGAACCGTAGATCAATCCGGGTGGCAAGAGTTATTAGGTCATCAAGAGTGGTAGGAATGTCCCGACCGGCAAGTTCATCTTTAATACGGCCGGACAGACCCTCCCAGAAGACGGATACCAGAGCGTCGTTATCCCAGGCCAGCTCCGAGGCAAGGGTACGGAACCGTATGGCATATTGGCCCACGGTGAGACTTCCCTGACGGAGGCGTAGCAGAGATGATGCGGATGAGGTCTTCCGTCCGGGTTCGTCGAAGATTTTCCGGAAAGACATGAGAAAGGCAGGCAAGTCGGACACCAGGGGGTCTCCTCTCTCCCATAGAGGATTTAGCCAGGCCAGGGCCTCCCCGGTGAGATGGGACATGATGAAGGCAATTTTGGCCCGGTCGGAGTTAAACTGGTGGGACAGGAGTTCAAAGTGCAGGGTGCACTGATTTATGAAGCCCCGAGCCTGGGCGGAGTCGCCTCCGAAGCGAGGAGGTGCAGAAAGCCGGGGTCCGGGGTAGGATACCATGGTATTGGTGGGCAGCGGAGCTGCCGGGTTGCGAGTCAGGGCACTGGCGGTGGTTGACGCGCCCCCTGGGCCATGTTGTTAGGGATACCCGGAGCCGGATCAGATGGGGGTTGTAGTCTCCGAGTGGCTGTGACCCGGTCCATGCCCAGGATGTCAAACTCAGTGTGCGGCAGTCCTGGTAGTTGTTGTTTCTGTGTCGACTACGCCACCCGTTGATTTGCGGTCAAAAGGCCGCCGCTGCAGGATGGTCCGCTAAGGCTGGTGGTGTGTGTGCAGCTGTGGTAGTATAACCCCCAACGGGAGGGGTATAGCCTCAGGGGGTCAGACGTGGAGGATGGTGGTTGTGAAGGTGCAGCAAGGAGACTCAGAGGCATAAAATGCAGTTCCAGGGTTTTACTTACTGGTGTTGCTCGGGTCACTGTGTACAGCAGTGACCACCCAAGCCGTGCTGCGTCCACCAGGTGCGGGACTCGGTCAACTCCCGGGCAATTCCGGAGCGTGGTCCTGAGCTCCTTTCTGACTCTCCCTTCCTCTGGCCGTTCCCACCAGGGATCCACTTTTGGCCGGCTCCCTCGGGTCTCTTGGTGGTCAAGCCTCCTCTGGGCTCCCTGACCCTATGCTTGGTATGCCTTTCTAGTGGATTTGGTGAGGGTCGTGGCAGATCCTGCCCACGACCTCCGGTTCCTGGCTAAGGTGTGCTGTAGCCTCCGCCAGCTTGGGATCCGGTACCCTTTTGCCGACCCTTCACCCTTTTGTCCTTATTCTGGGATCTTGGGGTCCCCTCTCGTCCTGCGCCTCTGGGTCTCTCTTCCTTCTCCTCTGCTCTGCTTCTCAGGCTCTCAGACAGACTGTCTGACTGACTCACAGGCTGACTGACTGACTGACTGACCCTGATCTAAGATGGTGCCCACCTTATATACTCCCTCTATGTGTGAGCTCAGGTGACCAGCACCCAATGAGCTCCTAGCTTTACCCAGGCTGCTCCCCCTATCTGCCCCTACACTACTGGGATGTTCCACCCCCCTCCCACTCCAGCCAGGGACAGACGCTGTCGTACCTGCACATATACTGGTGGGAGTACCGTTGTTCTGTCCCCCGGAAATGGGATGTATGTAGTGCATGCAGCCTACTAGCTCAGTTCCACACTCCATCCTTACCCGGGAGTGGAATACCACACCTCTGGGTTGAGGTGCAATACCCCTGTAGCAGCCGAATCCTCAGGGTGCTACATGGTTGCTGGTGGAGCAGTCAGAGTGTCCAGGCGAGAATTGACATTCCGCAGGTGACCCAGGATGGACTCCTGTTGGGACCTCTGACGGGACAGTTCATGACAGAGGTCCGAGAGCGAGGGAGCTTGGGTGCCACCGGGTTCCATGGCCCGAGCAAACTGTAACGGGTCTGGGAGGCGGAACCTCTGAGCTACTATACAAGGGGGCGGTCCTTGTAAGGGAGCGGGTGGCGACCAGGGTAGACGGACAGGCAGTCACAGCAGGTGACTGGGACAGTCTCTGAATGAACGGACAGGAGGTCACGGCAAGTGACCGGGGCAGTCTCTGGATGAACGGGCAGGAGGTCACGGCAAGTGACCGGGGCAGTCTCTGGATGAACGGGCAGGAGGTCACGGCAAGTGACCGGGGCAGTCTCTGGATGAACGGGCAGGAGGTCACGGCAAGTGACCGGGGCAGTCTCTGGATGAACGGGCAGGAGGTCACGGCAAGTGACCGGGGCAGTCTCTGGGTAAAGGGTTGGTACGACCTGTGGCGGCTGATGGTAGACGTGAGCTCCCAGGTGAGCAGGCGAGAGTCTCTGGATAAACGGGTGGTCACAGCATGTGACGGCGGAGCCTCCAGGAAGACCAACAGACAGGCGGCAGATGAGCGCTTCCAGGTGAGCGGGCAGAAGTCTCTGGACAGGCGGGTGGTCACAGCACGTGACGGCAGAGCCTCCAGGTAGGCTAGCAGACAGGCAGCAGATGAGCGCTCCCAGGTGAGCGGGCAGGAGTCACTGGACAGGCAGGTGGTCACAGCATGTGACGGCAGAGCCTCCAGGTAGGCTAGCAGGCAGGTAGCAGATGTGCGCTCCCAGGTGAGCGGGCAAGCTGGTCCATAGACAGACTGACAAGAGTTGGAAGGCAGACCGTCGGACCTCAGGCAAGCAGGCAGGTAGTTGATGTGCGCTCCCAGGTGAGCGGGCAAGCTGGTCCTTAGACAGACTGACAGGAGTAGTAAGGCAGACCGTCGGACCTCAGGCTAGCAGGCAGGTAGCAGGAATATCAGGCAGGAAACAGACAGCAAACTGGCAGGACTCTAGCAGGAATCAGGCAGGTAACTGGCAACGGGACCTGAGGGCTGAAGCAGAGTAGTGAACAGTGCAACAACATTGCTCGGGCACCTCCATTTTGGAGGAGGTGCCTTATATATGGTGAAGTCCTCCGGCCATTGGCCGAGGACTCCTTAGGACGGCGCGCGCGGCCCCTTTAAGAGGGAGGAAGCGCGCGCGCGCGCCCTAAGCACAGTGGCCGGGAAGGAGCGCGCGCTGCCAGTAGAGCGGGAGGGGGACGCCGGGCTCGGAGCAGAGAGGTGAGGGGAACAGCGTCCCTGCCTAGCAGAGGGCAGGGACGCCGACGCTACACTTACTGTCTGTCCCAGGGTGGACAGCTACCACATTCTGGGTAGATACTCACGCAAAAATCCAGACGTATCGATTTGATTACTGTGACATAGTGGATTGTGCAGGAATGACATGGTATGCTGCATAGTCCCCTCATACAGGAAAGCTATAAACAATGCTGTTCCAACCCCCCATGACAGAGTCCAATTGAGAGATTTAGTTTAGGGTCAGTTGGGAGAACTCCATGTGTCATTTAGGCTAGGGCTCAATTGTTTGGGGGCGTCCCATAAGGGGGCAGCTTCTAAGATTATTGGGTGAAGAAATCCACCTCCCCTCTCCCCACACATGGACAGTCTCAAAGGCCCCGAAGCAAGGGAAAGCTTAGTGTTTAGGGGGGAATGTCAGGGTAAAAAAGAATATATATTTTCTCTACTTTTATACTTTTATACGCTTTGCTTATGTACTAACCACCATTTTGTGTCTTATAACAATAAGCTTTCCTTGCTACGTGTTACTTAGATCGAAATTTATGTTAAGATGGCGCCGGTATCAGCCAGCACCTGTTTCAGAGAAATGAAACCGAATCATCAACTGACTGTTGTCTGCCCAGAGACTGAGTTAAGGAGACGTGGACCAATCAGGAGTGGCCGGATACTAGACATTTATGGCTTACCCCGCCCCGAACAACCCCTTTCCCCTCCCCATTATGTAGTGTATTTAGGTTTGTGCATGCGGAAATAAAGGGGGAACATTGCTGAGATCGTGGCTTGCCAGTAGCCTTCTGAGCATGCTCTGAGTTTGAACCAGCTTGTTGTCTGACTCATTCTTTGAATGGTTGACCCATGCTCATAGCCTTAATTTGGAGTGACTGGAGGACGAGTGGAATGTCGCTACGACCCCGACATATGGAGCACTATGTATGGGGCACTATGTATGGAGCACTATGTATGCGGCACAGTGTATGGAGCACTATGTATGGGGCACTATGTATGGAGCACTATGTATGGAGCACTATGTATGGGGCACCATGTATGGAGCACTATGTATGGGGCACTATGTATGGGGCACTATGTATGGAGCACTATGTATGGGGCACTATGTATGGAGCACTATGTATGGAGCACTATGTATGGGGCACTATGTATGGGGCACTATGTATGGGGCACTATGTATGGAGCACTATGTATGGGGCACTATGTATGGGGCACTATGTATGGAGCACTATGTATGGGGCACTATGTATGGGGCACTATGTATGGAGCACTATGTATGGGGCACTATGTATGGAGCACTATGTATGGAGCACTATGTATGGGGCACCATGTATGGAGCACTATGTATGGGGCACTATGTATGGGGCACTATGTATGGAGCACTATGTATGGGGCACTATGTATGGAGCACTATGTATGGAGCACTATGTATGGGGCACTATGTATGGAGCACTATGTACGGAGCACTATGTACGGAGCACTATGTACGGGGCACTGTGTATGGGGCACTGTGTATGGGGCACTATGTATGGGGCACTATGTATGGAGCACTATGTATGGGGCACTATGTATGGGGCACTATGTATGGAGCACTATGTATGGGGCACTATGTATGGAGCACTATGTATGGGGCACTAAGTACAGAGCACTATGTACGGAGCACTATGTACGGGGCACTATGCATGGAGCACTATGTATGGAGCACTATGTATGGGGCACTGTGTATGGGGCACTATGTATGGAGCACTATGTATGGAGCACTATGTATGGAGCACTATGTACGGAGCACTATGTACGGGGCACTATGCATGGAGCACTATGTATGGAGCACTATGTATGTGGCACTGTGTATGGGGCACTGTGTATGGAGCACTGTGTATGGGGCACTATGTATGGGGCACTATGTACGGAGCACTATGTACGGGGCACTGTGTATGGGGCACTGTGTATGGGGCACTATGTATGGGGCACTATGTATGGAGCACTATGTATGGGGCACTATGTATGGGGCACTATATATGGAGCACTATGTATGGGGCACTATGTATGGAGCACTATGTATGGGGCACTAAGTACAGAGCACTATGTACGGAGCACTATGTACGGGGCACTATGCATGGAGCACTATGTATGGAGCACTATGTATGGGGCACTGTGTATGGGGCACTATGTATGGAGCACTATGTATGGAGCACTATGTATGGAGCACTATGTACGGAGCACTATGTATGGAGCACTATGTACGGGGCACTATGCATGGAGCACTATGTATGGAGCACTATGTATGTGGCACTGTGTATGGGGCACTGTGTATGGAGCACTGTGTATGGAGCACTATGTATGGGGCACTGTGTATAGGGCACTATGTATGGAGCACTATGTATGGTGCACTATGCATGGGGCACTATGTATGGGGCACTATGTACGGAGCACTATGTATGGGGCACTATGTATGGAGCTCTATGTATGGAGCACTATGTATGGAGCACTATGTATGGAGCACTATGTATGGGGCACTATGTACGGGGCACTATGTATGGGGCACAGTGTATTAGGCGCCATGTATAGGGCACTATGTATGGGGCACTATGTATGGAGCACTATGTATGGAGCACTGTGTATGGGGCACTGTGTATGGGGCACTGTGTATGGAGCACTATGTATGGGGCACTGTGTACGGGGCACTATGTATGGAGCACTATGTATGGAGCACTATGTATGGAGCACTGTGTATGGGGCACTGTGTATGGGGCACTGTGTATTAGACGCCATGTATGGGGCACTATGTACGGGGCACAATGTATGCGGCACAGTGTATTAGGCACCATGTATGGAGCACTATGTATGGGGCACTATGTATGGAGAACTATGTATGGAGCACTATGTATGGAGCACTATGTATGGAGCACTATGTATGGAGCACTATGTACGGAGCACTATGTATGGAGAACTATGTATGGAGCACTATGTATGGAGCACTATCTATGGGGCACTATGTATGGCGCACTATGTATGGAGCACTGTTATGTTCTGCTACCAGAGCTAAGGAAAGAGAGGAGATCTGTCCCTACGATAGAACTCAGCTGAATCCCTACGATGTAACAGGGGACCTGATCCTGCGATCAGACCTGCTAAAGTCCTAAGCTAGTCTGTACGGAGACCTATAGATGTGGGGAAGGAATCCCTACAAGTACTAAGGACTGGGAGGAAAATGGACACCTCCTAACAGAAATAGTAGCAGACAGACGAACAAACAACATATATAGAACATAGAGGTCCGTAGACCAAGCAAACTAACAGAGTTAGATACAGAGCACAGGCTAGCTAGAAAGTAGTAATACAATGAAGTCCAGCAAAGCCAGAAGGGCGGAGCAGGATTAAATAGGCCAACAAGGTCATGTGACCAGCAAAGGAAAAAAAAATCTAAGAGCAAGGTTCTAACAGTACCCCCCCTTCTAAGAGGATCCTCCGGATCCCCTAGGACCAGGCTTATCAGGAAATCTCCTGTGAAACGCTCTGATAAATCTGGACGCGGAAACATCATCCGACCTCACCCAAGAGTTATCCTCGGGACCGAAACCTTTCCAGGCCACAAGATACTGCAAACTACCTCTATACCGTCTAGAGTTAAGGATGCGAGAAATTTCATATTCCCCGTCCTCCACCACCGGAGGAACAGAGGCAGAGGCGTCACCATCCGACACAACAGCTTTTTTCAACAGAGAGACATGAAATACCGGATTAATTCTCCAGGAGGTAGGAACCTCCAACCTAACAGCAGATTGGTTGACAACCTGAAGCACCTTAAAGGGCCCTACAAACTTGGGACCCAATTTCTTTGAAGGAATCCTCAACCGCAGATTCCTAGAGGACAACCAAACCATGTCACCAACAGCGAACAAAACCTCCTGTCGTTTCCTATCAAAGTAGTCTTTAGATTTTCTGTTGGCCTCCTGAAGATTACCACGCACATCCGTCCAAACTCTCTCCAAATCACCGGAAAAATTCTCCTCCTCAGGCACGGCAGATCCCAACTTGGAGAACGACCCAAACGACGGATGTCTCCCAGAACAACAAAAAAAAGGCGAACAACCAGCAGAAGAAGATGTATGATTGTTCAGAGCAAATTCAGCAAGTGGCAGAAACTCAGACCACCCCTCTTGATTGTCTGCCACAAAACAACGCAAGAACTGCTCAACATCCTGGTTTTTCCTTTCTGTCTGGCCATTAGATTCAGGATGATATCCGGACGAGAACGACAAATGAACTCCCAACCTGTCACAAAAGGCACGCCAAAAACGAGCCACGAACTGAGGACCCCTATCAGAAACAATGTCAGTAGGAACGCCATGAAGTCTGACAATTTCCTTGACAAAGGCCTTAGCGAGAGTTTTAGCGCAGGGCAGTTTGACGAAAGGAACCAAGTGACACATCTTGCTAAAACGGTCCACGACCACCCAGATGACAGTAAAACCCTCAGAGGGGGGAAGGTCAGTTATAAAGTCCATAGCCAAATGTGTCCAAGGAGCACTGGGAACCTCCAAAGGACAAAGCAACCCCGCAGCAGGAGTATGTGAGGACTTAGATCTAGCACATATATTACATTGACGCACCCACTTAATGACTTCCTTCTGCCATCCAGGCCACCAAAAACTGCGACCCACCAGTCTCTTGGTCTCAGAGATTCCGGGATGACCTGCCAACCGAGATTCGTGACACTCAACAAACAAATCTCTCCTAAAGGTCCCAGGCACAAACAACCTCCCATGAGGAGTGTTAGAAGGGGCATTCTCCTGTGCTTTAAGAATCTCATTTTCCAAAACGGAGTCCAAAGCAGCTATCACAACACCTTCTTGTAAAATGTTCTCCTCTTTCTCAGCACCGACTATGGGAGAAAAACTGCGAGACAAGGCATCCGCCTTAACATTCTTAGTACCAGGGATGTAAGTAACGGAGAAATTAAACCGCGAGAAAAACAGTGCCCACCTAGCCTGACGGGCATTCAGGCGCTTGGCAGCATCAAGATATATCAGATTTTTATGATCCGTAAGAACCTGAACGGGAAATTCCGCACCTTCCAAGAAGTGGCGCCAGTGTTCAAATGCGAGTTTAATAGCCAATAATTCCCGATTACCAATATCGTAATTCAGTTCAGTCTCCGAAAATTTTTTTGAAAAAAAGGCACAGGGATGTAATCCATCCCCGTTATCCTGAGACAATACTGCGCCAACCCCCACAGAGGAAGCATCAACCTCAACCAAAAACGGCCTAGTAACATCAGGCTGCATAAGGATGGGAGCAGAGGTGAACCTCTCCTTGAGATACGCAAAAGCTTCAATGGCCTCAGAAGACCACTGAACCGCATCAGCACCTTTCCTGGTGAGATCAGTCAGAGGTTTGACAATACTAGAAAAATTTTTTATGAATTTTCTGTAGTAATTGGCGAAACCCAAAAACCTCTGTATCGATTTCAAACCAATAGGCCTAGGCCATTCCTGCACAGCCTGAACCTTAACCGGATCCATCTCAAAGCCCTCACTGGAGATAATGTAGCCCAAAAAACGAATTCTCTGTACAGCGAACTCACATTTCTCCAGCTTAGCAAAAAGCGAATTGTCCATTAATAACTGTAATACCTCACGCACGCTCCGCCAATGAGACTCCAGATCCGGCGAATAAATCAAAATGTCATCCAAATACACAACCACATTTTTGCCGATCAAAGGTCTAAGGATGTCATTAATCAGATTCTGAAAAAATGCAGGAGCATTAGTAAGACCAAAAGGCATAACCAGATTCTCAAAATGACCCACAGGAGTGTTAAAAGCAGTCTTCCATTCATCACCCTCCTTCATGCGCAACAGATTGTATGCCCCCTTAAGGTCAATTTTAGAGAACCACTTGGCCCCCATTAACTGGTTAAACAGATCAGGAATCAATGGCAGTGGGTAAGGATTGCGTACCGTAATTTTGTTAATCTCACGAAAATCCAGACAAGGACGTAAACCGCCGTCCTTTTTTTTTACAAAAAAAAATCCAACCGCCACAGGAGACTTAGAGGGCCTAATGTGACCGGCGGCCAAACTTGTCTGTATGTATTCCTCCAAAGCCTTCCTCTCAGGAATAGTAAGGTTAAATAAACGACTTTTAGGAAGAGTCGCTCCAGGGACAAATTCAATAGAACAATCATAGTCTCTATGGGGAGGCAAAACCTGCGATTCCTTCTCAGAAAAAACTCTCCAAAAATCCTGAATAGGAACAGGCAATTCTCCCCTATCCAAAGCTGCAATACGCCCGTTACAACACTTGTCATAACATTTATGGCTCCAGGATTTAATTTCACTGGTAGACCAATCCAGTACAGGATTGTGAAATTTTAACCAGGGCAATCCCAATATTACTGGAGAAGGCAAGTTATTCAACACTACCAAATCCAATTTCTCATGGTGAACACCATTAATAGTGAGAGGAAATTCACAGACCTTGAGAGTAATATTCTTCAAAGGGGAACCATCCACAGAAACCACAGCAATGGGGGATGATAAAGGTTCAGGTTTTAAATTGAGTCTTTCCACGAATCCCCCATCAATTACATTCAGAGTAGACCCACAATCGACAAACACCCGAAATTCCATTAATTTTTCCTGAGCAATCGTGGAAGCAGCTAAAAATATACCCTTGGAATTTAAACAGGCAATACGGGCATGACTGACCATTTTTTTTTCTTTCTTCATACGAAGCTCACAGCCTTTAATCAAATGACCAGATTTTCCGCAATAGAAACACAAGCCTTCAAAAAATCGACGGTCTTTTTCTTGAGAGCGAGGTGCCACCGATCCAATCTCCATCGGTTCACCACTGTTAGTACACACATTCTCATAACCAGAAACTGACATAGCAGAGGATTTGCTCTCATTAACCCTTGCACGCAGTCTTCTATCCACCCGTATAGCTAATTGCATAGCCTGTTGCAAATCTTCAGGTGTAGGATTAGCAATTAGCAGGTCTTTAACCCTTTCACTGAGCCCAGCAAGAAATAGACTTTTCAGAGCAGAATCGTTCCACCCTGTTTGAGTAGACCAACGACGGAAATGAGTACAATATTTTTCCACATTACCTGATCCCTGTTTTAAACGTCTCAACTCAGTCTCAGCTGATGCGACACGGTCAGGATCATCATATAATAGTCCCAAAGCAGAAAAAAAACTATCCACTGATCTGAAGCATGTATCACTAGGTTGCAAAGAAAAGGCCCACTCCTGAGGCTCTTTGCGCAAAAGTGACATTATGAACCCTACGCGCTGGGATTCATCCCCAGAGGACTTAGGTCTCAAACGAAAATACAATAAGCAAGCATTTTTAAATGAAAAAAATTCTCGGTGTTCACCAAAAAATAAATCCGGCAAACATACCTTAGGCTCCAAGAAATGTGCTCCAGGACAGCTACTCACGTGCTGACGGAGCTCGGCCACCTCCAGAGAGAGTCCCTGCAGGCGATGAGCCAAATCCTGAACCGACACCATGATGGAACAGAAAAATCTTTCCTTAGAGAATTTGCAGGCTGGACTTACTGTTATGTTCTGCTACCAGAGCTAAGGAAAGAGAGGAGATCTGTCCCTACGATAGAACTCAGCTTTATCCCTACGATGTAACAGGGAACCTGATCCTGCGATCAGACCTGCTAAAGTCCTAAGCTAGTCTGTACGGAGACCTATAGATGTGGGGAAGGAATCCCTACAAGTACTAAGGACTGGGAGGAAAATGGACACCTCCTAACAGAAATAGTAGCAGACAGACGAACAAACAACATATATAGAACATAGAGGTCCGTAGACCAAGCAAACTAACAGAGTTAGATACAGAGCACAGGCTAGCTAGAAAGTAGTAATACAATGAAGTCCAGCAAAGCCAGAAGGGCGGAGCAGGATTAAATAGGCCAACAAGGTCATGTGACCAGCAAAGGAAAAAAAAACCTAAGAGCAAGGTTCTAACAAGCACTATGTATGGAGCACTATCTATGGGGCATTATGTATGGAGCACTTTGTATGGGGCACTATGTATGGAGCACTATGTATGGGGCACTATGTATGGGGCACTACGTATGGAGCACTATGTATGGGGCACTATGTACGGGGCACTATCTATGGGGCACTATGTATGGAGCACTATCTATGGGGCACTATGTATGGAGCACTATGTATGGAGCACTATGTATGGGGCACTATGTACGGGGCACTATCTATGGGGCACTATGTATGGAGCACTATGTATGGAGCACTATGTATGGAGCACTATGTATGGGGCACTATGTATGGAGCACTATCTATGGGGCACTATGTATGGAGCACTATGTATGGAGCACTATGTATGGGGCACTATGTACGGGGCACTATCTATGGGGCACTATGTATGGAGCACTATGTATGGAGCACTATGTATGGAGCACTATGTATGGGGAACTATGTATGGAGCACTATCTATGGGGCACTATGTATGGCGCACTATGTATGGAGCACTATGTATGGAGCACTATCTATGGGGCACTATGTATGGAGCACTATGTATGGGGTACTATGTATGGAGCACTATGTATGGGGCACTATGTATGGGGCACTATGTATGGAGCACTATGTATGGGGCACTATGTGCGGGGCACTATCTATGGGGCACTATGTATGAGGCACTATGTATGGATCACTATGTATGGGGCACTATCTATGGGGCACTATGCATGGAGCACTATGTATGGGGCACTATGTATGGAGCACTATGTATGGGGCACTATGTATGGGGCACTATGTATGGAGCACTATCTATGGGGCACTATGTATGGAGCACTATGTATGGGGCACTATGCATGGAGCACTATGTATGGGGCACTATGTATGGAGCACTATGTATGGAGAACTATGTATGGAGCACTATGTATGGAGCACTATGTATGGAGCACTATCTATGGGGCACTATGTATGGCGCACTATGTATGGAGCACTATGTATGGAGCACTATCTATGGGGCACTATGTATGGAGCACTATGTATGGGGCACTATGTATGGAGCACTATGTATGGGGCACTATGTATGGGGCACTCTGTATGGAGCCCTATGTATGGGGCACTATGTACGGGGCACTATCTATGGGGCACTATGTATGAGGCACTATGTATGGAGCACTATGTATGGGGCACTATGTACAGAGCACTATGTATGAGGCACTATGTATGGAGCACTATGTATGGAGCACTATGTATGGAGCACTGTGAATGGGGCACTGTGTATGGGGCACTGTGTATGGGGCACTGTGTATTAGGCGCCATGTATGGGGCACTATGTATGGGGCACTATGTATGCGGCACAGTGTATTAGGCACCATGTATGGGGCACTATGTATGGGGCACTGTGTACGGGGCACTATGTATGGAGCACTATGTATGGAGCACTATGTATGGAGCACTGTGTATGGGGCACTGTGTATGGGGCACTGTGTATGCGGCACAGTTTATTAGGCACCATGTATGGGGCACTATGTTCGGGGCACAATGTATGCGGCACAGTGTATTAGGCACCATGTGTGGAGCACTATGTATGGGGCACTATGTATGGAGCACTATGTATGGAGCACTATGTACGGAGCACTATGTATGGACCACTATGTATGGAGTACTATGTATGGAGCACTATCTATGGGGCACTATGTATGGAGCACTATGTATGGGGCACTTTGTATGGAGCACTATGTATGGGGCACTATGTATGGGGCACTATGTATGGAGCACTATGTCTGGGGCACTATGTGTGGAGCACTATGTATGGTTCACTATGTATGGAGCACTATCTATGGGGCACTATGTATGGAGCACTATGTATTGTGCACTATGTATGGAGCACTATGTATGGGGCACTATGTACGGGGCACTATGTACGGGGCACTATGTATGGAGCACTATGGATGAGGCACTATGTACGTAGCACTATGTATGGGGCACTATGTATGGGGCACTATGTATGGAGCACTATGTATGGGGCACTATGTACGGGGCACTATGTACGGGGCACTATGTATGAGGCACTATGTATGGAGCACTATGTATGGGGCACTATGTACGGGGCACTATGTATGGGGCACTATGTATGGGGCACTGTGTATGGGGCACTATGTATGGAGCACTATGTACGGGGCACTATGTATGGGGCACTATGTATGAGGCACTATGTATGGAGAACTATGTATGGAGCACTATGTATGGGGCACTATGTATGGGGCACTATCTATGGGGCACTATGTATGGAGCACTATGTATCGGGCACTATGTATGGAGCACTATCTATGGGGCACTATGTATGGAGCACTATGTATGAGGCACTATGTAAGGGGCACTATGTATGGGGCACTATGTATGGAGCACTATGTATGAGGCACTATGTATGGAGAACCATGTATGAGGCACTATGTATGGAGAACTATGTATGAGGCACTATGTACGGAGCACTATGTACGGGGCACTATGTACGGGGCACTATGTACGGAGCACTATGTATGGGGCACTATGTATGGGGCACTATGTATGGAGCACTATGTATGGGGCACAGTGTATTAGGCACTATGTATGGAGCACTATGTATGGGGCACTATGTATGGGGCACTATGTATGGGGCACTATGTATGGAGCACTATTTATGGAGCACTATGTATGGGGCACTGTGTATGGGGCACTATGTATGGAGCACTATGTATGGATCACTATGTATGGGGCACTATGTATGGAGCACTATGTATGGTGCACTATGTATGGGGCACTATGTATGGGGCCCTATGTATGGAGCACTATGTATGGGGCACTGTGTATGGGGCACTATGTATGGAGCACTATGTATGGAGCACTATGTATGGGGCACTGTGTATGGGGCACTATGTATGGAGCAGTATGTATGGAGCACTATGTATGGGGCACTATGTATGGAGCACTATGTATGGGGCACTATGTATGGGGCACTGTGTATGGGGCACTATGTATGGAGCACTATGTATGGAGCACTATGTATGGGCACTATGTATGGAGCACTATGTATGGAGCACTATGTATGGGGCACTGTGTATGGGGCACTATGTATGGAGCACTATGTATCGAGCACTATGTATGGGGCACTATGTATGGAGCACTGTGCATTGGGCACTGTGTATGGGGCACTGTGTATGGGGCACTGTGTATTAGGCACCATGTATGGGGCACTATATACAGTGGGGAAAAAAATTATTTAGTCAGCCACCAATTGTGCAAGTTCTCCCACTTTAAAAGATGAGGTCGGCCTGTAATTGACATCATAGGTCGACCTCGACTATAAGAGACAAAATGAGAAAACAAATCCTGAAAATCACATTGTCTGATTTTGAAAGAATTTTTCCACAAAAATTTGAAAATAAATAAGTATTTGGTCAATTACAAACAAGTAAGATTTCTGTCTCTCACAGACCTGTAACTTCTTCTTTAAGAGGCTCCTCTGTCCTCCACTCATTACCTGTAGTACTGGCTCCTCTGTCCTCCACTCATTACCTGTAGTACTGGCTCCTCTGTCCTCCACTCATTACCTGTAGTACTCGCTCCTCTGTCCTCCACTCATTACCTGTAGTACTGGCTCCTCTGTCCTCCACTCATTACCTGTAGTCCTGGCTCCTCTGTCCTCCACTCATTACCTGTAGTACTGGCTCCTCTGTCCTCCACTCATTACCTGTAGTACTGGCTCCTCTGTCCTCCACTCATTACCTGTAGTACTGGCTCCTCTGTCCTCCACTCATTACCTGTAGTACTGGCTCCTCTGTCCTCCACTCATTACCTGTAGTACTCGCTCCTCTGTCCTCCACTCATTACCTGTAGTACTGGCAGCTGTTTGAACTTGTTATCAGTATAAAAGACACCTGTCTGCAACCTCAGTCACACTCCAAACTCCACTATGGTGAAGATCAAAGAGCTGTCGAAGGACACCAGAAACAAAATCATAGACCTGCATCAGGCTGGGAAGACTGAATCTGCAACAGGCAAGCAGCTTGGTGTGAAGAAGTCAACTGTGGGAGCAATAATTAGAAAATGGAAGACATACAAGACCACTGATAATCTCCCTCGATCTGGGGCTCCACACAAGATCTCACCCCGTGGGGTCAAAATGATCTGAAGACCGGTGAGCAAAAATCCCAGAACTACATGGGGGGACCAAGTGAATGACCTGCAGAGAGCTGGGACCAACGTTATACAGGCTACCATCAGTAACACACTACGCCGCCAGGGACTGAGATCCTGCAGTGCCAGACGGGGCTCCCTGCTTAAGCCATTACATGTCCGGGCCCATCTGAAGTTTGCTAGAGAGCATTTGGATGATCCAGAAGAGTATTGGGAGAATGTCTTATGGTCAGATGAAACCAAAGTAGAATTGTTTGGTAGAAACACAACTCGTTGTGTTTGGAGGAGAAAGAATGCTGAGGTGCATCCAAAGAACACCATACCTACTGTGAAGCATGGGGGTGGCAACATCATGCTTTGGGGCTGTTTCTCTGCCAAGGGAGCAGGACGACTGATCCGTGTACATGAAAGAATGAATGGGGTCATGTATCGTGAGATTTTGAGTGCAAACCTCCTTCCATTAGCAAGGGCATTGAAGATGAAACATGACTGGGTCTTTCAGCATGACAATGATCCCAAGCACACCACCAGGGCAACTAAGGAGTGGCTTCATAAGAAGCATTTCAAGGTCCTGGAGTGGCCTAGCCAGTCTCCAGATCTAAACCCTATAGAAAACCTTTGGAGGGAGTTGCACAATTGGGGGCTGACTAAATACTTTTTTTCCGCACTTTATGGGGTTAGAAAACACTGTGTACCAGATGACAACCCAGTTGGTGTGAATGAGGGGTTCTCACCTGGCGCTTTTCTGTGGGTTCTACCGATGATATATATATATATTCCTCTATTATGGAGCAGTTGTGTTCTCCTATTTACTTATATCATTTAGTAATTGTGATTTGGGGTTTGGCTTCTATCTCCCTTTAATAGATGAGCACATTGACCTATTTCTCTTCGCATCCTTCCTGTGCTTGGCTATGGCTACTATATGCTATGCTTGCTGTTCACTGTGGCATGTGATACATATTTGTCTCCTCCAGATTCAGTAAGTGACTAATATAGATTTATATATAGTTCATTCATTAGTCGCTGTCAGAGTCATCTGCGCTGATCAGCTCCAATGACATTGTTCCACATACCATATCATACTATATGTACAGTGGGTACGGAAAGTATTCAGACCCCTTTACATTTTTCACTCTTTGTTTCATTGCAGTCATTTGGTAAATTCTATAAAGTTCATTGTTTCTCATTAAAGTCCACTCTGCACCCCATCTTCACTGAAAAAAAACAAATGTAGAAATTTTTGCAAATTTATTAAAAAAGAAAACCTGAAATCTCACATGGTCATAAGTCTTCAGCCCCTTTGCTCAGACACTCATATTTAAGTCACATGCTGTCCATTTCCTTGTGATCCTCCTTGAGATGGTTCTCCTCCTTCATTGGAGTCCTGTTGTGTTTAATTAAACTGATATGACTTGATTTGGAAAGGCACACACCTGTCTATATAAGACCTCACAGCTCACAGTGCATGTCAGACCAAATGAGAATCATGAGCTCAAAGGAACTGCCCAAGGAGCTCAGAGACAGAATTGTGGCAAGGCACAGATATGGCCAAGGTCATAAAAGAATTTCTGCATTACTCAAGGTTCCTAAGAGCACAGTGGCCTCCATAATCCTTAAATGGAAGAAGTGTGGGACCACCAGAAGTCTTCCTAGACCTGGCCGTCCAGCCAAACTGAGTAATCATGGGAGAAGAGCCTTGGTGAGAGAGGTAAAGAAGAACCCCAAGATCACTGCGGCTGAGCTCCTGAGATACAGTAGGGAGATGGGAGAAAGTTCCACAAAGTCAACTATCACCGCAGCGCTCCACCAGTCGGGCCTTTATGGCAGAGTGACCCGACGGAAGCCTCTCCTCAGTGCAAATTTGATATTTTTATTGGCAGTCCACAGTAATAGACGTTTCGGTCGGCAAGACCTTCATCAGTGTACTGCATGTGAAAAAAGTGAACAAAGCGAAACATCTTGAACAGAGAATACAAAACAAACATTTCATAGTGTTTCAGACAAATAGGTCACAGTGTCACATGATGTAATATCCTAAGATTAAATGATAGAAATGCAGATTCAGACAACCTACCCAATTACTGGGAAGTGGGGCAAAGGATTGGAAGGCACAGTGTCCCAGTGCTGGGATTCCTATAGGAGGAAGGCATGAGGTGGATAAGTGGAACGTAGTGCCGAGCTGTAACGTAGCAGTATCCAGCTAGGCTGAAGAACATACCTTAGGTGCTGTGATAGGAGAGGATGCTGGCGTGACCGCGGTGTCCACCGCTGGTATTGGGCATAGTGGTGACCATAAGGCCCTGAACATATATCGCTGGGGCGCGGGACTAGAATTGGCTAATAGCCCATGTGAAGAATAGAAGGCGCAATGTTGTGCGCTGACATCCGGTGACGTTACCGGAAGTCACGCGGGACTGTGAGTGCTCGCGTCTCATTGGTCCAGAACCGCACATGCGCACGTACATGCGTACCACCCGGCGTGATGATGCGTTCCAGGAGTTCGGAAGTAGCGTCATAAGTTGGTCAGGTGCATTCCACTGCGGGGATATGACTCGCCCCCTGGGCCGTGGGCACTCGGATCCGGGCAATAAGGGAACGATGGGGGTAGTAGTGGCTACCCGGTTCCGTGGCTCAGGGTGGTCAGACCAGTGGTAGTCTGCGACACGCTGTTGGTGTGTCCAACTACGCCACCCGTGGATTGCGGTCAGTGCGGACCACCGCTGCCAGGTAGACCGCTGGGGCTGATGATGTATGCAGCTGGGATAGTGTGACTCCCCACGGGAAGAGTGCGGCCCCAGGGCAGTATAATGGATGATGGGGGTGATGGTGTAGGGCGTCCCAGTACCGTTAGTGCTGGAGGAGCAAGGAGCACACAGACAACAGGTTGCAGTCCAGGGTCTTTACTAGAACAGGTGAACTGACCCACAAACAGTCCCGGCTAGGAAGGGACCTGGATGTCTGAGAGCAATTGGGAAATTGGCCCTGGTCAGGGTGAGGGTGTAGGCCCATCGTGCTCTCTGCGCTCCTTCTGGCTATCTCCTCCTGGTAGGGTAACAGCCCATGGTCCCGAGCTCACCGTGTCCTCTCGCCCGTATGGTTTGCAACGTGGGTTCCTTTCTACTCCCGGCCTGGTACGGCTCTGCTGGTCCCTTCAGCTGTGGCGGAGCCTCCGGGCTTCTTAGGCCAAGGAACGTACAGTCCCCTGCGGACTGGTTATCTGCTGTAGGACGTGGAATCCTCACAGCCTCAGACACCAAAGTCTGGTAAATTTGGTTCTTTATCTGCCAGGACAGGCGTACTTCACCTCTTGTCCCTGGCTTGTGGCTCTCCCACCGCCACACGTCCTCTTAGGGTGCAATACAACTGTCCCTCACTGCTCTGGGACACCTCTCCATCCAGAGACAGGTCGTCCAGTTCTCCCTAACCCTGCCCCCAGTTCCAGCTTTTATAGGGGCAGCCTGCTCCCCCTACTGGCCTGAGACAGGAGGTATTGCATGCCAATGTTCCCCTGACTAGAGAACTTCCCCCTTGCTCTCAGACACAGCTTTATTATATTTGTGGCATCCAGGCCAGGGTGACACATTCCCCCCTAGTAAAATTTAGTACTCCGGGACTAAACAGTAAACAAAGACAATATTCATGACCATAAAACATTATCAGGAAAGTGATGCACAGATTGAGTTCTTAAGGTCACAGTGTGGTCTGTGACCGGGTGTCCATATCACCAACACAACGGGGAGCCTTAACCAGGTGGGGGTCTGTCCTACCCCAAGTCCTTCACAGTCTTAGTTCATTCCTTGGTTAGGCTCCGAACGCAGTCCATACAAAGTCCCGGTTATTAAAAGTCCATAACCTTTGAGTCCGTACGGTAACTGCAAGAAACTGAAATACACTATTAATAATCATGCAGGTAACTTGGCAAACATTTCAACATTTGGCAACAGGGTTATTTACAATTTTAGTGCACCCTATATTCTCCAGCGAGCGGGTATCTGCCCCTTTGTGCTCCTGGTTGACCTCCTTAACCCACTGTCTGGTGGTGGACCGACCTGGCTTTCCCCACTAGCGTTAGGGGTACAGCTACCAGCTTGGTGTACAGGTAGGGCAGGCAGCTGTCTACGGGTCCTTTGGCTTACCGCAGGCATGGCAGGCTCACTGTCAGCAGAGGGTTGATTCTCCTGGGCTGCTGGTACAGGCTCTTCTGCCTCTGGAACTGCTTGCTCTTCTTCACCTTCCGGCTCTGGTGTAGGTTGTTGCTGGGCCGGTTGCAGGAAATGCAGGACGGGTACCACTATGGCATCGTTTATTCGAGTCCAGGACTGCGGGAACTCTCCGAGAACGGTGCTGATCATTTCTTCCTTGTCCTCCGCGGGTTCAAGGTCACTTTGATCCTCTTCTGCACTACGGAGTTGCTCTGGGCACCTTTTTAGGTGGTCTCTGGAGACGGTACTAGTGGTTTCTCCTCCGTCCTTGGTGATCACGCACACCTTCGGGTTGTCGTGGTCAGACTGCAGTACGGTGTAGGGTTCCCTTTCCCACTGGTCGTCCAACTTATGTAACCTTCTCTTTCGCTTCAGGACCTGCTCACCAGGTTCTAGGGGACCAGCAGGGGCGTGTTGGTTGAAGAGTTCTTCTTGCCTCTCTCTCACCTGGGCCAGGCTTTTCTCCACACTCTCCTGTACCTTCTTGTACTGCAGTTGCCTTTCCGTATCCCAGTCCGCATCCGGGGAGGTGTCCTCAGTTGTTAGGACTCCCATCTCCAGGTCTACGGGCAGCTTACCTGGTCTGGCTTGCATCAGGTAAGCCGGGGTGCAGTTGGTAGCATTCACCGGGATATGATTGTATAAGTCTATCAGATCCGGCAGCTTTTCTGGCCACAGGCTGCGTTCCTCCAGGGGCAACATCTTCAGGAGATCAATGACTATGTTGTTCATTTTCTCACACATCCCGTTGGTTTGTGGGTGGTAAGGCGTTGTCCGAATCTTCTTACAGCCATAGAGGTTGCAGAATTCTTGGAAGATTTCAGCTTCGAACGCTGGACCCTGGTCCGTCAGGACCTGTTCCGGATACCCGTGTGGATGGCAGAAGTATTGCTGGAAGGCTCTGGCTGCTGTTTGGGCTGTCATGTCCTTTACCGGGACCACCACTAGAAAATGGGAATAGTGGTCCACGATTGTCAGGGCATAGATGTATCCTGACCGGCTTGGAGCCAATTTGACGTGGTCCCGTGCTACCAGCTCAAGAGGCTGCGTGGTGACGATGGGCCTCAAGGGTGTCTTCAGGCTGGCACGGTCCTTCCTCCTTAGGTTACAAGGGCCACAGTCTCTGCACCACTTCTCTACAGCCCCTCTCATGCCGACCCAAAAGAACCGTCCTCTTAGCAGGAACTCCAGTTTCTTCCAACCGAAGTGCCCCGCTCTGTCATGGTAAGCCCCCAGGACCATAGCTGCATCCTGCCTTGGGACCACGACTTGCCAGGTCAGCTCATGTGTCCGGTGGTTGACAAGTCTTCTGCACAGCTTGCCTTCGTAGAGGAACAGCTTGCTCTTCTCTTTCCATAGCTGCTTGGCTTCCTCTGGAGCATCCGGATCTATGCGGGCGTCTTCCTGGGTCAGCAGATCTTTCACCAGGTGGATTGCAGGGTCACTATCTTGGGTCTCAGCCCAGCTGTGGTGAGGTAGGGGATTGATCAAAACGTGGTTAAATCTTCCTCCTTCACACGGTGGGAGTATTGAGCGGCTCCATACCGGTGAAACGCGGGGAGTTCTACCTCCTCCAGCTCTTCTGGGTCTTCGTCACCTTCAGGTAAGTGAGGCATTCTCGATAGGGCGTCAGCGTTGGCATTGGTTTTGCCTGCCCGGTACTTGATCACAAAGTCATAATTGGAGAGACGGGCCATCCACCGCTGTTCCAGGGCACCAAGTCTTGCACTGTCTAGGTGTGTTAACGGGTTGTTATTCGTATACACAGTGAACTTTGCGGAGGCCACGTAATGCTTGAAGCATTCCGTTATGGTCCACACCACCGCCAAGAATTCTAGCTTGAAGGTGCTGTAATTCTCCGGGTTCCTCTCGGTGGGCCTCAGCTTCCGGCTGGCGTACGCAATCACCCTTTCTCTGCCCTGTTGGTTTTGTGACAGTATGGCTCCCAGTCCCACATTACTGGCGTCTGTGTGGAGAATAAAAGGCTGGCCATAATCAGGGTAGGCCAGGATCTCATCCCCCGTGAGGGCCATCTTCAACTGGCGGAAGGACTCCTCTTCCGGTTTATCCCACTTGAAGGGTGGCTTTTGACTTCTGGACTTAGACTGTCCTATCAGAAGGTCCTGCATAGGAGCTGCCATCTTAGTGAACCCGGGGATGAACCTTCGGTAGTAGCCTACCAACCCGAGTAACTGCCTTACTTCTTTGATGTTCGAGGGGCTGGGCCAGCTCTTGATTGCCGTGACCTTGTCAGGGTCGGGGGCCACTCCTTCCGCACTTACCACGTGCCCTAGGTACTGGACCTTCGGTTTCAACAGGTGACACTTTGATGGTTTCACCTTCAGGCCATAGCCTGCCAGGCCTTCGAACACCTCGGCCAGGTGCTTTAGATGGTCCTCGTAAGTCTTCGAATAGACGATCACGTCGTCCAGGTAAAGGAGGACCGTCTCGAAGTTTCGGTGCCCTAGACAGCATTCCATCAGCCTCTGGAAGGTCCCTGGTGCGTTGCAGAGCCCGAAGGGCATACAGTTGAACTCACTCAGTCCCATCGGGGTGGTGAAGGCGGTTTTCTCCTTGTCAGCCTCTGCCACAGGAACCTGCCAGTACCCGCTAGTAAGGTCCAAAGTAGAAAAGAAGTTAGCTGATTTTAGTGCGGCTAAAGACTCCTCTATTCTAGGCAGCGGATATGCGTCTTTGTGGGTGATACGGTTGATTTGTCTATAGTCCACGCACATTCTCATGGTGCCGTCTTTCTTTTTTACCAGAACCAGGGGGGCTGCCCAAGGGCTACAGCTATTTCTAATGACCCCAGCTTCTTTCATCTCTCTTAGCATGCCCTTTGCGTTCTGATAATGTGCAGGGGGTACAGGTCGGTGTCTTTCTTTTATCGGTGGGTGGCTCCCTGTGGGGATGTGGTGTTCTATCCCTTTTACTCTGCCGAAGTCTAGCGGGTGCTTACTAAAGACTCTCTCGTACTCCTGCACCACCCGGTAGACTCCTTGTTTTTGGTGCAGGGGAGTGGAGTCAGCACCCACGTGGAGTTTCTGGCACCAGTCCTCCTTTTGTTTCTGGGAGCCATTACCCTCCGCCTGTGGAGATGGAGGCAAAGGCTCCACGGCCCTGATAGCTTTGTGTTCGACAACAAACAGTTTGGCAAGTGTAGCGTACCTGGGTAAGTGTACCTCCCTCTCCCCAATGTTGAGAATGCGAACGGGCACCCTCCCATGACAGACATCAACCACCCCCCGGGCTGTCAAAATGGTGGGCCTGCTGTCCGAGTACACGGGTTCTACCATGGCTTGGTAGTCTCTACCTCTCAACCCGATTGCAGTCCGACACCAGATCATCATTTCACTTTTGGGAGGCATGGAAATGGGGAATGGGTCACTCAGTCTTATGCTACCGATCTCACCACCAGACAGTTCTACCTGCTGCCATCTCATCAGGGCTTTTATCTCCTTGTTGAGGACTCTCTGTTGGCTGGAACTAGCATTCACCGCCACCTGTTGTAGAATTACAATTACCTCTGAAAGACAATTTTCAATTACGTTAGTACCCACAGTTATTTTAGGGTGACTTTCACGACGGTCAATGTCCACAATAATTACTCCCTGTGCCGGTAGTTCAACTTTACAAATTTTAATAGTCATCTCCTTGAACCCCATCTGCGGCACGGGTAAGCCATTACTGGCGATGATGCTCAAGTTACCGTCTGGATACCGTGTGATATCAGCATCAGTCCAATACTGCTTAAAAGTACATAAGGGATAGTGGTTACTTGCGACCCAGTATCCAGCAAGGCGCTCATGGGGATACCGTTCAGCACCACGGGTAAAACCGGGCGCCCCCCAACGTACTTATTACGCCAATTATAAGGGCCTGGTGATCTTATGCCTGGGGGTTGGCCCTCTGCCCCAGGTTGGACCGGTTTAAATTACAGTACCTGGAAATGTGTCCGGGCTGGTTGCATCGACGGCAAATGGGCTGTCCATCCTCTGCGTAGCGGTCTGTGGGCCTCCCTCGGAACGACGGGATCCTCCCCTGTCGACGCCATGGGACATCCTCCGGACTTGAAGCCAGCTCGATGGGTCTTGACGGGTCCACTTGTAACGCCTGGACGGTCCTGGTCAACGCCGCGACGCTCCTGGTCAGCTCCTGGACTTGGTGATGCAGATCTTTCAACGGGGCTTGGTTCAGGGCCTGTGCATCGGCCCCCACAGAGTCCATAGAGGAGGGAGCCGCCTCCTGGTGGTAGGTGAGAGCAGGGCGCCGGGGGTTTAGAGAGCCACTGGTTGCGGGTTCACGGAGCACCCTTATGGCCCTGTCCTTGAATTGGGCAAAGGTCAGATCAGGGTTCTGAAAGAACATGAGGCTCATGGGTCCTGTGGGTGCTGGACAGCAGACCTTCTATGAATTGTTCTGTTAGCAGCTTGTCCGTTTCCTGCACGCTGCCAGGGTCAGTTCGTTTGATGGCTCTCAAGGCTTCCTGCAAATTTAGGGCATAGTCTCTGATGCTGTCCTGTGCTCGCTGCTTACATCCATAGAACCTCATTTTAATCTCAGCGGAGGTACGTGTGTCAAAGGTACCACGCAGCCGGGCCAGAATACCCTTCACAGTTCTTTTCTCCTCAGCGGGCCATGACTTTACCTCCCGCTGGGCTGCGCCAGTTAACTGCCCTGTTAATATGCTGACCTTCTGTTCCTCTGTCAGGGGGTAAACCTGGAACAAACTGTACAGCCTTTCCTTAAAGTCAGTTAGGGCATGGGGCTCCCCTGAGTACTTAGGCAGCCAGGCCGCTCCAGGGATGTAGGTCAGGGAAAATGGCATCACCGCTGCTGCAGTTGCGTTGGTGGTAGTGGGCGCCTCTGTGTCCGACATCTTCCTCCCCCCTAGTTAAGTGCGGCCTACCTTCCGACGATCCTCTTCTGTAGGCCGCGGCTCCGCTGGTGCTGCTCCGGACGAGGACCTTGCGTCGCGTCCTGGTGACGTCAGCGTAGCTCTCTCTCCCTTCCAGGACCTTGCGCAGCGTCGGTGCGTGGGGCGGAGCTTCGGGTCTCGCGCGGTTTGGACGTCCACGCCCCTCTTCTTCCCGCGCGGCATCCTGAAGATGGCGTCCGATGGCAGGAAAACGGCTGAAGATGGCGGGAACCGACAGAAGATGGCGAGAGACGGCTGAAAATGGCGGGAAACGGCTCTGGACAGCGGGAAACCTCCTCCTCAGGTACGTAAAACCGGCGGACAAAGGAGGGGCCATCATGGTCATGAACAAATGCGACTATATCGCAGAAGTTCAGAGACAACTAAACGATGAGTCCACATATCGGAAACTACCTAAGGATCCCACGGCACAGACTCACTCCCGCATAGCCTCTGTCTTACAACGTTTCTTGACGGCAAATGTAATTGAAATCAAAAGGTATGACTACTTAATCAACCAACACCCGATTATTCCAGTATTCTACGTTTTACCCAAAATCCACAAAAGCCTAACTCAACCCCCAGGTCGCCCTATAGTGGCCTCCACAGACTCACTGTTATCACCACTCTCAATTTTTTTAGAAAAAAATCTTACACCGCTAACCCAGAAAAGTCCATCTTATTTACTAGACACAGGAGACTTTTTGGATATCATAACAGAACTTAAGCAAGCTCCCCCTGAAGCCATTCTAGTATCCTTTGACGTAACGAGCCTCTATACCTCCATCCCCCATGATCAAGGTATTCAGGCTGTGGAACTGATGCTGAGGAATTCACATACCGACCCACCTATTATTGATCGGGTTGTAGAATTATTAACTTTGGTCCTTAGGCATAACTACTTCCTATTTCAGGACACATTCTTCCTGCAAATTAAAGGGACCGCCATGGGATCTAATGTGGCCCCCCCTTATGCAAATTGTTACATGGCCGCCTTCGAGGCACAAATGCTATACAACAATCTACTGTTCCAGGAGCATTCCATTTTATGGAAACGCTACATAGATGATATCTTTTGCATCTGGGGGGGCCCACAGGAAACTCTAGATGAATTCTCTAGTTTCCTCAATTCGGCATGGCCCGACTTAAATTTTACCACGAGTTACCATCCTTGGCAGATCAGTTTCCTTGACACTTTAGTCATCAAGGACAATTCAGGTATGTTAACTACCTATATCTATAGGAAACCTAGAGACCAGAACACCCTGTTGCATTTTTCTAGTAACCATCCAGCCCCCATGAAACATGCTATCCCCAAATCCCAATTTCAGAGGGTCAGACGCATAGTGACTGATACATCAGTTCGCAATCATCGGTTGCTAGAGATGACGCACAAATTTGAGGAAAGAGGATACCCCCGTGAGCTCCTACTGGACCACCATGGGAGTCACACACGGCCCTGTTTAGACACGTCCAATCGCATTCCATTTATTCATACTTACCATCCTCTGGCCTATATTCTACATCGTACAATACGCAAACATTGGAACATTTTGCTAACAGGGTACCCAACCATAACTTCCTTTCACCAACCCTTCTTACCGTGTTTTAAAAGAGCACCAAACCTTAGGGACTCGTTAGTCCGCGCTGACATAGGGACAACTAATCCTGGACCTCGTCAAAGATTCTTACAAACTCCTAAGAAAGGGACCTTTCCATGCCTCCAATGCCACCAGTGTCACAATATTCTCAAAGGAGATACCATTTACCATCCTCAAACAGGCAGAAAACATGCCATTAAAGATTTCTACACTTGTGATACTAATGATGTGGTGTACCTTATCAAGTGCCCGTGTGGCCTCATCTACATAGGGGAAACAACACAGCCTATTAAAGACACGATCTCTAAGCATAAGTCCACTATTAGGTGCAAGAATCTACTTTTACCCATTCCCCAGCACTTCATTGCAGCAGGACACAACATCTCTCAACTGCACTTCCAAGTGATCGAGCAGATTCAGCCACCTCGTTGCGGTGGGAATCGTATCCAGATGCTAAAACAGAGGGAGGCATACTGGATTCATGAGTTGCAATCTTTGTCCCCAAGAGGACTGAACAGGGACTACGACTTGCACTCATTCATGTAAAACTCCCGTTCTCATACATTCAATTTACAATGGTACGGATGGCACTGATGGACACTTTTCATAGGTGTACATTGGTAGAGTACAATATATCATAACTTGTATTACTGTATCCCAATTCTGTTTTTTTTATGTTCCAGATTTGTTGTAAAAGATTGTTCCCATCCCAATCCATCTCCCTCACATCTCCTTTGCACTGAGTAACTCACTCCTACAGTGGAACGCACCCTGGGCAGTATATCCCCGCAGTGGAACGCACCCTGGGCAGTATATCCCTGCAGTGGAACGCACCCTGGGCAGTATATCCCCACAGTGGAACGCACCCTGGGCAGTATATCCCCACAGTGGAACGCACCCTGGGCAGTATATCCCTGCAGTGGAACGCACCCTGGGCAGTATATCCCCACAGTGGAACGCACCCTGGGCAGTATATCCCCGCAGTGGAACGCACCCTGGGCAGTATATCCCCACAGTGGAACGCACCCTGGGCAGTATATCCCCACAGTGGAACGCACCTGACCAGCTTATGACTCTACTTCCTAACTCCTGGAACGCATCATCACGCCGGGTGGTACGCATGGGCTATTAGCCAATTCTAGTCCCGCCCCCCCGCAATATATGTTCAGGACCTTATGGTCACCACTATGCCCAATACCAGCGGTGGACACCGCGGTCACGCCAGCATCCTCTCCTATCACAGCACCTAAGGTATGTTCTTCAGCCTAGCTGGATACTGCTACGTTACAGCTCGGCACTACGTTCCACTTATCCACCTCATGCCTTCCTCCTATAGGAATCCCAGCACTGGGACACTGTGCCTTCCAATCCTTTGCCCCACTTCCCAGTAATTGGGTAGGTTGTCTGAATCTGCATTTCTATCATTTAATCTTAGGATATTACATCATGTGACACTGTGACCTATTTGTCTGAAACACTATGAAATGTTTGTTTTGTATTCTCTGTTCAAGATGTTTCGCTTTGTTCACTTTTTTCACATGCAGTACACTGATGAAGGTCTTGCCGACCGAAACGTCTATTACTGTGGACTGCCAATAAAAATATCAAATTTTACCGTTTGGTGTGCTGAGGTTATCTACATATCTTCACGGCTTTGGACCCTACTCATGCACCCAGGTCCAGTAGTGCTGCGTTTTCTATTATTTTTTCTCAGTGCAAGACATATGAAAGCCCGCATAGAGTTTGCTCAAAAACACATGAAGGACTCCCAGGCTATGAGAAATAAGATTCTCTGGTCTGATGAGACGAAAATAGAACTTTTTGGTGATAATTCTAAGCGGTATGTGTGATGAAAACAAGGCACTGCTCATCACCTGCCCAATACAATCCCAACAGTGAAACATGGTGGTGGCAGCATCATGCTATGGGGGTGTTTTTCAGCTGCAGGGACAGGACGACTGGTTGCAATTGAAGGAAACATGAATGCGGACAAGTACAGAGATATCCTGGATGAAAACCTCTTCCAGAGAGCTCTGGATCTCAGACTTGGCCGAAGGTTCACCTTCCATCAAGACAATGACCCTAAGCACACAGCTAAAATAACAAAGGAGTGGCTTCAGAACAACTTTGTGACCATTCTTGACTGGCCCAGCCAGAGCCCTGACCTAAACCCAATTGAGCATCTCTGGAGAGACCTGAAAATGGCCGTCCACCAACGTTCACCATCCAACCTGACGGAACTGGAGAAGATCTGCAAGGAAGAATGGCAGAGGATCCCAAAATCCAGGGGTGAAAAACTTGTTGCATCATTCCCAACAAGACTCATGGCTGTACTAGCTCAAAAGGGGGCTTCTACTCAATACTGAACAAAGGGTCTGAATACTTATGATCGTGTGATATTTCCGTTTTTCTTTAATAAATTTGCAAAAATTTCTACATTTCTGATTTTTTCAGTCAAGATGGGGTGCAGAGTGGACTTTAATGAGAAAAAAAATGAACTTTTTAGAATTTACCAAATGGCTGCAATGAAACAAAGAGTGAAAAATGTAAAGGGGTCTGAATACTTTCCGTACCCACTGTATATTGATTCCCGCCGACTAATTAAAATCCTTTTTACTAAAGTGATGCGGTTACCGCTGCTGTCCAATCACAATACCCCATGTCACAATGACGTTTCTACTGACAAGCGCACTTATTATTAACTAGATGGTGGCCCGATTCTAACGCATCGGGTATTCTAGAATATGTATGCGGCCGACCGGGCGCAATCAGCAGAGCGGTGTTTAAATTTGGCGCCAAAATCGCTGATTGGTCAAGGCCGGCAACCGTGACCAATCAGCAAAGAGGTGTTAAAATTTGGCGCCTATATCGCAGATTGGTCACAGCCGGCGGTCGCGACTAATCAGCAGAGCGGGGTTTAAATTTGGCGCCAATAATGCTGATTGGTCGCGGCCAGCAAACGCGACTAATCAGCAGAGCGGGGTTTAAATTTGGGGCCAATAATGCTGATTGGTTGCGGCTAGCGGTCGCGACCAATCAGCAGAGCGGTGTTTAAATTTGGCGCCAATAATGCTGATTATTCGTGACCTGTAATCGCGACCAATCAGCAGAGCGGTGTTTAAATTTGGCGCCAATATCGCTGATTGGTCGCGGTCGGCCACCGCGACAAATCAGTAAAGCGGTGTTTAAATTTGGCGCCAACAATGCTGATTAGTCGCGGCCGTCAACCGCGACCAATCAGCGAAGCGGTGTTTAAAATTTGGCGCCAATATCGCTGATTGGTCACGGCCGGTGGTTGCGACTAATCAGCAGAGCGAGGTTTAAATTTGGCGCCAATACTGCTGATTGGTCGCGGCCGGCGACCGCGACTAATCAGCAGAGTGGTGTTTAAATTTGGCGCCAATACTGAATCAGCAGAGCGTTGTTTAAATATGGCGACCAATCAGCAGAGCGGGGTTTAAATTTGGGGGCAATACTGCTGATTGGTCGCGGCCGGCGACTGCGACCAATCAGCAGAGCGGGGTTTCAATTTATCACCAAAATCGCTGCTTGGTCGCGGCCGGCCACCGCGACCAATCAGCAGAGTGGGGTTTAAATTTGCCGCCTATATCGCTGATTGGTCGCGGCCGGCGGCCGCAACCAATCAGCGTCGTATTAGTGAGGACCGGGGAGCGGCGCTGCCTGTGCGGGTACTTCCGCTGCGAGCAGCTGGGAGATGAGCGCCTGCTCGCAGCAGAAGCATCCCGACCGGCGGCGCCGCTCCTCGGTCCTCCGTTCACACTTGCCTTCGGGAGATCATAGCGCTGTTTAAATTAGGCGCCAATCTCGCTGATTGGTCGCGGTCGGCTGGCGGCCGCAACCAATCAGCAGAGCGTTGTTTAAATTTGGCGCCAATCTCGCTGATTGGTCGTGGCTGGCGGCCGTGACCAATCAACAGAGCGTTCTTTAAATTTTGCGCTAATCTCGCTGATTGGTCGCGGTCGGCTGTCTTCCTCGACCAATCAGCAGAGAGTTTTTTAAATTTGGCGCCAATCTCGCTGATTGGTCACGGTCGGCTGGCGGCCGCGACCAATCAGCTGAGCGTTGTTTAAATTTGGCGCCAATCTCGCTGATTGGTCGCATCAGGCGTCCGTAACCAATCAGCAGAGCGTTGTTTAAATTTGGCACCAATCTCGCTGATTGGTCGCGGCTGCCGTCCACGACCAATCAGCAGAGCGTTGTTTAAATTTGGCGCCAATCTCGCTGATTGGTCGTGGCTGGCGGCCGCGACCAATCAACAGAGCGTTATTTAAATTTTGCGCTAATCTCGCTGATTGGTCGCGGTCGGCTGTCTTCCTCGACCAATCAGCAGAGAGTTTTTTAAATTTGGCGCCAATCTCGCTGATTGGTCGCATCAGGCGTCCGTAACCAATCAGCAGAGCGTTGTTTAAATTTGGCACCAATCTCGCTGATTGGTCGCGGCTGCCGTCCACGACCAATCAGCAGAGCGTTGTTTAAATTTGGCGCCAATCTCGTTGATTGGTCGCGGCTGGAGTCCGCGACCAATCAGCAGAGCGTTGTTTAAATTTGGCGCCAATCTCGCTGATTGGTCGCGGCTGGAGTCCGCGACCAATCAGCAGAGCATTGTTTAAATTTGGCGCCAATCTCGCTGATTGGTCGCGTCTGGCGTCCGCGACCAATCAGCACAGCAGTGTTTAAATGTGGCGCCAATATCACTGATTGGTCGCGGGCAGCGTCCGCGACCAGTCAGCACAGCAGTGTTTAAGTGTGGTGCCAAGATCGGTGATTGGTCGCGGCCGCTAGTTAAATGTGGCACCCAAATCGGTGATTGGTCGCGGGCAGCGGCCACAACCAATCAGCACAGCTTGGTCGGGTGCGGAGTCCGCGACCAATCAGCGAATCGTATTGGTGAGGACCGGGGAGCGGAATCGTATTGGTGAAGACCGGGGAGCGCCGCTGCCTGTGCGGCTACTTCCGCTGCGAGAAGCCGGGAGATGAGCGACTGCTCGCAGCAGAAGTATCCCGACCCGCAGCGCTGCTCCCCGGTCCTCCCTTCACACCCTAGCCGCATGGATGTCTGCGCCGCTGCCTGTACGGCTACTTCCGCTGCGAGAAGCCGGGACATGAGCGGGCGCTTGGAGCAGAAGTATCCCGACCCGCAGCGCCGCTCCCCGATTCTCCCTTGACACCCTAGCCGCATGGAGGTCAGCGTCGCCGGCTGTCGGGAGATGAGCGCCTCGCGCCGGTCTTCTCCCGGCTGCATCGCCGCTGAGCTCCGTCCCGCAGATGAGCCGCTAACAGCCGCCATCTTTTTTCAGAAATGCCGCGTCGCTGATTGGCCGCTGCCGGACCAATGAGCGATTATATATATAGATGTGCAGGTCATTCCTGGTTTTCTGAGTGGCGCGACTGCGGACCAATTAGTACCATGGCTCAACATGACGTGGCTGCTGCCACTATCCAATCAAGATACCCCACGTCACAATGACGTTTGATGTGACGAGTGCACTTATCATTGGTGCACGGGTGACAGCATGCATTCCAATTGGCGAGGCGTTCCCATGACATCGGCCTAGTATGATGCTCTCCACTGAAGCGTGTAGCAGCGTCTCTGACACCTGACGCATAGATCCTGTGTGTCACAGTTCCACCCCTCACTGTTTCTGGGACGCAGTTACTGACAGCTCAGTCGTCCAATCTTGTACAGGGGTGTGCTGGAGCTGTCAGAGTGGTGATTGACAGCTCGGCTGTCCAATCTGTGACTGGGAGGCACCGGCTACATTCAGGTGTTCATTATCCCAGTTGAATGCCAGGCTACTTAACTGAGCTGTTTCACCCAGATCTCTGCCAGACTTACATTCAGATAGTGTGAGGTTTGTTCTCTGTGCCTTGAGTTCTGTTTATTGATCTTCTGTTGCCTGACCTTGGACCTTGTTCTGACCATCCGTCTGTTTAACCCCTTCTGCTCTGATCTGCTTTCCTCCTGGTATTCTGAACTAAGGAACGTTACCTGACTACGCCTTTGCCTCTTCCCTCAGTTTATGACAGTGAGAGAAAAGAATCCATCTTGTTTGCCTGTGGTCTCCATTTTGTCTTCACTCTTATGTAATGGTCATCAGGTAACACTGAGGGGCAGTGAGGTTTCACGTTACTGTTCACTCCCCTAAGGTTACTATTGGTTCATAGGTCAGAGGGAACTATTCCTTTGTCTCTGACCCTATTTAAAGTGCCACGTGTGTTAATAAAGCAGAGGTCTTTCCTAGTACACCATACAAGGCTGAGCTGTATTGATTTCCTGAGCGCTTGTAAAACAAATCTTATTAATTTGGAGTTCGGAAGGCATAGAGAGCGTATTTCGCTCACAGAATTTGGTGCCGAAAAGTCCCGGGACTAGACGTGCATTATACCATTCGGATCTAGAGTGAGGAGGACTCTCCAGTAAAAGTGAATTCAAACGCTGCAGCATAAGGTAAGAAGCTTATTCTTACAATTGCATTTCACTTTTACTGCGAGCTGGTCACCTCCAATCCGGGTGAGTTATTTTTGCAATTACTAGTCTGGTCCAAGAACTGGGAATAGTTACCTATGCCTTTTTGTACTGTGTGCATGTGATGGGATCAGTGTATGAGTGTGATCTAGTGGTACTTGTACTTGGAGGATTGTTGGTGTTGCTGCATCTTGTTTGACTGCGGAGACTGATGTACTCAGCAGGAGGGGTATCGTGTGGATCATTTACTGGCTGTATTGTAGTGTCAGTGGCTAAGTTCCTGACTACAGAGTAATAGGATCTGTGGCTGTGTGCCTGCCTATTGGACCCTTGGCTTTGTGCCTATTGTTGATATTGTGCTAGCACTGATTTTGAGGCAAGTGTGGGAAACTTGTTGCGTAAATGGAGACAGAAACCCAGTGGAAAGACAGCAAAAAGTAGAATGTGCAGATAACGTGAAGGCAAGGATGCCATAACGGATAGTAAAAGCATGCTGAAATGACTGAAATTCCCCACAGGGGGGTCTGGTCCATATGTGTTCAGGGAGAAGGCTGAGCAGGTAAAGCATGGTGGCTCTGGAAGTAATTAGTGCAGAAAGTGTGAGAAAAGCACTATAAGTAAAAGTATTGTGTGAGTGCTTTTGACAATGGACTGAACGGACTTAATGAGACGAAATCAGCAGTACCTCCTGCTTATAACGGACCAGGACGGTGGACATGTACAGTATTTGGGATGGAAAAATAACTGTTCAAATTGCAAGATAACTAAATCGAAATTAAATTCCCCAAATGCTCCTATTCTACCAGTTATAACAAAGACGCAGGTGGTAGCTGATAGTCCACCTCCTCCCCCAGAGCTAATTACATGGGATGGGGGAGGGGAGAGAGCAGTGAGAGGGGGGGACTGATAGAGGATACTCTCACATACCAACGACCAGTACCCCTCACACACGAGGCACGGCCCCCCACACAAGGTGACTATAAAGGAATGCAAGCCTTGGAGCCCCAGTGAACTGTTAGCTATGATGAAACAGCTTTCTGACCCTGACGAGAAGCCTGTTCCTTTCTCTAGACAAGTTCAGCAGATACAGGTTACATACAACTGTACATGGCACGATTTACAATCGATAGTAGACGCAAAAGGAGGAGGAGATGTGACTGCACATATTATAAAGCAAGAGACAGGACGGTCAAAAGACTATCTGACTGACAGACCGGGAACAGAATATTTACAGACATTAGAGTCAGGGGAAGACTATTGTAAGATGTTGCAGGGTTGGGCATTGACAAAACAGAGAGGACAATCTATATCTTTAAATGACGCAACTAAAGGAAAAGATGAAGCTGTAGAAAAATATTTTGCCCGTTCACAGATGACTTGGACAGATATGGGATATTTTCCAGGGGACACTCTTAATATACGTATATTGGGAGATGCTTTTGTGGATGGGTTAAAGAAACCAATTAGAGAGGGACTTGTAAAAGCGCGCCCAGAGTGGAGGGGGAATGACCCAAAGGATTTGTTACAAGTAGCCAAAGGGGTGGAGCAACAGTTGATCCAAACTTGCAGAACAAAGAGAGTAAGTTTTTTTTTTTCTTATCATAGAAAAAGGTGGGGGGGGGGGGAGACAGGAATGCAGCAGCCCCCACTCATAGCAGATAGCTGGGAATGACTTTTTCCCTTCATCCTAATTATTGAAAGTCGCTAGTAGTGTTGAGCCACCCCCGTAGTGTTCGAGTTCGGTTCGGTTCGTCGAACACCCGTGTGTTCGCCGAACACCTTCGAACACCGTTAAAACCAATGGCAGGCAAACAAAAACACATAGAAACACATAGAAAACACCTTCAAAGGTGTCCAAAAGCTGACAAACTGCTCAGAAGACATAACTAACACATGGAAAAGTGACAAGTACATATAGTCATGCGAAAATAAAAGAGGTGGAGGAGTAAAAGGAGGGGGAGACACAGATATAGGCATGTCATGCCCTTCTAAAATCCAAAAAGTGAGAAGCCGACATGTTCAGTCCGCTCCTGCCCGTGCCACCTCCGTGTCGCCGGGTTTGTGCCAGAGCCGCGGTGAACCCTGACGGCCAGCCCCCCTCTCCCAATACTGGTGCCTGTCCGCTGGTGGGTCGAGCGAGCCCCCCCCTGTGGTGGAGGCAGCTCTAAGCTTTTTAATTTAAATTGTCTCTCTAATTTGAATGAATACACTTTAAATCCATTTACAAGGATCTATTGGAGGGCAAGTCTCATGCCAGCAGCCGCGTAATTCCAGCTCCAGTAGCGTCCACTAAAGCTGCTGCAGTTAAAAAGCTTTTATAAGGATCGAGCTCGGCTGTCCACCGCAAGGCATCCTACTGCCAGTCCGAGCCCCTATGCCTTGGGGTGCCTCCTGATGCTCTTCACTGAGTATCCCGTGGTCCCGAAGCATTTCCTTTGAAAAAATGAAGTGTCCAAACTACAGGTGGTGTAGCTTGCTTAACAGCCGGGATAATCCGTTGACTAGCAGACCCTGCTACTAGGCACAAAGTATTTCCTGGGCTAGATGCAGTTAAAAATTTGTAATTAGATACTCTCATTGGATGCTGAGAAAGCATTCCATAGAGTCTCCTGGCACGCCATATATGATTCTCTTATAAAGCTTGGGGTAGGGGTCTAGGGGACCCTTTTATAGCCAAAATCACGGCCCTGTATCGCAATACGTCACCTAGGCTGAAGATAAATGGAACTGTAGCACCCTGAGGGCTCGGTTGCTACAGAGGTATTGCACCTCACCCAGAGGTGTGATATCTCACTCTCAGGTAAGGATGGAGTGTGGATCAGGACCCGACACCTGCATACATTACACCACATTGCCGTGGGGCAGGGCGACCAATATGCCCCTGAGATGGGCACGACAGTCCCTGTCCCTGGCTGGAGTGGGGGGAGGGAACACTGAGGAAGGGGAACCCTGTAGTGCAGGAGCAGGGAGGAAGCAGTTCCTGGGTGCATTGAGAAGGGAGTATAAAAGGTGGGCACCATCTTAGTTCAGTGCAGAGAAGTCTGAGCAGAAGTGGCAGGGAGCAGGGGCTCTGCATGAGCTCTGCTCCAGAGGCGGGCCTAGTAACAGAGGCCCAGGCCTGGAAGAGGGAGAAGGAAGGAAGAGGAGCGGAGAAGGCTCCAGGAACGAGGAACGAAGGGATCTCAGGGGTGCGGACGGGCGAGTCGCCACCGCACGCCCGAATCCACCTGCGTGGAGGGGTCAGGCCAAAGGGGGAGACCGGTCCCCGAACTAGTGGAGGCAGGAAACGACCCTCAGCTAGAAACCGGAGGCTCTGACATTTTATGTGGCGCAGCCCCTCGCTACACCCGCTAGGAAGGCACCACATAGGGTCAGGGAAACTGGCGCCAAGTTTACCAAGAGGAGGCCCGAGGCAGCCGGACAGAAGGGTTGGTAAGAAAGGCCAGACAAAAGACATACAAAGGGGGTCCTGTGAAGTGCTCCAAAGTTATCTGGGAGTTGTCTGAGCCCCTCACCTGGTGAGCACAGTACGACGTGGGCAGCCGTTACCTGCAGACGTGGTCTGGATAATAAGAACTGTGAGTAAAGGCCCTGGACTGCATCACTGACTCCGTGTCGTTACTGCTGCTGCCCTGCACCATCACCCCCATCCTCCGCATACACTGCCCTGAGGCTATACTCCTCCCGTGGGGAGTTATGCTACGCTCTGCTGCACCCACAACACCAGCCTCAGCGGTCTGCCCTGCAGCGGCGGTTCACTCTGACCGCAATCCACGGGTGGCGTAGTCGGACATTTAAACATCAAAACCACATAAATAGTTCCGCCACTGGTTTGACCGCCCTGAGCCACGGAACCGGGTCGCCGCCACGGAGACTACAACCACCAGCATCCACCAAAAAGGGTCCGGCTCCGGGTGTCCCAAGGCCCAGGGGGTGCGTCAGAACATTTTCATCACCTTTCACAATCACCAATGGGACAAGGCAGGGATGTCCTCTGTCCCCTCTCTTATACATCCTAGTGACGGAGCACCTGCTCTCATCAATTCGCCATAACCCCAATATTAGGTGGATTGAGGTGGGAGGCACCGAGTACAAGTGCTCTCTATTTGCTGATGATGTCCTAGTATATATCACTCAATCACATATATCCATCCCTGCTGTTATGGCTGAAATAGATCACTTTGTTACATGGTCAAATTTTAAAATCAATGCAGCGAAGTCTGAGGCCCTCGATGTCTCCCTCCCCAAATCCATATAGGATTCCATCCAGTCCAACTTTCCCTTTGCCTGGCCCTCACAGGGTATCAAATACTTAGGAATTCCTATTCATAGAGACCTCTCCCATCTATGTTATCTTAATTTTGGGCCCTTTATTGAACAATTCCATACAGACCACGGTTGGCAAGTTAGAACTGTAAGATTCACTACGTGAACCACTGGTGTTTTGTGGAAAAGCACATGTACACCGCGTTCCAAATTATTATGCAAAAAGTGTTTAGGAGTGATAAGGGAAGAATTTGTTTGTTTGTCAGTTAAACTCATTGATGGTGATGTGTGTCAGGGCTCTTTATATCACTGTAAGCAATTGCAGACACCTGTGCTAATTAGTTTGGCAGGTGTGTCCAATGAAAGGCAAGACTACTTAAGAAGGCTCTCTCACATTATTAAGCAGCCTACATTTTCTGCCAAAATGGGAAAGAAAAAGGATGTGTCGGCTGCTGAGAAGCAACAAATTGTGGAGTGTTTAGGTCAAGGCATGACTACAATCAACATTGTGCGATGATCAGGATGAAGTGTCTTGGCAATCAAGAAGTATGTAGCTGATTCACAGTACACACGTGTGCGTGCTGATAAGGGCAAATTGAGGACTCTTTCCTACAGGCAATTACGTCAGGTTGAAAGAGCAGCGGCAAAAAAGCCTTGTCAGAGCAGCAGACAAGTTTTTGAAGCTGCTTGTGCCTCCAACGTCCCCCGAACAACAAGATGCAGGGTCCTTCAGAGGTTTGCAGCTGTGCATCCGCCATCCTGTCGACCTCCTCTATCCACTTCACACAAGCAGAAACGGCTCCAGTGGGCCAAACATTACATGAAGACTGATTTCAAAACTGTATTGTTCACGGATGAGTGCCGTGCAGCGCTCGATGGTCCAGATGGATGGAGTGGAGGATGGCTGGTTGATGGACACCCCACGCAAACACGGCTACAGCGCCAACAAGGAGGAGGTGGAGTAATGTTTTGGGCTGGAATCATGGGGAGAGAGATTGTCGGCCCCTTTAGGATCCCTGAAGGCGCTAAAGATGAACTCCATAATGTATGTGGATTTTCTCAAACAGCACTTCCTGCCATGGTTCAAGAAGAAGAACCGTGTATTTCACAGCAAGATCATTTTTCTGCATGATAATGCACCATCTCATGCTGCACATAAAACATCTGCATCTCTGGCTGATATGGGCATAAAAGGGGACAAACTTATGGTGTGACCCCCATGCTCCCCTGACCCCTACCCCATTCAGAACCTTTGGAGCATCATTAAAAGGAGTGTCTATGATGGCGGGAGGCAGTTCACATCTAAGCAACAGCTCTGGGAGGGTATTCTGTCCTCATGCAAAACAATTGAAGCAGAAACCATCCAAAACCTGACAAATTCAATGGACGAGAGAGTTCAGAAGCTCCTTTCGAACAAGGGGTCCTATGTGAAAATGTAACATCACCTAGAATAAAGTTTTGAGTTGAAAACTGTTTGATTTCAGTTTCTAACAACCTGCTAATGCTTATAATTTCAAAAATGACCATTTTTTTGGTCTTTATTAAAATGAAAAGGTTGATCGAAAAGTTTGGGGGATCTAAGAGTGTGGCAACCCAGTAGTCATGATTACTTCGAATTCTGACAATATGAGAGTCATGCTGCAGGTAGTGCAGCAAGAAGGCACTTATGTGTCTTGCGCATCTCGGAGCCCCAAAATTATTTTCCGGGCTAGATGCAGCTAAAAATTATTATTAATTTTAAATCTGGTGAAGCTTTAGTATAGATGGCCTAATAGGATCAGTGCTGCACACTGCTACAAAGCCCAAATTATTTTCCAGTCAAGATACAGATAAACATGATTAGTAATTTTAAATCTGGTGGAGCTTATTATAGATGGCCTAATAGAATCAGTGCTGCACACTGCTACAAAGCCCAAATTATTTTCCAGCCAAGATACAGATAAACATGATTAGTAATTTGAAAGCTTAAAACGGTTGGTAGGGTGATTTTAACCAATCATCAAGCTTTTACTCTCCCCAGGATGACACAGGGGTAGAAAAGTCGTTTCGGATCCATGATTTGTTCATCTTTATGAACGTGAGTCTGTCTACATTATCAGTGGAGAGCTGCGTGCGCTTATCTGTCAGCACACCACCAGCAGCGCTGAACACACGTTCAGACAGAACGCTGGCTGCGGGGCATGACAAGATCTCCAAGGCGTAAGTGGCTAGCTCCGGCCATTTATCCAGATTGGAAGCCCAAAAAGAGCAAGGGTCCAGTGACACAGTCGTGGCTTCAATGTTTACTTGGAGATACTCCTGTACCATCGTCTCTAGGCGTTGACTATGTGTCAGACTTCTTGTCTCCTGTGGCCTTGCAAAGGATGGGCTAAAAAAGTGGTGAAATGATTCCGCAAAATTGATGTTACCAGCAGATACTGTGGTTCTGTTACGGTTTGAGTGCTGAACACTTGACGGTCCCACGGTTGGCAAGTTGGAACTGTGAGATTCACTACGTGCACCACTGGTATTTTGTGGAAAAGCACATGTAAGATTCTGCAACAGTCTCTGCTGATACTCCTGCATGCGTGCATCCCTTTCTATGGCAGGAATAATTTCTGCAAATTTACTTTTGTACCGGGGATCTAACAGTGTGGCAACCCAGTAGTCAGGATTATTTCTAATTCTCACAATTCGAGGGTCATGTTGCAGGTAGTGCAGCAAGAAGGCACTCATGTGTGTTGCGCATCCAGGAGCACCAAGTCCCTGTTGTGTTGGTGGCGAGGTAACAATCATGCTTCCTTCCTCTGTCCTCTCCCCCCAACCTCGCACAACAGAAATGTGATCAAGGTCTCCCTCATCTGATGAGTCTTCCATCAGTTCGTCCTCCACTTCTTCCTGGGCTCCTGCACCTTCCTCACTAGTTTGGCTGCTACCATGCGCCCTGGTAAAACCATCTCACCCACCCTCACATGCCTGCCGCCTTGGTGCTGCCGACCGTCTGGACCTTGCAGATGTTAGCCCTTCCGCATACAACTCCTCCTCCTCTACTTCCTCCACCTCCTCTTGTGCCACCACCTGACTCCGAATTCTGTTTAACATGTGCTCCAGCATGTAAATCACCGGAATAGTCATGCTAATAATGGCATCGTCAGCACTAAACATCTTCGTCGCCATTTCAAAACTGTGCAGAAGGGTGCATAGGTCCCTGATCTGAGACCACTCCTCCAGCGTGATTTGCCCCACCTCTGGATCTCGTTGGCCCAGGCTATACGTCAGAACGTATTGCACCAGGGCTTGTCGGTGCTGCCACAGTCGCTGCAACATGTGCAGAGTTGAATTCCACCGGGTAGGTACATCGCATTTTAGCCGGTGAAGTGGCAGGCCCAACGACTTCTGTAGAGATGTAAGTCGCTGAGCTGCGGGATGCGAACGGCGGAAGTGAGCACACAGCGACCGTGCCCTCTGCAGAAGGCCATCTAGTCTGGGATAGTGGGCTAAAAATTGCTGGACAACCAGGTTCAACACGTGAGCCATACAAGGCACGTGTGTGACATTGCCCCGGCGAAGGGCCGCACCCAGGTTTGCAGCATTGTCGCACACGGCCTTCCCTGGTTTCAGGTCCAGTGGAGACAACCATTCATGAAATTGGTTCTCCAGAGCTGACCACAACTCCTCAGCTGTGTGACTCACATTTCCCAGACATTTCAATGTAAAAACCGCCTGATGACGTTGAGCCCTACTGCCAGCATAGTAAGGAGGTGTGCAGGATCCCTTCTGCGCAGTTAGAAAGCTTGTGGCATGACCAGACAGGCTTTGGGTGCAGGTGGAAGACCGAGAGGAGGTTGAGGAGGCAGAAGCAGTGGAGGAACTTTGACATAAAGAGGATTGACGCACAACTCGTGGGGACGGCAAGACTTGGACAGCAGCCCCTTGTCCTGCTGTCACCATAGTTACCCAGTGCCCAGTCAGCGACATGTAACGCCCCTGTCCATGCCTACTCGTCCAAGTGTCTGTGGTGAAATGCACCCTGTCACACACAGAGTTTCTCAAAGAAGCGGTGATGTTGTGTGCGACATGCTGGTGGAGCGCAGGCACACCTTTCTTTGAGAAGTAGTGCCGACTGGGCATCTGGTACTGGGGCACTGCGACGGACATAAGGTCTCGAAAATCCTCTGTGTCCACCAGGCGGAAAGGCAGCATTTCTGTAGCCAAGAACTTGCAGATGGTGAAATTCAACCTCTTAGCTTTCTCATGGCTAGGAGGAAATGGTCTTTTACTTGTCCACATCTGAGGGACCGAGGGCTGGCTATTGTGCTTAGACGGGGTTGATAAGGGTGTCCCCGGCAAACTGCCGGTCTGTGAGGAAGATGCAGGCGGACATGTTAGGTTGCCTTGATCCAAAGGTGGTGCTATCGATGTCGGACAGCGCTCAACACCAGCTGGTGTTCCCACCTCCAAAGAAAATGATGACCTGCCAATCACGCTGGCTGTTGCGGGTAAAGAGGTGGCAGGTCTGTGCCCCAAAACAGGTGTGACTGCTGTCCCCCCAGTCACAGAGGATGAAGAGGCCGCGGATGCACAAGATATGGCAGACGGTGGTTGGCCCGGCCGGCTAGGCCGCATTGTAGCACACTGAGCTTCCCACTGCAACTTATGCTTCATGTCCATGTGCTGGTTCATGCATGAAGTACTCAAACTATGTATTTTTTGGCCTCTACTTAGCTTTTGCTGACAAATGTTACAGATAACACGAGTTGGGTCATCTTTATCGATCTGAAAAAATGCCCAGGCTATGCAAGGCTTAGCACCCATGCGACCTGAAGAGCCACCACGACTTGTGGTGAGAGGCAGAGTTGTGTTTGAGGATGCAGTTGTTGACGTGCTTCCAGTACTACGTCTCTGTCCAGGAAGGCGCAACCTGACCTCGTCGTCACTAGCATCTTCCTCCACCTCCTCTGCTGACCTCATCTCTTGGCTGACTGTGGGTTGACAGTAAGTGGGATCTCCAACCTCATCATCATCACCCTGTGCGTTATCACACCCGTCGTCCTCAGAGCCAACCTGTTCCTGCCCTGACAAAAAACTAAAGTTGTCGCTCCAATCAGGTATTTGAGTCTTATCATCGTCTTCCTCATTGTCTCCACCAACAGGAGTTACAGTTTGGGAATGAGGGTCTACATTATGGTCAGAACCTTCTGCGTCTGGTCCTGGATCCGACTCATAAAGATTCTGGGCATCAGTGCAGATCATTTCCTCGTCTGGATTCACAGAAGCGCTGGAGTCGACCTCTGATTCCCAGGCTATAGTATGAGTAAACAGCTCTGCAGACTCAACCATCTGTTCTACCTCATACTCAGACGGGCAGCTGGAGATTTGGGAGCTGTGAGGAAGCAAGTGCGATTGGGGTGACACCTTTGAGGACTGGAGTATTTGTGATGTTGAAGTTGATGTGGAGGAGAGCCCACTTAAAGGAGCAGTTGATATCCGTTGAAGCACCTGCTGTTTTTGTGCCTCATCTGGAATTTGTAGCGATTGGCGTGGCCGTAAGAAAGGGATCTTATCACATTGTCCGCTAAAAGAAGTAGACATTTTAGTTTGGCTGGAAGATGGTCTTTCTTCTGCAGATGTTACTGTTGCTTTAACACCTACCCCACGGACACAACCTTTTTTCCCCTTCCCAACACGCCTATTCCCCTTTCCACCAGCAGCAGGCCTTTTTCCACTTATTTTGGTGGTTAACTAATTCACAACTCTGGAGTTGTTTGCACAAAAAAACAATGGATGGGAACCGAGCAGAGCTGAGTGGCCAAACTGTGGTATTAGGCCAAAACTATTGGCTGGGTTAGATGCAGAAAAAAATTATATTCAATTTGCAACCTGATGGAGGTCAGTATAGATGGACTAATAGAACAAGTCCCACACACAGCTAGAAGCCCAATATTTTTTCAGAGGTAGATGCAGAAAAAAATATATTCAGTTTGCAACCTGATGGAGGTCAGTATATATGGATTAATACAACAAGTCCCACACACTGCTAGAAGCCCAATATTTTTTCAGAGGTAGATGCAGAAAAAAAAATATTCAGTTTGCAACCTGATGGAGGTCAGTATAGATGGACTAATAGAGAAAGTCCCACACACAGCTAGAAGCCCAATATTTTTTCAGAGGTAGATGAAGAAAAAAATATATTCAGTTTGCAACCTGATGGAGGTCAGTATAGATGGACTAATACAACAAGTCCCACACACAGCTAGAAGCCCAATATTTTTTCAGAGGTACTGTAGATGCAGATAAAAATTATATTCAATTTGCAACCTGATGGAGGTCAGTATAGATGGACTAATAGAATGATGCTATGCCCAAAAGATTTTACTTCACTAGGTGCAGTAAAAAAATTGGTATTCTATACACAGGTGGTATATCTTGCAACACAGATAGGCTACTCCACTGACTAACACACTCTGCAATAGGCCAAAAAGGATTAGCTTTGCTAGATTCAGCCAAATGCTGTGAAAAAAACTTGCACAGCACTGGCACAGACCTGCCTGGCAAAAAGTGATAGGAACTGATGTAACTTAGTCCTGAAAAGGACTGCAATTACAATTAGTCTTTACTCCCACAACCTATCTATTTAAGAGCACAGACCTGCTTGATAAAAGTCGTAGGAAATGCTGTAACCTAGTCCTTAAAAGGACTGCAATCACAACTATTCCCTACTCCCAAGCTATCTGTATATTTGTGCGAAAATTGGCTTGAAATTAACAAGGTATAGCGCACACAGCAACAGCGGTGCCGTCTAACACGCAGCTGCAGCAGTGAGAAAATGGTGGCGACGGGGAAAATGGCTTGGTCTTATAGGGCAAGGACATGTGACATACACTGCCAATGACACATGCCCTTGCTTGTGTGAAAAAAAGCACTTCGCTCCGTGTGTGCGCTGCTGATAGGCTGACAGATTGCACCTCCCCACTGTAAATGCGGGAAAGAGAAAAAAAAATGGAGATCTTCATTGTTCCTGCAGAGATCCATCCCCTGCCCCTCCCCCCGCCCCGCTGTACACTCAAACTGCGTATTAACATTAATTTTCATCATTACTGAGAAAAAATCCAGTTATGATTTTGGTGCACGAACAGTTATCGAACATAACCTCGAACAGCCGAATTTTTCTCAAATTGTTCGTGTTCGCCGACCGGCTCGAACACCGCCCAAAACAGCTCGAATTTGAGATTGGCGAACAGTTCGAGTAGAACAACGCTCATCTCTAGTCGCTAGATAAAAACTATAATGACAGAAATTCTAATTTTAGAGGTTCTATTTCAATGATTAAAATGAACTCCAGGCACATTTTTTTTTTCCTCTATAGATACTGGACAGCCGGGTCTGGATAGAATCATAGAATCATAGAATGGTAGAGTTGGAAGGGACCTCCTGGGTCATCTGGTCCAACCCCCTGCTCAAAGCAGGATTCACTAGATCATCTCAGACAGATGTCTGTCCAGCCTCTGTTTGAAGACGTCCATTGAAGGGGAACTCACCACCTCTCGTGGCAGCCTGTTCCACTCATTAATCACCCTAACTGTCAAAAAGTTTTTTCTAATATCTAATCTGTGTAACGGGTCTGTACCGACATCACACAGTGTGTAGCTGAGTATTCTGAATGTAATGGGTCTGTACCGACATCACACAGTGTGTAGCGGAGTATTCTGAGTGTAACGGGTCTGTACAGACATCACACAGTGTGTAGCTGAGTATTCTGAGTGTAACGGGTCTGTACCGACATCACACAGTGTGTAGCTGAGTATTCTGAGTGTAACGGGTCTGTACTGACATCACACAGCGTGTAGCTGAGTATTCTGAGTGTAACGGGTCTGTACCGACATCACACAGTATGTAGCTGAGTATTCTGAGTGTAACGGGTCTGTACTGACATCACACAGTGTGTAGCTGAGTATTCTGAGTGTAACGGGTCTGTACTGACATCACACAGTGTGTAGCTGAGTATTCTGAGTGTAACGGGTCTGTACTGACATCACACAGTGTGTAGCTGAGTATTCTGAGTGTAATGGGTCTGTACCGACATCACACAGTATGTAGCTGAGTATTCTGAGTGTAACGGGTCTGTACTGACATCACACAGTGTGTAGCTGAGTATTCTGAGTGTAAAGGGTCTGTACCGACATCACACAGTGTGTAGCTGAGTATTCTGAGTGTAACGGGTCTGTACTGACATCACACAGTGTGTAGCTGAGTATTCTGAGTGTAATGGGTCTGTACCGACATCACACAGTATGTAGCTGAGTATTCTGAGTGTAACGGGTCTGTACTGACATCACACAGTGTGTAGCTGAGTATTCTGAGTGTAATGGGTCTGTACCGACATCACACAGTGTGTAGCTGAGTATTCTGAGTGTAACGGGTGTGTACTGACATCACACAGTGTATAGCTGAGTATTCTGAGTGTAACGGGTCTGTACTGACATCACACAGTGTGTAGCTGAGTATTCTGAGTGTAACGGGTCTGTACTGACATCACACAGTGTGTAGCTGAGTATTCTGAGTGTAACGGGTGTGTACTGACATCACACAGTGTATAGCTGAATATTCTGAGTGTAACGGGTCTGTACTGACATCACACAGTGTGTAGCTGAGTATTCTGAGTGTAATGGGTCTGTACTGACATCACACAGTGTGTAGCGGAGTATTCCGAGTGTAACGGGTCTGTACCCACATCACACGGCGTGTAGCGGAGTATTCCGAGTGTAACGGGTCTGTACTGACATCACACAGTGTGTAACTGAGTATTCTGAGAGTAGCGGGTCTGTACCGACATCATACGGTGTGTATCTGAATGTTCTGAGTGTAAAGGGTCTGTACCGACATCACACGGTGTGTATCTGAATGTTCTGAGTGTAAAGGGTCTGTACCGACATCACACAGTGTGTAGCTGAGTATTCTGAGTGTAATGGCTCTGTACTGACATCACACGGTGTGTAGCTGAGTGTTCTGAGTGTAACGGGTCTGTACCGACATCACACGGTGTGTAGCTGAGTGTTCTGAGTGTAACGGGTCTGTACCGACATCACACAGTGTGTAGCTGAGAATTCTGAGTGTAATGGCTCTGTACTGACATAACACAGTGTGTAGCTGAGTATTCTGAGTGTAATGGCTCTGTACTGACATCACACGGTGTGTAGCTGAGTGTTCTGAGTGTAACGGGTCTGTACCAACATCACACGGTGTCTAGCTGAGTGTTCTGAGTGTAACGGGTCTGTATTGACATCACACGGTGTGTAGCTGAGTATTCTGAGTGTAACTGGTCTGTACCGACATCATACGGTGTGTAGCTGAGTATTCTGAGTGTAAGAGGTCTGTACTGACATCACACAGTGTATAGCTGAGTATTCTGAGTGTAACGGGTCTGTACTGACATCACACAGTGTGTAGCTGAGTATTCTGAGTGTAACGGGTCTGTACCAACATCACACGGCGTGTATCTGAATGTTCTGAGTGTAAAGGGTCTGTACCGACATCACACAGTGTGTAGCTGAGTGTTCTGAGTGTAACGGGTCTGTAACGACATCACACAGTGTATAGCTGAGTATTCTGAGTGTAACGGGTCTGTACTGACATCACACAGTGTGTAGCTGAGTATTCTGAGTGTAGCGGGTCTGTACTGACATCACACAGTGTGTAGCTGAGTATTCTGAGTGTAACGGGTCTGTACCAACATCACACGGCGTGTATCTGAATGTTCTGAGTGTAAAGGGTCTGTACCGACATCACACAGTGTGTAGCTGAGTATTCTGAGTGTAACGGGTGTGTACTGACATCACACAGTGTATAGCTGAGTATTCTGAGTGTAACGGGTCTGTACTGACATAACACAGTGTGTAGCTGAGTATTCTGAGTGTAACGGGTCTGTACTGACATCACACAGAATGTATCTGAGTATTCTGAGTGTAACGGGTCTGTACTGACATCACACAGTGTGCAGCTGAGTATTCTGAGTGTAATGGGTCTGTACTGACATCACACAGTGTGTAGCTGAGTATTCTGAGTGTAATGGGTCTGTACCAACATCACACAGTGTGTAGCTGAGTATTCTGAGTGTAACGGGTCTGTACCGACATCACACAGTGTGTAGCTGAGTATTCTGAGTGTAATGGGTCTGTACCGACATCACACAGTGTGTAGCTGAGTATTCTGAGTGTAACGGGTGTGTACCGACATCACACAGTGTGTAGCGGAGTATTCCGAGTGTAACGGGTCTGTACCGACATCACACAGTGTGTAGCTGAGTATTCTGAGTGTAATGGCTCTGTACTGACATCACACGGTGTGTAGCTGAGTGTTCTGAGTGTAACGGGTCTGTACCGACATCACACGGTGTGTAGCTGAGTGTTCTGAGTGTAACGGGTCTGTACCGACATCACACAGTGTGTAGCTGAGTATTCTGAGTGTAACGGGTGTGTACCGACATCACACAGTGTCTAGCGGAGTATTCCGAGTGTAACGGGTCTGTACCGACATCACACAGTGTGTAGCTGAGTATTCTGAGTGTAATGGCTCTGTACTGACATCACACGGTGTGTAGCTGAGTGTTCTGAGTGTAACGGGTCTGTACCGACATCACACGGTGTGTAGCTGAGTGTTCTGAGTGTAACGGGTCTGTACCGACATCACACAGTGTGTAGCTGAGTATTCTGAGTGTAATGGCTCTGTACTGACATAACACAGTGTGTAGCTGAGTATTCTGAGTGTAATGGCTCTGTACTGACATCACACGGTGTGTAGCTGAGTGTTCTGAGTGTAACGGGTCTGTACCGACATCACACGGTGTGTAGCTGAGTGTTCTGAGTGTAACGGGTCTGTATTGACATCACACGGTGTGTAGCTGAGTATTCTGAGTGTAATGGGTCTGTACTGACATCACACGGTGTGTAGCTGAGTATTCTGAGTGTAACTGGTCTGTACCGACATCATACGGTGTGTAGCTGAGTATTCTGAGTGTAAGAGGTCTGTACTGACATCACACAGTGTGTAGCTGAGTATTCTGAGTGTAATGGGTCTGTACCGACATCATACAGTGTGTAGCTGAGTATTCTGAGTGTAACGGGTGTGTACCGACATCACACAGTGTGTAGCGGAGTATTCCGAGTGTAATGGGTCTGTACCGACATCACACGGCATGTAGCGGAGTATTCCGAGTGTAATGGGTCTGTACTGACATCACACAGTGTGTAAATGAGTATTCTGAGAGTAGGGGGTCTGTACCGACATCACACGGTGTGTATCTGAATGTTCTGAGTGTAAAGGGTCTGTACCGACATCACACAGTGTGTAGCTGAGTATTCTGAGTGTAATGGCTCTGTACTGACATAACACAGTGTGTAGCTGAGTATTCTGTGTGTAATGGCTCTGTACTGACATCACACGATGTGTAGCTGAGTGTTCTGAGTGTAACGGGTCTGTACCGACATCACACGGTGTGTAGCTGAGTGTTCTGAGTGTAACGGGTCTGTACTGACATCACATAGTGTGTAGCTGAGTATTCTGAGTGTAATGGGTCTGTACTGACATCACACGGTGTGTAGCTGAGTATTCTGAGTGTAACTGGTCTGTACCGACATCATACGGTGTGTAGCTGAGTATTCTGAGTGTAAGAGGTCTGTACTGACATCACACAGTGTATAGCTGAGTATTCTGAGTGTAACGGGTCTGTACTGACATCACACAGTGTGTAGCTGAGTATTCTGAGTGTAACGGGTCTGTACCGACATCACACGGTGTGTATCTGAATGTTCTGAGTGTAAAGGGTCTGTACCGACATCACACAGTGTGTAGCTGAGTGTTCTGAGTGTAACGGGTCTGTACCGACATCACACGGTGTGTATCTGAATGTTCTGAGTGTAACGGGTCTGTACCGACATCACATGGTGTGTAGCTGAGTGTTCTGAGTGTAACGGGTCTGTACTGACATCACACAGTGTGTAGCTGAGTATTCTGAGTGTAATGGGTCTGTACTGACATCACACGGTGTGTAGCTGAGTATTCTGAGTGTAACGGGTCTGTACTGACATCACACAGTGTGTAGCTGAGTATTCTGAGTGTAACAGGTCTGTACTGACATCACACAGTGTATAGCTGAGTATTCTGAGTGTAACGGGTCTGTACTGACATCACACAGTGTGTAGCTGAGTATTCTGAGTGTAACGGGTCTGTACTGACATCACACAGTGTATAGCTGAGTATTTTGAGTGTAACGGGTCTGTACTGACATCACACAGTGTGTAGCTGAGTATTCTGAATGTAATGGGTCTGTACCGATATCACACAGTGTGTAGCTGAGTATTCTGAGTGTAACGGGTCTGTACTGACATCACACAGTGTGTAGCTGAGTATTCTGAGTGTAACGGGTCTGTACCGACATCACACGGTGTGTATCTGAATGTTCTGAGTGTAAAGGGTCTGTACCGACATCACACAGTGTGTAGCTGAGTGTTCTGAGTGTAACGGGTCTGTACCGACATCACACGGTGTGTAGCTGAGTGTTCTAAGTGTAACGGGTCTGTACCGACATCACACGGTGTGTAGCTGAGTGTTCTGAGTGTAACGGGTCTGTACCGACATCACACGGTGTGTAGCTGAGTGTTCTGAGTGTAACGGGTCTGTATCTACATCACACGGTGTGTTGCTGAGTGTTCTGAGTGTAACGGGTCTGTACCGACATCACACGGTGTGTAGCTGAGTGTTCTGAGTGTAATGGCTCTGTACTGACATCACACGGTGTGTATCTGAGTGTTCTGAGTGTAATGGGTCTGTACCGACATCACACGGTGTGTAGCTGAGTATTCTGACTGTAATGGGTCTGTACAGACAACACACGGCGTGTAGCTGAGTATTCTCAGTGTAACGGGTCTGTACCGACATCACACGGCGTGTAGCTGAGTGTTCTGAGTGTAATGGGTCTGTACTGACATCACACAGTGTGTAGCTGAGTGTTCTGAGTGTAACGGGTCTGTACTGACATCACATGGCGTGTAGCTGAGTGTTCTGAGTGTAATGGGTCTGTACTGACATCACACAGTGTGTAGCTGAGTATTCTGAGTGTAACGGGTCTGTACTGACATCACAGGGTGTGTAGCCAAGTATTCTGAGTGTTACGGGTCTGTACCGACATCACACAGCTGTAGCTGAGTATTCTGAGTGTAACGGGTGTGTACCGACATCACACGGCGTGTAGCTGAGTATTCTGAGTGTAACGGGTCTGTACCGACATCACACGGTGTGTAGCGGAGTATTCTGAGTGTAACGGGTCTGTACAGACATCACACGGCGTGTAGCTGAGAATTCTGAGTGTAACGGGTCTGTACCGACATCACACAGTGTGTAGCTGAGTATTCTGAGTGTAACGGGTCTGTACTGACATCACACGGTGTGCAGCTGAGTATTCTGAGTGTAACGGGTCTGTACTGACATCACACAGTGTGTAGCTGAGTATTCTGAGTGTAATGGGTCTGTACCGACATCACACAGTATGTAGCTGAGTATTCTGAGTGTAACGGGTCTGTACTGACATCACACAGTGTGTAGCTGAGTATTCTGAGTGTAATGGGTCTTTACCGACATCACACAGGGTGTAGCTGAGTATTCTGAGTGTAACGGGTGTGTACTGACATCACACAGTGTATAGCTGAGTATTCTGAGTGTAACGGGTCTGTACTGACATCACACAGTGTGTAGCTGAGTATTCTGAGTGTAACGGGTCTGTACTGACATCACACAGTGTGTAGCTGAGTATTCTGAGTGTAACGGGTGTGTACTGACATCACACAGTGTATAGCTGAGTATTCTGAGTGTAACGGGTCTGTACTGACATCACACAGTGTGTAGCTGAGTATTCTGAGTGTAATGGGTCTGTACTGACATCACACAGTGTGTAGCGGAGTATTCCGAGTGTAACGGGTCTGTACCCACATCACACGGCGTGTAGCGGAGTATTCCGAGTGTAACGGGTCTGTACTGACATCACACAGTGTGTAACTGAGTATTCTGAGAGTAGCGGGTCTGTACCGACATCATACGGTGTGTATCTGAATGTTCTGAGTGTAAAGGGTCTGTACCGACATCACACGGTGTGTATCTGAATGTTCTGAGTGTAAAGGGTCTGTACCGACATCACACAGTGTGTAGCTGAGTATTCTGAGTGTAATGGCTCTGTACTGACATCACACGGTGTGTAGCTGAGTGTTCTGAGTGTAACGGGTCTGTACCGACATCACACGGTGTGTAGCTGAGTGTTCTGAGTGTAACGGGTCTGTACCGACATCACACAGTGTGTAGCTGAGAATTCTGAGTGTAATGGCTCTGTACTGACATAACACAGTGTGTAGCTGAGTATTCTGAGTGTAATGGCTCTGTACCGACATCACACGGTGTGTAGCTGAGTGTTCTGAGTGTAACGGGTCTGTACCAACATCACACGGTGTCTAGCTGAGTGTTCTGAGTGTAACGGGTCTGTATTGACATCACACGGTGTGTAGCTGAGTATTCTGAGTGTAACTGGTCTGTACCGACATCATACGGTGTGTAGCTGAGTATTCTGAGTGTAAGAGGTCTGTACTGACATCACACAGTGTATAGCTGAGTATTCTGAGTGTAACGGGTCTGTACCAACATCACACGGCGTGTATCTGAATGTTCTGAGTGTAAAGGGTCTGTACCGACATCACACAGTGTGTAGCTGAGTGTTCTGAGTGTAACGGGTCTGTAACGACATCACACAGTGTATAGCTGAGTATTCTGAGTGTAACGGGTCTGTACTGACATCACACAGTGTGTAGCTGAGTATTCTGAGTGTAGCGGGTCTGTACTGACATCACACAGTGTGTAGCTGAGTATTCTGAGTGTAACGGGTCTGTACCAACATCACACGGCGTGTATCTGAATGTTCTGAGTGTAAAGGGTCTGTACCGACATCACACAGTGTGTCGCTGAGTATTCTGAGTGTAACGGGTGTGTACTGACATCACACAGTGTATAGCTGAGTATTCTGAGTGTAACGGGTCTGTACTGACATCACACAGTGTGTAGCTGAGTATTCTGAGTGTAACGGGTCTGTACTGACATCACACAGAATGTATCTGAGTATTCTGAGTGTAACGGGTCTGTACTGACATCACACAGTGTGCAGCTGAGTATTCTGAGTGTAATGGGTCTGTACTGACATCACACAGTGTGTAGCTGAGTATTCTGAGTGTAATGGGTCTGTACCAACATCACACAGTGTGTAGCTGAGTATTCTGAGTGTAACGGGTCTGTACCGACATCACACAGTGTGTAGCTGAGTATTCTGAGTGTAATGGGTCTGTACCGACATCACACAGTGTGTAGCTGAGTATTCTGAGTGTAACGGGTGTGTACCGACATCACACAGTGTGTAGCGGAGTATTCCGAGTGTAACGGGTCTGTACCGACATCACACAGTGTGTAGCTGAGTATTCTGAGTGTAATGGCTCTGTACTGACATCACACGGTGTGTAGCTGAGTGTTCTGAGTGTAACGGGTCTGTACCGACATCACACGGTGTGTAGCTGAGTGTTCTGAGTGTAACGGGTCTGTACCGACATCACACAGTGTGTAGCTGAGTATTCTGAGTGTAACGGGTGTGTACCGACATCACACAGTGTCTAGCGGAGTATTCCGAGTGTAACGGGTCTGTACCGACATCACACAGTGTGTAGCTGAGTATTCTGAGTGTAATGGCTCTGTACTGACATCACACGGTGTGTAGCTGAGTGTTCTGAGTGTAACGGGTCTGTACCGACATCACACGGTGTGTAGCTGAGTGTTCTGAGTGTAACGGGTCTGTACCGACATCACACAGTGTGTAGCTGAGTATTCTGAGTGTAATGGCTCTGTACTGACATAACACAGTGTGTAGCTGAGTATTCTGAGTGTAATGGCTCTGTACTGACATCACACGGTGTGTAGCTGAGTGTTCTGAGTGTAACGGGTCTGTACCGACATCACACGGTGTGTAGCTGAGTATTCTGAGTGTAACGGGTCTGTACCAACATCACACGGCGTGTATCTGAATGTTCTGAGTGTAAAGGGTCTGTACCGACATCACACAGTGTGTAGCTGAGTGTTCTGAGTGTAACGGGTCTGTACTGACATCACACGGTGTGTAGCTGAGTATTCTGAGTGTAACGGGTCTGTACTAACATCACACAGTGTGTAGCTGAGTTTTCTGAGTGTAAGAGGTCTGTACTGACATCACACAGTGTATAGCTGAGTATTCTGAGTGTAACGGGTCTGTACTGACATCACACAGTGTGTAGCTGAGTATTCTGAGTGTAACGGGTCTGTACTGACATCACACAGTGTATAGCTGAGTATTTTGAGTGTAACGGGTCTGTACTGACATCACACAGTGTATATCTGAGTATTCTGAGTGTAATGGGTCTGTACCGATATCACACAGTGTGTAGCTGAGTATTCTGAGTGTAACGGGTCTGTACTGACATCACACAGTGTGTAGCTGAGTATTCTGAGTGTAACGGGTCTGTACCGACATCACACGGTGTGTATCTGAATGTTCTGAGTGTAAAGGGTCTGAACCGACATCACACAGTGTGTAGCTGAGTGTTCTGAGTGTAACGGGTCTGTACCGACATCACACGGTGTGTAGCTGAGTGTTCTGAGTGTAACGGGTCTGTACCGACATCACACAGTGTGTAGCTGAGTGTTCTGAGTGTAACGGGTCTGTACCTACATCACACGGTGTGTAGGTGAGTGTTCTGAGTGTAACGGGTCTGTACCTACATCACACGGTGTGTTGCGGAGTGTTCTGAGTGTAACGGGTCTGTACCGACATCACACGGTGTGTATCTGAGTGTTCTGAGTGTAATGGGTCTGTACCGACATCACACGGTGTGTAGCTGGGTATTCTGACTGTAATGGGTCTGTACAGACATCACACGGCGTGTAGCTGAGTATTCTGAGTGTAACGGGTCTGTACCGACATCACACGGCGTGTAGCTGAGTGTAATGGGTCTGTACTGACATCACACAGTGTGCAGCTGAGTGTTCTGAGTGTAACGGGTCTGTACTGACATCACACGGCGTGTAGCTGAGTATTCTGAGTGTAATGGGTCTGTACCGACATCACACGGCGTGTAGCTGAGTATTCTGAGTGTTACGGGTCTGTACTGACATCACATAGTGTGTAGCTGAGTGTTCTGAGTGTAACGGGTCTGTACTGACATCACACAGTGTGTAGCTGAGTGTTCTGAGTGTAATGGGTCTGTACTGACATCACACAGTGTGTAGCTGAGTATTCTGAGTGTAACGGGTCTGTACTGACATCACACGGTGTGTAGCTGAGTATTCTGAGTGTAACGGGTCTGTACTGACATCACACGGTGTGTAGCTGAGTATTCTGAGTGTTACGGGTCTGTACTGACATCACACGGTGTGTAGCTGAGTATGCTGAGTGTAACGGGTCTGTACCGACATCACACAGCGTGTAGCTGAGTATTCTGAGTGTAACGGGTCTGTACCGACATCACACGGCGTGTAGCTGAGTATGCTGAGTGTAACGGGTCTGTACTGACATCACACAGCGTGTAGCTGAGTATTCTGAGTGTAACGGGTCTGTACCGACATCACACGGTGTGTAGCTGAGTATTCTGAGTGTAACGGGTCTGTACAGACATCACACGGCGTGTAGCTGAGTATTCTGAGTGTAACGGGTCTGTACCGATATCACACAGTGTGTAGCTGAGTATTCTGAGTGTAACGGGTCTGTACTGACATCACACAGTGTGTAGCTGAGTATTCTGAGTGTAACGGGTCTGTACCGACATCACACAGTGTGTAGCTGAGTATTCTGAGTGTAAAGGGTCTGTACTGACATCACACAGTGTGTAGATGAGTATTCTGAGTGTAACGGGTCTGTACTGACATCACACGGCGTGTAGCTGAGTATTCTGGGTGTAATGGGTCTGTACTGACATCACACAGTGTGTAGCTGAGTATTCTGAGTGTAATGGGTCTGTACTGACATCACACAGTGTGCAGCTGAGTATTCTGAGTGTAATGGGTCTGTACTGACATCACACAGTGTGTAGCTGAGTATTCTGAGTGTAATGGATCTGTACTGACATCACACAGTGTGTAGCTGAGTATTCTGAGTGTAACGGGTCTGTACTGACATCACACAGTGTGTAGCTGAGTATTCTGAGCGTAACGGGTCTGTACCGACATCACACGGCGTGTAGCTGAGTGTTCTGAGTGTAACGGGTCTGTACTGACATCACACAGTGTGTAGCTGAGTATTCTGAGTGTAACGGGTCTGTACCGACATCACACGGCGTGTAGCTGAGTATTCTGAGTGTAACGGGTCTGTACTGACATCGCACAGTGTGTAGCTGAGTATTCTGAGTGTAAAGGGTCTGTACCGACATCACACAGTGTGTAGCTGAGTATTCTGAGTGTAACGGGTCTGTACTGACATCACACAGTGTGTCGCTGAGTATGCTGAGTGTAACGGGTCTGCACTGACATCACACGGCGTGTAGCTGAGTATTCTGAGTGTAACGGGTCTGTACAGACATCACACAGTGTGTAGCTGAGTATTCTGAGTGTAACGGGTCTGTACTGACATCACACTGTGTGTAGCTGAGTATTCTGAGTGTAACGGGTCTGCACTGACATCACACGGCGTGTAGCTGAGTATTCTGAGTGTAACGGGTCTGTACTGACATCACACAGTGTGTCGCTGAGTATGCTGAGTGTAACGGGTCTGTACTGACATCACACTGTGTGTAGCTGAGTATTCTGAGTGTAACGGGTCTGTACTGACATCACACAGTGTGTAGCTGAGTATTCTGAGTGTATCGGGTCTGTACCGACATCACACAGTGTGTAGCTGAGTATTCTGAGTGTAACGGGTCTGTACTGACATCACACAGTGTGTAGCTGAGTATTCTGAGTGTAACGGGTCTGTACTGACATCACACAGTGTGTAGCTGAGTATTCTGAGTGTAACGGGTCTGTACGGACATCACACAGTGTGTAGCTGAGTATTCTGAGTGTAACGGGTCTGTACTGACATCACACAGTGTGTAGCTGAGTATTCTGAGTGTAACTGGTCTGTACTGACATCACACAATGTGTAGCTGAGTATTCTGAGTGTAACAGGTCTGTACCGACATCACACAGTGTGTAGCTGAGTATTCTGAGTGTAACGGGTCTGTACCGACATCACACAGTGTCTAGCTGAGTGTTCTGAGTGTAACGGGTCTGTACTGACATCACACAGTGTGTAGCTGAGTATTCTGAGTGTAACGGGTCTGTACTGACATCACACGGCGTGCAGCTGAGTATTCTGAGTGTAACTGGTCTGTACCGACATCACACTGCGTGTAGCTGAGTATTCTGAGTGTAACAGGTCTATACTGACATCACACAGTGTGTAGCTGAGTATTCTGAGTGTAACGGGTCTATACCGACATCACACCGTGTGTAGCTGAGTATTCTGAGTGTAACGGGTCTGTACTGACATCACATAGTGTGTAGCTGAGTATTCTGAGTGTAACGAGTCTGTACTGACATCACACAGTGTGTAGCTGAGTATTCTGAGTGTAACGGGTCTGTACTGACATCACACGGCGTGTAGCTGAGTATTCTCAGTGTAACGGGTCAGTACTGACATCACACAGTGTGAAGCTGAGTATTCTGAGTGTAACGGGTCTGTACTGACATCACACAGTGTGTAGCTGAGTATTCTGAGTGTAACGGGTCTGTACCGACATCACACGGCGTGTAGCTGAGTATTCTGAGTGTAACGGGTCTGTACTGACATCACACGGTGTGTAGCTGAGTATTCTGAGTGTTACGGGTCTGTACTGACATCACACGGTGTGTAGCTGAGTATGCTGAGTGTAACGGGTCTGTACCGACATCACACAGCGTGTAGCTGAGTATTCTGAGTGTAACGGGTCTGTACTGACATCACACTGCGTGTAGCTGAGTATTCTGAGTGTAACGGGTCTGTACTGACATCACACGGTGTGTAGCTGAGTATGCTGAGTGTAACGGGTCTGTACCGACATCACACAGCGTGTAGCTGAGTATTCTGAGTGTAACGGGTCTGTACCGACATCACACGGCGTGTAGCTGAGTATGCTGAGTGTAACGGGTCTGTACTGACATCACACAGCGTGTAGCTGAGTATTCTGAGTGTAACGGGTCTGTACCGACATCACACGGTGTGTAGCTGAGTATTCTGAGTGTAACGGGTCTGTACAGACATCACACGGCGTGTAGCTGAGTATTCTGAGTGTAACGGGTCTGTACCGATATCACACAGTGTGTAGCTGAGTATTCTGAGTGTAACGGGTCTGTACTGACATCACACAGTGTGTAGCTTAGTATTCTGAGTGTAACGGGTCTGTACCGACATCACACAGTGTGTAGCTGAGTATTCTGAGTGTAAAGGGTCTGTACTGACATCACACAGTGTGTAGATGAGTATTCTGAGTGTAACGGGTCTGTACTGACATCACACGGCGTGTAGCTGAGTATTCTGGGTGTAATGGGTCTGTACTGACATCACACAGTGTGTAGCTGAGTATTCTGAGTGTAATGGGTCTGTACTGACATCACACAGTGTGCAGCTGAGTATTCTGAGTGTAATGGGTCTGTACTGACATCACACAGTGTGTAGCTGAGTATTCTGAGTGTAATGGATCTGTACTGACATCACACAGTGTGTAGCTGAGTATTCTGAGTGTAACGGGTCTGTACTGACATCACACAGTGTGTAGCTGAGTATTCTGAGCGTAACGGGTCTGTACCGACATCACACGGCGTGTAGCTGAGTGTTCTGAGTGTAACGGGTCTGTACTGACATCACACAGTGTGTAGCTGAGTATTCTGAGTGTAACGGGTCTGTACCGACATCACACGGCGTGTAGCTGAGTATTCTGAGTGTAACGGGTCTGTACTGACATCGCACAGTGTGTAGCTGAGTATTCTGAGTGTAAAGGGTCTGTACCGACATCACACAGTGTGTAGCTGAGTATTCTGAGTGTAACGGGTCTGTACTGACATCACACAGTGTGTCGCTGAGTATGCTGAGTGTAACGGGTCTGCACTGACATCACACGGCGTGTAGCTGAGTATTCTGAGTGTAACGGGTCTGTACAGACATCACACAGTGTGTAGCTGAGTATTCTGAGTGTAACGGGTCTGTACTGACATCACACTGTGTGTAGCTGAGTATTCTGAGTGTAACGGGTCTGCACTGACATCACACGGCGTGTAGCTGAGTATTCTGAGTGTAACGGGTCTGTACTGACATCACACAGTGTGTCGCTGAGTATTCTGAGTGTAACGGGTCTGTACTGACATCACACTGTGTGTAGCTGAGTATTCTGAGTGTAACGGGTCTGTACTGACATCACACAGTGTGTAGCTGAGTATTCTGAGTGTATCGGGTCTGTACCGACATCACACAGTGTGTAGCTGAGTATTCTGAGTGTAACGGGTCTGTACTGACATCACACAGTGTGTAGCTGAGTATTCTGAGTGTAACGGGTCTGTACTGACATCACACAGTGTGTAGCTGAGTATTCTGAGTGTAACGGGTCTGTACGGACATCACACAGTGTGTAGCTGAGTATTCTGAGTGTAACGGGTCTGTACTGACATCACACAGTGTGTAGCTGAGTATTCTGAGTGTAACTGGTCTGTACTGACATCACACAATGTGTAGCTGAGTATTCTGAGTGTAACAGGTCTGTACCGACATCACACAGTGTGTAGCTGAGTATTCTGAGTGTAACGGGTCTGTACCGACATCACACAGTGTCTAGCTGAGTGTTCTGAGTGTAACGGGTCTGTACTGACATCACACAGTGTGTAGCTGAGTATTCTGAGTGTAACGGGTCTGTACTGACATCACACGGCGTGCAGCTGAGTATTCTGAGTGTAACTGGTCTGTACCGACATCACACTGCGTGTAGCTGAGTATTCTGAGTGTAACAGGTCTATACTGACATCACACAGTGTGTAGCTGAGTATTCTGAGTGTAACGGGTCTATACCGACATCACACCGTGTGTAGCTGAGTATTCTGAGTGTAACGGGTCTGTACTGACATCACATAGTGTGTAGCTGAGTATTCTGAGTGTAACGAGTCTGTACTGACATCACACAGTGTGTAGCTGAGTATTCTGAGTGTAACGGGTCTGTACTGACATCACACGGCGTGTAGCTGAGTATTCTCAGTGTAACGGGTCAGTACTGACATCACACAGTGTGAAGCTGAGTATTCTGAGTGTAACGGGTCTGTACTGACATCACACAGTGTGTAGCTGAGTATTCTGAGTGTAACGGGTCTGTACCGACATCACACGGCGTGTAGCTGAGTATTCTGAGTGTAACGGGTCTGTACTGACATCACACGGCGTGTAGCTGAGTATTCTGAGTGTAACGGGTCTGTACTGACATCACACAGTGTGTAGTTGAGTATTCTGAGTGTAACGGGTCTGTACTGACATCACACGGCGTGTAGCTTTGTATTCTGAGTGTAACGGGTCTGTACTGACATCACACAGTGTGTAGCTGAGTATTCTGAGTGTAACGGGTCTGTACTGACATCACACGGCGTGTAGCTGAGTATTCGCAGTGTAACGGGTCAGTACTGACATCACACAGTGTGTAGCTGAGTATTCTGAGTGTAACGGGTTTGTATTGACTTCACACAGTGTGTAGCTGAGTATTCTGAGTGTAACGGGTCTGTACTGACATCACACGGTGTGTAGCTGAGTATTCTGAGTGTAACGGGTCTGTACTGACATCACACAGTGTGTAGCTGAGTATTCTGAGTGTAACGGGTCTGTACTGACATCACACAGTGTGTAGCTGAGTATTCTGAGTGTAACGGGTCTGTACTGACATCACACAGTGTGTAGCTGAGTATTCTGAGTGTAACGGGTCTGTACTGACATCACACGGTGTGTAGCTGAGTATTCTGTGTGTAACGGGTCTGTACCGACATCACACGGCGTGTAGCTGAGTATTCTGAGTGTAACGGGTCTGTACTGACATCACACAGTGTGTAGCTGAGTATTCTGAGTGTAATGGGTCTGTACTGACATCACACGGCGTGTAGCTGAGTATTCTGAGTGTAACGGGTCTGTACCGACAACACACAGTGTGTAGCTGAGTATTCTGAGTGTAACGGGTCTGTACCGACATCACACAGTGTGTAGCTGAGTATTCTGAGTGTAATGGGTCTGTACTGACATCACACAGCGTGCAGCTGAGTATTCTGAGTGTAACGGGTGTGTACCGACATCACACAGTGTGTAGCGGAGTATTCCGAGTGTAATGGGTCTGTACTGACATCACACAGTGTGTAGCTGAGTGTTTTGAGTGTAACGGGTCTGTACTGACATCACACAGTGTGTAGCTGAGTATTCCGAGTGTAACGGGTCTGTACTGACATCACACGGTGTGTAGCGGAGTATTCCGACTGTAACGGGTCTGTACCGACATCACACAGTGTGTATCTGAGTGTTCTGAGTGTAACGGGTCTGTACCGACATCACACGGTGTGTATCTGAGTGTTCTGAGTGTAACGGGTCTGTACCGACATCACACGGTGTGTAGCTGAGTGTTCTGAGTGTAACGGGTCTGTACCGACATCAACAGTGTGTAGCTGAGTGTTCTGAGTGTATCGGGTCTGTACCGACATCACACGGTGTGTAGCTGAGTATTTTGAGTGTAACGGGTCTGTACCGACATCACACAGTGTGTAGCTAAGTATTCTGAGTGTAACGGGTCTGTACTGACATCACACAGTGTGTAGCTGAGTATTCTGAGTGTAACGGGTCTGTACCGACATCACACAGTGTGTAGCTGAGAATTCTGAGTGTTACGGGTCTGTACTGACATCACACAGTGTGTAGCTGAGTATTCTGAGTGTAACGGGTCTGTACTGACATCACACAGTTTGTAGCTGAGTATTCTGAGTTTAACGGGTCTGTACTGACATCACACAGTGTGTAGCTGATTATTCTGAGTGTAACGGGTTTGTACTGACATCACACTGCGTGTAGCTGAGTATTCTGAGTGTAACGGGTCTGTACTGACATCACACAGTGTGTAGCTGAGTATTCTGAGTGTAATGGGTCTGTACTGACATCACACGGCGTGTAGCTGAGTATTCTGAGTGTAACGGGTCTGTACCGACAACACACAGTGTGTAGCTGAGTATTCTGAGTGTAACGGGTCTGTACAGACATCACACAGTGTGCAGCTGAGTATTCTGAGTGTAACGGGTGTGTACCGACATCACACAGTGTGTAGCGGAGTATTCCGAGTGTAATGGGTCTGTACTGACATCACACAGTGTGTAGCTGAGTGTTTTGAGTGTAACGGGTCTGTACTGACATCACACAGTGTGTAGCTGAGTATTCCGAGTGTAACGGGTCTGTACTGACATCACACGGTGTGTAGCGGAGTATTCCGACTGTAACGGGTCTGTACCGACATCACACAGTGTGTATCTGAGTGTTCTGAGTGTAACGGGTCTGTACCGACATCACACAGTGTGTATCTGAGTGTTCTGAGTGTAACGGGTCTGTACCGACATCACACGGTGTGTAGCTGAGTGTTCTGAGTGTAACGGGTCTGTACCGACATCAACAGTGTGTAGCTGAGTGTTCTGAGTGTAACGGGTCTGTACCGACATCACACGGTGTGTAGCTGAGTATTTTGAGTGTAACGGGTCTGTACCGACATCACACAGTGTGTAGCTAAGTATTCTGAGTGTAACGGGTCTGTACTGACATCACACAGTGTGTAGCTGAGTATTCTGAGTGTAACGGGTCTGTACCGACATCACACAGTGTGTAGCTGAGTATTCTGAGTGTAACGGGTCTGTACTGACATCACACAGTGTGTAGCTGAGTATTCTGAGTGTAACGGGTCTGTACTGACATCACACAGTTTGTAGCTGAGTATTCTGAGTTTAACGGGTCTGTACTGACATCACACAGTGTGTAGCTGATTATTCTGAGTGTAACGGGTTTGTTCTGACATCACACGGCGTGTAGCTGAGTATTCTGAGTGTAACGGGTCTGTACTGACATCACACAGTGTGTAGCTGAGTATTCTGAGTGTAATGGGTCTGTACTGACATCACACGGCGTGTAGCTGAGTATTCTGAGTGTAACGGGTCTGTACCGACAACACACAGTGTGTAGCTGAGTATTCTGAGTGTAACGGGTCTGTACAGACATCACACAGTGTGTAGCTGAGTATTCTGAGTGCAACTGGTCTGTACTGACATCACACAGTGTGTAGCTGAGTATTCTGAGTGTAACGGGTCTGTACTGATATCACACAGTGTGTAGCTGAGTCTTCTGAGTGTAACGGGTCTGTACTGACATCACACAGTGTGTAGCTGAGTATTCTGAGTGTAACGGGTCTGTACTGACATCACACGGTGTGTAGCTGAGTATTCTGTGTGTAACGGGTCTGTACCGACATCACACGGCGTGTAGCTGAGTATTCTGAGTGTAACGGGTCTGTACTGACATCACACAGTGTGTAGCTGAGTATTCTGAGTGTAATGGGTCTGTACTGACATCACACGGCGTGTAGCTGAGTATTCTGAGTGTAACGGGTCTGTACCGACAAGACACAGTGTGTAGCTGAGTATTCTGAGTGTAACGGGTCTGTACCGACATCACACAGTGTGTAGCTGAGTATTCTGAGTGTAATGGGTCTGTACTGACATCACACAGCGTGCAGCTGAGTATTCTGAGTGTAACGGGTGTGTACCGACATCACACAGTGTGTAGCGGAGTATTCCGAGTGTAATGGGTCTGTACTGACATCACACAGTGTGTAGCTGAGTGTTTTGAGTGTAACGGGTCTGTACTGACATCACACAGTGTGTAGCTGAGTATTCCGAGTGTAACGGGTCTGTACTGACATCACACGGTGTGTAGCGGAGTATTCCGACTGTAACGGGTCTGTACCGACATCACACAGTGTGTATCTGAGTGTTCTGAGTGTAACGGGTCTGTACCGACATCACACGGTGTGTATCTGAGTGTTCTGAGTGTAACGGGTCTGTACCGACATCACACGGTGTGTAGCTGAGTGTTCTGAGTGTAACGGGTCTGTACCGACATCAACAGTGTGTAGCTGAGTGTTCTGAGTGTATCGGGTCTGTACCGACATCACACGGTGTGTAGCTGAGTATTTTGAGTGTAACGGGTCTGTACCGACATCACACAGTGTGTAGCTAAGTATTCTGAGTGTAACGGGTCTGTACTGACATCACACAGTGTGTAGCTGAGTATTCTGAGTGTAACGGGTCTGTACCGACATCACACAGTGTGTAGCTGAGTATTCTGAGTGTAACGGGTCTGTACTGACATCACACAGTGTGTAGCTGAGTATTCTGAGTGTAACGGGTCTGTACTGACATCACACAGTTTGTAGCTGAGTATTCTGAGTTTAACGGGTCTGTACTGACATCACACAGTGTGTAGCTGATTATTCTGAGTGTAACGGGTTTGTACTGACATCACACGGCGTGTAGCTGAGTATTCTGAGTGTAACGGGTCTGTACTGACATCACACAGTGTGTAGCTGAGTATTCTGAGTGTAATGGGTCTGTACTGACATCACACGGCGTGTAGCTGAGTATTCTGAGTGTAACGGGTCTGTACCGACAACACACAGTGTGTAGCTGAGTATTCTGAGTGTAACGGGTCTGTACAGACATCACACAGTGTGCAGCTGAGTATTCTGAGTGTAACGGGTGTGTACCGACATCACACAGTGTGTAGCGGAGTATTCCGAGTGTAATGGGTCTGTACTGACATCACACAGTGTGTAGCTGAGTGTTTTGAGTGTAACGGGTCTGTACTGACATCACACGGTGTGTAGCGGAGTATTCCGACTGTAACGGGTCTGTACCGACATCACACAGTGTGTATCTGAGTGTTCTGAGTGTAACGGGTCTGTACCGACATCACACGGTGTGTATCTGAGTGTTCTGAGTGTAACGGGTCTGTACCGACATCACACGGTGTGTAGCTGAGTGTTCTGAGTGTAACGGGTCTGTACCGACATCAACAGTGTGTAGCTGAGTGTTCTGAGTGTAACGGGTCTGTACCGACATCACACGGTGTGTAGCTGAGTATTTTGAGTGTAACGGGTCTGTACCGACATCACACAGTGTGTAGCTAAGTATTCTGAGTGTAACGGGTCTGTACTGACATCACACAGTTGTAGCTGAGTATTCTGAGTGTAACGGGTCTGTACCGACATCACACAGTGTGTAGCTGAGTATTCTGAGTGTAACGGGTCTGTACTGACATCACACAGTGTGTAGCTGAGTATTCTGAGTGTAACGGGTCTGTACTGACATCACACAGTTTGTAGCTGAGTATTCTGAGTTTAACGGGTCTGTACTGACATCACACAGTGTGTAGCTGATTATTCTGAGTGTAACGGGTTTGTACTGACATCACACGGCGTGTAGCTGAGTATTCTGAGTGTAACGGGTCTGTACTGACATCACACAGTGTGTAGCTGAGTATTCTGAGTGTAATGGGTCTGTACTGACATCACACGGCGTGTAGCTGAGTATTCTGAGTGTAACGGGTCTGTACCGACAACACACAGTGTGTAGCTGAGTATTCTGAGTGTAACGGGTCTGTACAGACATCACACAGTGTGTAGCTGAGTATTCTGAGTGCAACTGGTCTGTACTGACATCACACAGTGTGTAGCTGAGTATTCTGAGTGTAACGGGTCTGTACTGATATCACACAGTGTGTAGCTGAGTATTCTGAGTGTAACGGGTCTGTACTGACATCACACAGTGTGTAGCTGAGTATTCTGAGTGTAACGGGTCTGTACTGACATCACACGGTGTGTAGCTGAGTATTCTGTGTGTAACGGGTCTGTACCGACATCACACGGCGTGTAGCTGAGTATTCTGAGTGTAACGGGTCTGTACTGACATCACACAGTGTGTAGCTGAGTATTCTGAGTGTAATGGGTCTGTACTGACATCACACGGCGTGTAGCTGAGTATTCTGAGTGTAACGGGTCTGTACCGACAACACACAGTGTGTAGCTGAGTATTCTGAGTGTAACGGGTCTGTACCGACATCACACAGTGTGTAGCTGAGTATTCTGAGTGTAATGGGTCTGTACTGACATCACACAGCGTGCAGCTGAGTATTCTGAGTGTAACGGGTGTGTACCGACATCACACAGTGTGTAGCGGAGTATTCCGAGTGTAATGGGTCTGTACTGACATCACACAGTGTGTAGCTGAGTGTTTTGAGTGTAACGGGTCTGTACTGACATCACACAGTGTGTAGCTGAGTGTTTTGAGTGTAACGGATCTGTACTGACATCACACGGTGTGTAGCGGAGTATTCCGACTGTAACGGGTCTGTACCGACATCACACAGTGTGTCTGAGTGTTCTGAGTGTAACGGGTCTGTACCGACATCACACGGTGTGTATCTGAGTGTTCTGAGTGTATCGGGTCTGTACCGACATCACACGGTGTGTAGCTGAGTGTTCTGAGTGTAACGGGTCTGTACCGACATCAACAGTGTGTAGCTGAGTGTTCTGAGTGTAACGGGTCTGTACCGACATCACACGGTGTGTAGCTGAGTATTTTGAGTGTAACGGGTCTGTACCGACATCACACAGTGTGTAGCTAAGAATTCTGAGTGTAACGGGACTGTACTGACATCACACAGTGTGTAGCTGAGTATTCTGAGTGTAACGGGTCTGTACCGACATCACACAGTGTGTAGCTGAGTATTCTGAGTGTAGCGGGTCTGTACTGACATCACACAGTGTGTAGCTGAGTATTCTGAGTGTAACGGGCCTGTACTGACATCACACAGTGTGTAGCTGAGTATTCTGAGTTTAACGGGTCTGTACTAACATCACACAGTGTGTAGCTGATTATTCTGAGTGTAACGGGTTTGTACTGACATCACACGGCGTGTAGCTGAGTATTCTGAGTGTAACGGGTCTGTACTGACATCACACGGTGTGTAGCTGAGTATTCTGAGTGTAACGGGTCTGTACTGACATCACACGGCGTGTAGCTGAGTATTCTGAGTGCAACTGGTCTGTACTGACATCACACAGTGTGTAGCTGAGTATTCTGAGTGTAACGGGTCTGTACTGACATCACACAGCGTGCAGCTGAGTATTCTGAGTGTAACGGGTGCGTACCGACATCACACAGTGTGTAGCAGAGTATTCTGAGTGTAACGGGTCTGTACTGACATCACACAGTGTGTAGCTGAGTATTCTGAGTGTAACGGGTCTGTACTGACATCACACAGTGTGTAGCTGAGTGTTCTGAGTGTAACGGGTCTGTACTGACATCACACAGTGTGTAGCTGAGTATTCTGAGTGTAACCAGTCTGTACCGACATCACACGGCGTGTAGCTGAGTATTCTGAGTGTAAGGGGTCTGTACCGACATCACACGGCGTGTAGCTGAGTATTCTGAGTGTAACGGGTCTGTACTGACATCGCACAGTGTGTAGCTGAGTATTCTGAGTGTAACGGGTCTGTACCGACATCACACGGCGTGTAGCTGAGTGTTCTGAGTGTAACGGGTCTGTACCGACATCACACAGTGTGTAGCTGAGTATTCTGAGTGTAACGGGTCTGTACTGACATCACACAGTGTGTCGCTGAGTATGCTGAGTGTAACGGGTCTGCACTGACATCACACGGCGTGTAGCTGAGTATTCTGAGTGTAACGGGTCTGAACAGACATCACACAGTGTGTAGCTGAGTATTCTGAGTGTAACGGGTCTGTACTGACATCACACAGTGTGTAGCTGAGTATTCTGAGTGTATCGGGTCTGTACTGACATCACACAGTGTGTAGCTGAGTATTCAGAGTGTAACGGGTCTGTACCGACATCACACAGTGTGTAGCTGAGTATTCTGAGTGTAACCAGTCTGTACCGACATCACACGGCGTGTAGCTGAGTATTCTGAGTGTAAAGGGTCTGTACCGACATCACACAGTGTGTAGCTGAGTATTCTGAGTGTAACGGGTCTATACCGACATCACACAGTGTGTAGCTGAGTATTCTGAGTGTAACCAGTCTGTACCGACATCACATGGCGTGTAGCTGAGTATTCTGAGTGTAACGGGTCTGTACCGACATCACACAGTGTGTAGCTGAGTATTCTGAGTGTAACGGGTCTGTACCGACATCACACAGTGTGTAGCTGAGTATTCTGAGTGTAACCAGTCTGTACCGACATCACACGGCGTGTAGCTGAGTATTCTGAGTGTAAAGGGTCTGTACCGACATCACACGGCGTGTAGCTGAGTATTCTGAGTGTAACGGGTCTGTACTGACATCGCACAGTGTGTAGCTGAGTATTCTGAGTGTAACGGGTCTGTACCGACATCACACGGCGTGTAGCTGAGTGTTCTGAGTGTAACGGGTCTGTACCGACATCACACAGTGTGTAGCTGAGTATTCTGAGTGTAACGGGTCTGTACTGACATCACACATTGTGTCGCTGAGTATGCTGAGTGTAACGGGTCTGCACTGACATCACACGGCGTGTAGCTGAGTATTCTGAGTGTAACGGGTCTGTACAGACATCACACAGTGTGTAGCTGAGTATTATGAGTGTAACGTTTCTGTACTGACATCACACAGTGTGTAGCTGAGTATTCTGAGTGTATCGGGTCTGTACTGACATCACACAGTGTGTAGCTGAGTATTCAGAGTGTAACGGGTCTGTACCGACATCACACAGTGTGTAGCTGAGTATTCTGAGTGTAACGGGTCTGTACTGACATCACACAGTGTGTAGCTGAGTATTCTGAGTGTAACGGGTCTGTACTGACATCACACAGTGTGTAGCTGAGTATTCTGAGTGTAACTGGTCTGTACTGACATCACACAGTGTGTCGCTGAGTATTCTGAGTGTAACGGGTCTGTACCGACATCACACAGTGTGTAGCTGAGTGTTCTGAGTGTAACGGGTCTGTACTGACATCACACAGTGTGTAGCTGAGTATTCTGAGTGTAACGGGTCTGTACTGACATCACACGGCGTGTAGCTGAGTATTCTGAGTGTAACGGGTCTGTACCGACATCACACTGCGTGTAGCTGAGTATTCTGAGTGTAACAGGTCTATACTGACATCACACAGTGTGTAGCTGAGTATTCTGAGTGTAACGGGTCTATACCGACATCACACCGTGTGTAGCTGAGTATTCTGAGTGTAACCGGTCTGTACTGACATCACATAGTGTGTAGCTGAGTATTCTGAGTGTAACGAGTCTGTACTGACATCACACAGTGTGTAGCTGAGTATTCTGAGTGTAACGGGTCTGTACTGACATCACACGGCGTGTAGCTGAGTATTCTCAGTGTAACGGGTCAGTACTGACATCACACAGTGTGAAGCTGAGTATTCTGAGTGTAACGGGTCTGTACTGACATCACACAGTGTGTAGCTGAGTATTCTGAGTGTAACGGGTCTTTACCGACATCACACGGCGTGTAGCTGAGTATTCTGAGTGTAACGAGTCTGTACCGACATCACACAGTGTGTAGCTGAGTATTCTGAGTGCAACGGGTCTGTACCGACATCACACGGCGTGTAGCTGAGTATTCTGAGTGTAACGGGTCTGTACTGACATCACACAGTGTGTAGCTGAGTGTTTTGAGTGTAACGGGTCTGTACTGACATCACACAGTGTGTAGCTGAGTATTCCGAGTGTAACGGGTCTGTACTGACATCACACGGTGTGTAGCGGAGTATTCCGACTGTAACGGGTCTGTACCGACATCACACAGTGTGTATCTGAGTGTTCTGAGTGTAACGGGTCTGTACCGACATCACACGGTGTGTAGCTGAGTGTTCTGAGTGTAACGGGTCTGTACCGACATCAACACTGTGTAGCTGAGTGTTCTGAGTGTAACGGGTCTGTACCGACATCACAAGGTGTGTAGCTGAGTATTTTGAGTGTAACGGGTCTGTACCGACATCACACAGTGTGTAGCTAAGTATTCTGAGTGTAACGGGTCTGTACTGACATCACACAGTGTGTAGCTGAGTATTCTGAGTGTAACGGGTCTGTACCGACATCACACAGTGTGTAGCTGAGTATTCTGAGTGTAACGGGTCTGTACTGACATCACACAGTGTGTAGCTGAGTATTCTGAGTGTAACGGGTCTGTACTGACATCACACAGTTTGTAGCTGAGTATTCTGAGTTTAACGGGTCTGTACTGACATCACACAGTGTGTAGCTGATTATTCTGAGTGTAACGGGTTTGTACTGACATCACACGGCGTGTAGCTGAGTATTCTGAGTGTAACGGGTCTGTACTGACATCACACAGTGTGTAGCTGAGTATTCTGAGTGTAATGGGTCTGTACTGACATCACACGGCGTGTAGCTGAGTATTCTGAGTGCAACTGGTCTGTACTGACATCACACAGTGTGTAGCTGAGTATTCTGAGTGTAACGGGTCTGTACTGACATCACACAGCGTGCAGCTGAGTATTCTGAGTGTAACGGGTCTGTACTGACATCACACGGCGTGTAGCTGAGTATTCTGAGTGTAACGGGTCTGTACTGACATCACACAGTGTGTAGCTGAGTATTCTGAGTGTAACGGGTCTGTACTGACATCACACGGCGTGTAGCTGAGTATTCGCAGTGTAACGGGTCACTACTGACATCACACAGTGTGTAGCTGAGTATTCTGAGTGTAACGGGTCTGTATTGACTTCACACAGTGTGTAGCTGAGTATTCTGAGTGTAACGGGTCTGTACTGACATCACACGGTGTGTAGCTGAGTATTCTGAGTGTAACGGGTCTGTACTGACATCACACAGTGTGTATCTGAGTATTCTGAGTGTAACGGGTCTGTACTGATATCACACAGTGTGTAGCTGAGTATTCTGAGTGTAACGGGTCTGTACTGACATCACACAGTGTGTAGCTGAGTATTCTGAGTGTAACGGGTCTGTACTGACATCACACGGTGTGTAGCTGAGTATTCTGTGTGTAACGGGTCTGTACCGACATCACACGGCGTGTAGCTGAGTATTCTGAGTGTAACGGGTCTGTACTGACATCACACAGTGTGTAGCTGAGTATTCTGAGTGTAATGGGTCTGTACTGACATCAGACGGCGTGTAGCTGAGTATTCTGAGTGTAACGGGTCTGTACCGACAACACACAGTGTGTAGCTGAGTATTCTGAGTGTAACGGGTCTGTACCGACATCACACAGTGTGTAGCTGAGTATTCTGAGTGTAATGGGTCTGTACTGACATCACACAGCGTGCAGCTGAGTGTTCTGAGTGTAACGGGTGTGTACCGACATCACACAGTGTGTAGCGGAGTATTCCGAGTGTAATGGGTCTGTACTGACATCACATAGTGTGTAGCTGAGTATTCTGAGTGTAACGAGTCTGTACTGACATCACACAGTGTGTAGCTGAGTATTCTGAGTGTAACGGGTCTGTACTGACATCACACGGCGTGTAGCTGAGTATTCTCAGTGTAACGGGTCAGTACTGACATCACACAGTGTGAAGCTGAGTATTCTGAGTGTAACGGGTCTGTACTGACATCACACAGTGTGTAGCTGAGTATTCTGAGTGTAACGGGTCTGTACCGACATCACACGGCGTGTAGCTGAGTATTCTGAGTGTAACGGGTCTGTACCGACATCACACAGTGTGTAGCTGAGTATTCTGAGTGCAACGGGTCTGTACCGACATCACACGGCGTGTAGCTGAGTATTCTGAGTGTAACGGGTCTGTACTGACATCACACAGTGTGTAGTTGAGTATTCTGAGTGTAACGGGTCTGTACTGACATCACACGGCGTGTAGCTGAGTATTCTGAGTGTAACGGGTCTGTACTGACATCACACAGTGTGTAGCTGAGTATTCTGAGTGTAACGGGTCTGTACTGACATCACACGGCGTGTAGCTGAGTATTCGCAGTGTAACGGGTCAGTACTGACATCACACAGTGTGTAGCTGAGTATTCTGAGTGTAACGGGTTTGTATTGACTTCACACAGTGTGTAGCTGAGTATTCTGAGTGTAACGGGTCTGTACTGACATCACACGGTGTGTAGCTGAGTATTCTGAGTGTAACGGGTCTGTACTGACATCACACAGTGTGTAGCTGAGTATTCTGAGTGTAACGGGTCTGTACTGACATCACACGGTGTGTAGCTGAGTATTCTGAGTGTAACGGGTCTGTACCGACATCACCCGGCGTGTAGCTGAGTATTCTGAGTGTAACGGGTCTGTACTGACATCACACAGTGTGTAGCTGAGTATTCTGAGTGTAATGGGTCTGTACTGACATCACACGGCGTGTAGCTGAGTATTCTGAGTGTAACGGGTCTGTACCGACAACACACAGTGTGTAGCTGAGTATTCTGAGTGTAACGGGTCTGTACCGACATCACACAGTGTGTAGCTGAGTATTCTGAGTGTAATGGGTCTGTACTGACATCACACAGCGTGCAGCTGAGTAATCTGAGTGTAACGGGTGTGTACCGACATCACACAGTGTGTAGCGGAGTATTCCGAGTGTAATGGGTCTGTACTGACATCACACAGTGTGTAGCTGAGTGTTTTGAGTGTAACGGGTCTGTACTGACATCACACAGTGTGTAGCTGAGTATTCCGAGTGTAACGGGTCTGTACTGACATCACACGGTGTGTAGCGGAGTATTCCGACTGTAACGGGTCTGTACCGACATCACACAGTGTTTATCTGAGTGTTCTGAGTGTAACGGGTCTGTACCGACATCACACGGTGTGTATCTGAGTGTTCTGAGTGTAACGGGTCTGTACCGACATCACACGGTGTGTAGCTGAGTGTTCTGAGTGTAACGGGTCTGTACCGACATCAACAGTGTGTAGCTGAGTGTTCTGAGTGTAACGGGTCTGTACCGACATCACATGGTGTGTAGCTGAGTATTTTGAGTGTAACGGGTCTGTACCGACATCACACAGTGTGTAGCTAAGTATTCTGAGTGTAACGGGTCTGTACTGACATCACACAGTGTGTAGCTGAGTATTCTGAGTGTAACGGGTCTGTACCGACATCACACAGTGTGTAGCTGAGTATTCTGAGTGTAACGGGTCTGTACTGACATCACACAGTGTGTAGCTGAGTATTCTGAGTGTAACGGGTCTGTACTGACATCACACAGTTTGTAGCTGAGTATTCTGAGTTTAACGGGTCTGTACTGACATCACACAGTGTGTAGCTGATTATTCTGAGTGTAACGGGTTTGTACTGACATCACACGGCGTGTAGCTGAGTATTCTGAGTGTAACGGGTCTGTACTGACATCACACAGTGTGGAGCTGAGTATTCTGAGTGTAATGGGTCTGTACTGACATCACACGGCGTGTAGCTGAGTATTCTGAGTGCAACTGGTCTGTACTGACATCACACAGTGTGTAGCTGAGTATTCTGAGTGTAACGGGTCTGTACTGACATCACACAGCGTGCAGCTGAGTATTCTGAGTGTAACGGGTCTGTACTGACATCACACGGCGTGTAGCTGAGTATTCTGAGTGTAACGGGTCTGTACTGACATCACACAGTGTGTAGCTGAGTATTCTGAGTGTAACGGGTCTGTACTGACATCACACGGCGTGTAGCTGAGTATTCGCAGTGTAACGGGTCACTACTGACATCACACAGTGTGTAGCTGAGTATTCTGAGTGTAACGGGTCTGTATTGACTTCACACAGTGTGTAGCTGAGTATTCTGAGTGTAACGGGTCTGTACTGACATCACACGGTGTGTAGCTGAGTATTCTGAGTGTAACGGGTCTGTACTGACATCACACGGTGTGTATCTGAGTATTCTGAGTGTAACGGGTCTGTACTGATATCACACAGTGTGTAGCTGAGTATTCTGAGTGTAACGGGTCTGTACTGACATCACACAGTGTGTAGCTGAGTATTCTGAGTGTAACGGGTCTGTACTGACATCACACGGTGTGTAGCTGAGTATTCTGTGTGTAACGGGTCTGTACCGACATCACACGGCGTGTAGCTGAGTATTCTGAGTGTAACGGGTCTGTACTGACATCACACAGTGTGTAGCTGAGTATTCTGAGTGTAACGGGTCTGTACTGACATCACACAGTGTGTAGCTGAGTATTCTGAGTGTATCGGGTCTGTACTGACATCACACAGTGTGTAGCTGAGTATTCAGAGTGTAACGGGTCTGTACCGACATCACACAGTGTGTAGCTGAGTATTCTGAGTGTAACGGGTCTGTACTGACATCACACAGTGTGTAGCTGAGTATTCTGAGTGTAACGGGTCTGTACTGACATCACACAGTGTGTAGCTGAGTATTCTGAGTGTAACTGGTCTGTACTGACATCACACAATGTGTAGCTGAGTATTCTGAGTGTAACAGGTCTGTACCGACATCACACAGTGTGTCGCTGAGTATTCTGAGTGTAACGGGTCTGTACCGACATCACACAGTGTGTAGCTGAGTGTTCTGAGTGTAACGGGTCTGTACTGACATCACACAGTGTGTAGCTGAGTATTCTGAGTGTAACGGGTCTGTACTGACATCACACGGCGTGTAGCTGAGTATTCTGAGTGTAACGGGTCTGTACCGACATCACACTGCGTGTAGCTGAGTATTCTGAGTGTAACAGGTCTATACTGACATCACACAGTGTGTAGCTGAGTATTCTGAGTGTAACGGGTCTATACCGACATCACACCGTGTGTAGCTGAGTATTCTGAGTGTAACGGGTCTGTACTGACATCACATAGTGTGTAGCTGAGTATTCTGAGTGTAACGAGTCTGTACTGACATCACACAGTGTGTAGCTGAGTATTCTGAGTGTAACGGGTCTGTACTGACATCACACGGCGTGTAGCTGAGTATTCTCAGTGTAACGGGTCAGTACTGACATCACACAGTGTGAAGCTGAGTATTCTGAGTGTAACGGGTCTGTACTGACATCACACAGTGTGTAGCTGAGTATTCTGAGTGTAACGGGTCTGTACCGACATCACACGGCGTGTAGCTGAGTATTCTGAGTGTAACGGGTCTGTACCGACATCACACAGTGTGTAGCTGAGTATTCTGAGTGCAACGGGTCTGTACCGACATCACACGGCGTGTAGCTGAGTATTCTGAGTGTAACGGGTCTGTACTGACATCACATAGTGTGTAGTTGAGTATTCTGAGTGTAACGGGTCTGTACTGACATCACACGGCGTGTAGCTGAGTATTCTGAGTGTAACGGGTCTGTACTGACATCACACAGTGTGTAGCTGAGTATTCTGAGTGTAACGGGTCTGTACTGACATCACACGGCGTGTAGCTGAGTATTCGCAGTGTAACGGGTCAGTACTGACATCACACAGTGTGTAGCTGAGTATTCTGAGTGTAACGGGTTTGTATTGACTTCACACAGTGTGTAGCTGAGTATTCTGAGTGTAACGGGTCTGTACTGACATCACACGGTGTGTAGCTGAGTATTCTGAGTGTAACGGGTCTGTACTGACATCACACAGTGTGTAGCTGAGTATTCTGAGTGTAACGGGTCCGTACTGACATCACACAGTGTGTAGCTGAGTATTCTGAGTGTAACGGGTCTGTACTGACATCACACAGTGTGTAGCTGAGTATTCTGAGTGTAACGGGTCTGTACTGACATCACACGGTGTGTAGCTGAGTATTCTGTGTGTAACGGGTCTGTACCGACATCACACGGCGTGTAGCTGAGTATTCTGAGTGTAACGGGTCTGTACTGACATCACACAGTGTGTAGCTGGGTATTCTGAGTGTAATGGGTCTGTACTGACATCACACGGCGTGTAGCTGAGTATTCTGAGTGTAACGGGTCTGTACCGACAACACACAGTGTGTAGCTGAGTATTCTGAGTGTAACGGGTCTGTACCGACATCACACAGTGTGTAGCTGAGTATTCTGAGTGTAATGGGTCTGTACTGACATCACACAGCGTGCAGCTGAGTATTCTGAGTGTAACGGGTGTGTACCGACATCACACAGTGTGTAGCGGAGTATTCCGAGTGTAATGGGTCTGTACTGACATCACACAGTGTGTAGCTGAGTGTTTTGAGTGTAACGGGTCTGTACTGACATCACACAGTGTGTAGCTGAGTATTCCGAGTGTAACGGGTCTGTATTGACATCACACGGTGTGTAGCGGAGTATTCCGACTGTAACGGGTCTGTACCGACATCACACAGTGTGTATCTGAGTGTTCTGAGTGTAACGGGTCTGTACCGACATCACACGGTGTGTATCTGAGTGTTCTGAGTGTAACGGGTCTGTACTGACATCACACAGTTTGTAGCTGAGTATTCTGAGTTTAACGGGTCTGTACTGACATCACACAGTGTGTAGCTGAGTGTTCTGAGTGTAACGGGTCTGTACCGACATCAACAGTGTGTAGCTGAGTGTTCTGAGTGTAACGGGTCTGTACCGACATCACACGGTGTGTAGCTGAGGATTTTGAGTGTAACGGGTCTGTACCGACATCACACAGTGTGTAGCTAAGTATTCTGAGTGTAACGGGTCTGTACTGACATCACACAGTGTGTAGCTGAGTATTCTGAGTGTAACGGGTCTGTACCGACATCACACAGTGTGTAGCTGAGTATTCTGAGTGTAACGGGTCTGTACTGACATCACACAGTGTGTAGCTGAGTATTCTGAGTGTAACGGGTCTGTACTGACATCACACAGTTTGTAGCTGAGTATTCTGAGTTTAACGGGTCTGTACTGACATCACACAGTGTGTAGCTGATTATTCTGAGTGTAACGGGTTTGTACTGACATCACACGGCGTGTAGCTGAGTATTCTGAGTGTAACGGGTCTGTACTGACATCACACAGTGTGTAGCTGAGTATTCTGAGTGTAATGGGTCTGTACTGACATCACACGGCGTGTAGCTGAGTATTCTGAGTGCAACTGGTCTGTACTGACATCACACAGTGTGTAGCTGAGTATTCTGAGTGTAACGGGTCTGTACTGACATCACACGGTGTGTAGCTGAGTATTCTGTGTGTAACGGTTCTGTACCGACATCACACGGCGTGTAGCTGAGTATTCTGAGTGTAACGGGTCTGTACTGACATCACACAGTGTGTAGCTGAGTATTCTGAGTGTAATGGGTCTGTACTGACATCAGACGGCGTGTAGCTGAGTATTCTGAGTGTAACGGGTCTGTACCGACAACACACAGTGTGTAGCTGAGTATTCTGAGTGTAACGGGTCTGTACAGACATCACACAGTGTGTAGCTGAGTATTCTGAGTGTAATGGGTCTGTACTGACATCACACAGCGTGCAGCTGAGTGTTCTGAGTGTAACGGGTGTGTACCGACATCACACAGTGTGTAGCGGAGTATTCCGAGTGTAATGGGTCTGTACTGACATCACATAGTGTGTAGCTGAGTATTCTGAGTGTAACGAGTCTGTACTGACATCACACAGTGTGTAGCGGAGTATTCTGAGTGTAACGGGTCTGTACTGACATCACACGGCGTGTAGCTGAGTATTCTCAGTGTAACGGGTCAGTACTGACATCACACAGTGTGAAGCTGAGTATTCTGAGTGTAACGGGTCTGTACTGACATCACACAGTGTGTAGCTGAGTATTCTTAGTGTAACGGGTCTGTACCGACATCACACGGCGTGTAGCTGAGTATTCTGAGTGTAACGGGTCTGTACCGACATCACACAGTGTGTAGCTGAGTATTCTGAGTGCAACGGGTCTGTACCGACATCACACGGCGTGTAGCTGAGTATTCTGAGTGTAACGGGTCTGTACTGACATCACACAGTGTGTAGTTGAGTATTCTTAGTGTAACGGGTCTGTACTGACATCACACGGCGTGTAGCTGAGTATTCTGAGTGTAACGGGTCTGTACTGACATCACACAGTGTGTAGCTGAGTATTCTGAGTGTAACGGGTCTGTACTGACATCACACGGCGTGTAGCTGAGTATTCGCAGTGTAACGGGTCAGTACTGACATCACACAGTGTGTAGCTGAGTATTCTGAGTGTAACGGGTTTGTATTGACTTCACACAGTGTGTAGCTGAGTATTCTGAGTGTAACGGGTCTGTACTGACATCACACGGTGTGTAGCTGAGTATTCTGAGTGTAACGGGTCTGTACTGACATCACACAGTGTGTAGCTGAGTATTCTGAGTGTAACGGGTCTGTACTGACATCACACAGTGTGTAGCTGAGTATTCTGAGTGTAACGGGTCTGTACTGACATCACACAGTGTGTAGCTGAGTATTCTGAGTGTAACGGGTCTGTACTGATATCACACGGTGTGTAGCTGAGTATTCTGTGTGTAACGGGTCTGTACCGACATCACACGGCGTGTAGCTGAGTATTCTGAGTGTAACGGGTCTGTACTGACATCACACAGTGTGTAGCTGAGTATTCTGAGTGTAATGGGTCTGTACTGACATCACACGGCGTGTAGCTGAGTATTCTGAGTGTAACGGGTCTGTACCGACAACACACAGTGTGTAGCTGAGTATTCTGAGTGTAACGGGTCTGTACCGACATCACACAGTGTGTAGCTGAGTATTCTGAGTGTAATGGGTCTGTACTGACATCACACAGCGTGCAGCTGAGTATTCTGAGTGTAACGGGTGTGTACCGACATCACACAGTGTGTAGCGGAGTATTCCGAGTGTAATGGGTCTGTACTGACATCACACAGTGTGTAGCTGAGTGTTTTGAGTGTAACGGGTCTGTACTGACATCACACAGTGTGTAGCTGAGTATTCTGAGTGTAATGGGTCTGTACTGACATCACACGGCGTGTAGCTGAGTATTCTGAGTGTAACGGGTCTGTACCGACAACACACAGTGTGTAGCTGAGTATTCTGAGTGTAACGGGTCTGTACCGACATCACACAGTGTGTAGCTGAGTATTCTGAGTGTAATGGGTCTGTACTGACATCACACAGCGTGCAGCTGAGTATTCTGAGTGTAACGGGTGTGTACCGACATCACACAGTGTGTAGCGGAGTATTCCGAGTGTAATGGGTCTGTACTGACATCACACAGTGTGTAGCTGAGTGTTTTTAGTGTAACGGGTCTGTACTGACATCACACAGTGTGTAGCTGAGTATTCCGAGTGTAACGGGTCTGTACTGACATCACACGGTGTGTAGCGGAGTATTCCGACTGTAACGGGTCTGTACCGACATCACACAGTGTGTATCTGAGTGTTCTGAGTGTAACGGGTCTGTACCGACATCACACGGTGTGTATCTGAGTGTTCTGAGTGTAACGGGTCTGTACCGACATCACACGGTGTGTAGCTGAGTGTTCTGAGTGTAACGGGTCTGTACCGACATCAACAGTGTGTAGCTGAGTGTTCTGAGTGTAACGGGTCTGTACCGACATCACACGGTGTGTAGCTGAGTATTTTGAGTGTAACGGGTCTGTACCGACATCACACAGTGTGTAGCTAAGTATTCTGAGTGTAACGGGTCTGTACTGACATCACACAGTGTGTAGCTGAGTATTCTGAGTGTAACGGGTCTGTACCGACATCACACAGTGTGTAGCTGAGTATTCTGAGTGTAACGGGTCTGTACTGACATCACACAGTGTGTAGCTGAGTATTCTGAGTGTAACGGGTCTGTACTGACATCACACAGTTTGTAGCTGAGTATTCTGAGTTTAACGGGTCTGTACTGACATCACACAGTGTGTAGCTGATTATTCTGAGTGTAACGGGTTTGTACTGACATCACACGGCGTGTAGCTGAGTATTCTGAGTGTAACGGGTCTGTACTGACATCACACAGTGTGTAGCTGAGTATTCTGAGTGTAATGGGTCTGTACTGACATCACACGGCGTGTAGCTGAGTATTCTCAGTGTAACGGGTCAGTACTGACATCACACAGTGTGAAGCTGAGTATTCTGAGTGTAACGGGTCTGTACTGACATCACACAGTGTGTAGCTGAGTATTCTGAGTGTAACGGGTCTGTACCGACATCACACGGCGTGTAGCTGAGTATTCTGAGTGTAACGGGTCTGTACCGACATCACACAGTGTGTAGCTGAGTATTCTGAGTGCAACGGGTCTGTACCGACATCACACGGCGTGTAGCTGAGTATTCTGAGTGTAACGGGTCTGTACTGACATCACACAGTGTGTAGTTGAGTATTCTTAGTGTAACGGGTCTGTACTGACATCACACGGCGTGTAGCTGAGTATTCTGAGTGTAACGGGTCTGTACTGACATCACACAGTGTGTAGCTGAGTATTCTGAGTGTAACGGGTCTGTACTGACATCACACGGTGTGTAGCTGAGTATTCTGAGTGTAACGGGTCTGTACCGACATCACCCGGCGTGTAGCTGAGTATTCTGAGTGTAACGGGTCTGTACTGACATCACACAGTGTGTAGCTGAGTATTCTGAGTGTAATGGGTCTGTACTGACATCACACGGCGTGTAGCTGAGTATTCTGAGTGTAACGGGTCTGTACCGACAACACACAGTGTGTAGCTGAGTATTCTGAGTGTAACGGGTCTGTACCGACATCACACAGTGTGTAGCTGAGTATTCTGAGTGTAACGGGTCTGTACTGACATCACACGGCGTGTAGCTGAGTATTCGCAGTGTAACGGGTCAGTACTGACATCACACAGTGTGTAGCTGAGTATTCTGAGTGTAACGGGTTTGTATTGACTTCACACAGTGTGTAGCTGAGTATTCTGAGTGTAACGGGTCTGTACTGACATCACACGGTGTGTAGCTGAGTATTCTGAGTGTAACGGGTCTGTACTGACATCACACAGTGTGTAGCTGAGTATTCTGAGTGTAACGGGTCTGTACTGACATCACACAGTGTGTAGCTGAGTATTCTGAGTGTAACGGGTCTGTACTGACATCACACGGTGTGTAGCTGAGTATTCTGTGTGTAACGGGTCTGTACCGACATCACACGGCGTGTAGCTGAGTATTCTGAGTGTAACGGGTCTGTACTGACATCACACAGTGTGTAGCTGAGTATTCTGAGTGTAATGGGTCTGTACTGACATCACACGGCGTGTAGCTGAGTATTCTGAGTGTAACGGGTCTGTACCGACAACACACAGTGTGTAGCTGAGTATTCTGAGTGTAACGGGTCTGTACCGACATCACACAGTGTGTAGCTGAGTATTCTGAGTGTAATGGGTCTGTACTGACATCACACAGCGTGCAGCTGAGTATTCTGAGTGTAACGGGTGTGTACCGACATCACACAGTGTGTAGCGGAGTATTCCGAGTGTAATGGGTCTGTACTGACATCACACAGTGTGTAGCTGAGTGTTTTGAGTGTAACGGGTCTGTACTGACATCACACAGTGTGTAGCTGAGTATTCCGAGTGTAACGGGTCTGTACTGACATCACACGGTGTGTAGCGGAGTATTCCGACTGTAACGGGTCTGTACCGACATCACACAGTGTGTATCTGAGTGTTCTGAGTGTAACGGGTCTGTACCGACATCACACGGTGTGTATCTGAGTGTTCTGAGTGTAACGGGTCTGTACCGACATCACACGGTGTGTAGCTGAGTGTTCTGAGTGTAACGGGTCTGTACCGACATCAACAGTGTGTAGCTGAGTGTTCTGAGTGTAACGGGTCTGTACCGACATCACACGGTGTGTAGCTGAGTATTTTGAGTGTAACGGGTCTGTACCGACATCACACAGTGTGTAGCTGAGTATTCTGAGTGTAACGGGTCTGTACTGACATCACACAGTGTGTAACTGAGTGTTTTGAGTGTAACGGGTCTGTACTGACATCACACGGTGTGTAGCGGAGTATTCCGACTGTAACGGGTCTGTACCGACATCACACAGTGTGTCTGAGTGTTCTGAGTGTAACGGGTCTGTACCGACATCACACGGTGTGTATCTGAGTGTTCTGAGTGTATCGGGTCTGTACCGACATCACACGGTGTGTAGCTGAGTGTTCTGAGTGTAACGGGTCTGTACCGACATCAACAGTGTGTAGCTGAGTGTTCTGAGTGTAACGGGTCTGTACCGACATCACACGGTGTGTAGCTGAGTATTTTGAGTGTAACGGGTCTGTACCGACATCACACAGTGTGTAGCTAAGTATTCTGAGTGTAACGGGTCTGTACTGACATCACACAGTGTGTAGCTGAGTATTCTGAGTGTAACGGGTCTGTACCGACATCACACAGTGTGTAGCTGAGTATTCTGAGTGTAACGGGTCTGTACTGACATCACACAGTGTGTAGCTGAGTATTCTGAGTGTAACGGGTCTGTACTGACATCACACAGTGTGTAGCTGAGTATTCTGAGTTTAACGGGTCTGTACTAACATCACACAGTGTGTAGCTGATTATTCTGAGTGTAACGGGTTTGTACTGACATCACACGGCGTGCAGCTGAGTATTCTGAGTGTAACGGGTCTGTACTGACATCACACAGTGTGTAGCTGAGTATTCTGAGTGCAACTGGTCTGTACTGACATCACACAGTGTGTAGCTGAGTATTCTGAGTGTAACGGGTCTGTACTGACATCACACAGCGTGCAGCTGAGTATTCTGAGTGTAACGGGTGCGTACCGACATCACACAGTGTGTAGCAGAGTATTCTGAGTGTAACGGGTCTGTACTGACATCACACAGTGTGTAGCTGAGTATTCTGAGTGTAATGGGTCTGTACTGACATCACACAGTGTGTAGCTGAGTATTCTGAGTGTAACGGGTCTGTACTGACATCACATGGCGTGTAGCTGAGTATTCTGAGTGTAACCGGTCTGTACCGACATCACACAGTGTGTAGCTGAGTATTCTGAGTGTAACGGGTCTGTACCGACATCACACAGTGTGTAGCTGAGTATTCTGAGTGTAACGGGTCTGTACTGACATCACACAGCGTGTAGCTGAGTATTCTGAGTGTAACGGGTCTGTACTGACATCACACGGCGTGTAGCTGAGTATTCTCTGTGTAACGGATCTGTACTGACATCACACAGTGTGTGGCTGAGTATTCTGAGTGTAACGGGTCTGTACTGACATCACACAGTGTGTAGCTGAGTATTCTGAGTGTAACGGGTCTGTACAGACATCACACAGTGTATAGCTGAGTATTCTGAGTGTATCGGGTCTGTACTGACATCACACGGAGTGTAGCTGAGTATTCTGAGTGTAACGGGTCTGTACTGACATCACACAGTGTGTAGCTGAGTATTCTGAGTGTAACGGGTCTGTACTGACATCACACGGTGTGTAGCTGAGTATTCTGAGTGTAACGGGTCTGTACTGACATCACACAGTGTGTAGCTGAGTATTCTGAGTGTAACGGGTCTGTACTGACATCACACAGTGTGTAGCTGAGTATTCTGAGTGTAATGGGTCTGTACCGACATCACACAGTGTGTAGCTGAGTATTCTGAGTGTAACGGGTCTGTACTGACATCACACAGTGTGTAGCTGAGTATTCTGAGTGTAACGGGTCTGTACTGACATCACACAGTTTGTAGCTGAGTATTCTGAGTTTAACGGGTCTGTACTGACATCACACAGTGTGTAGCTGATTATTCTGAGTGTAACGGGTTTGTACTGACATCACACGGCGTGTAGCTGAGTATTCTGAGTGTAACGGGTCTGTACTGACATCACACAGTGTGTAGCTGAGTATTCTGAGTGTAATGGGTCTGTACTGACATCACACGGCGTGTAGCTGAGTATTCTGAGTGTAACGGGTCTGTACCGACAACACACAGTGTGTAGCTGAGTATTCTGAGTGTAACGGGTCTGTACAGACATCACACAGTGTGCAGCTGAGTATTCTGAGTGTAACGGGTGTGTACCGACATCACACAGTGTGTAGCGGAGTATTCCGAGTGTAATGGGTCTGTACTGACATCACACAGTGTGTAGCTGAGTGTTTTGAGTGTAACGGGTCTGTACTGACATCACACAGTGTGTAGCTGAGTATTCCGAGTGTAACGGGTCTGTACTGACATCACACGGTGTGTAGCGGAGTATTCCGACTGTAACGGGTCTGTACCGACATCACACAGTGTGTATCTGAGTGTTCTGAGTGTAACGGGTCTGTACCGACATCACACGGTGTGTATCTGAGTGTTCTGAGTGTAACGGGTCTGTACCGACATCACACGGTGTGTAGCTGAGTGTTCTGAGTGTAACGGGTCTGTACCGACATCAACAGTGTGTAGCTGAGTGTTCTGAGTGTAACGGGTCTGTACCGACATCACACGGTGTGTAACTGAGTATTTTGAGTGTAACGGGTCTGTACCGACATCACACAGTGTGTAGCTAAGTATTCTGAGTGTAACGGGTCTGTACTGACATCACACAGTTGTAGCTGAGTATTCTGAGTGTAACGGGTCTGTACCGACATCACACAGTGTGTAGCTGAGTATTCTGAGTGTAACGGGTCTGTACTGACATCACACAGTGTGTAGCTGAGTATTCTGAGTGTAACGGGTCTGTACTGACATCACACAGTTTGTAGCTGAGTATTCTGAGTTTAACGGGTCTGTACTGACATCACACAGTGTGTAGCTGATTATTCTGAGTGTAACGGGTTTGTACTGACATCACACGGCGTGTAGCTGAGTATTCTGAGTGTAACGGGTCTGTACTGACATCACACAGTGTGTAGCTGAGTATTCTGAGTGTAATGGGTCTGTACTGACATCACACGGCGTGTAGCTGAGTATTCTGAGTGTAACGGGTCTGTACCGACAACACACAGTGTGTAGCTGAGTATTCTGAGTGTAACGGGTCTGTACAGACATCACACAGTGTGTAGCTGAGTATTCTGAGTGCAACTGGTCTGTACTGACATCACACAGTGTGTAGCTGAGTATTCTGAGTGTAACGGGTCTGTACTGATATCACACAGTGTGTAGCTGAGTATTCTGAGTGTAACGGGTCTGTACTGACATCACACAGTGTGTAGCTGAGTATTCTGAGTGTAACGGGTCTGTACTGACATCACACGGTGTGTAGCTGAGTATTCTGTGTGTAACGGGTCTGTACCGACATCACACGGCGTGTAGCTGAGTATTCTGAGTGTAACGGGTCTGTACTGACATCACACAGTGTGTAGCTGAGTATTCTGAGTGTAATGGGTCTGTACTGACATCACACGGCGTGTAGCTGAGTATTCTGAGTGTAACGGGTCTGTACCGACAACACACAGTGTGTAGCTGAGTATTCTGAGTGTAACGGGTCTGTACCGACATCACACAGTGTGTAGCTGAGTATTCTGAGTGTAATGGGTCTGTACTGACATCACACAGCGTGCAGCTGAGAATTCTGAGTGTAACGGGTGTGTACCGACATCACACAGTGTGTAGCGGAGTATTCCGAGTGTAATGGGTCTGTACTGACATCACACAGTGTGTAGCTGAGTGTTTTGAGTGTAACGGGTCTGTACTGACATCACACAGTGTGTAGCTGAGTGTTTTGAGTGTAACGGATCTGTACTGACATCACACGGTGTGTAGCGGAGTATTCCGACTGTAACGGGTCTGTACCGACATCACACAGTGTGTCTGAGTGTTCTGAGTGTAACGGGTCTGTACCGACATCACACGGTGTGTATCTGAGTGTTCTGAGTGTATCGGGTCTGTACCGACATCACACGGTGTGTAGCTGAGTGTTCTGAGTGTAACGGGTCTGTACCGACATCAACAGTGTGTAGCTGAGTGTTCTGAGTGTAACGGGTCTGTACCGACATCACACGGTGTGTAGCTGAGTATTTTGAGTGTAACGGGTCTGTACCGACATCACACAGTGTGTAGCTAAGAATTCTGAGTGTAACGGGACTGTACTGACATCACACAGTGTGTAGCTGAGTATTCTGAGTGTAACGGGTCTGTACCGACATCACACAGTGTGTAGCTGAGTATTCTGAGTGTAGCGGGTCTGTACTGACATCACACAGTGTGTAGCTGAGTATTCTGAGTGTAACGGGCCTGTACTGACATCAAACAGTGTGTAGCTGAGTATTCTGAGTTTAACGGGTCTGTACTAACATCACACAGTGTGTAGCTGATTATTCTGAGTGTAACGGGTTTGTACTGACATCACACGGCGTGTAGCTGAGTATTCTGAGTGTAACGGGTCTGTACTGACATCACACGGTGTGTAGCTGAGTATTCTGAGTGTAACGGGTCTGTACTGACATCACACGGCGTGTAGCTGAGTATTCTGAGTGCAACTGGTCTGTACTGACATCACACAGTGTGTAGCTGAGTATTCTGAGTGTAACGGGTCTGTACTGACATCACACAGCGTGCAGCTGAGTATTCTGAGTGTAACGGGTGCGTACCGACATCACACAGTGTGTAGCAGAGTATTCTGAGTGTAACGGGTCTGTACTGACATCACACAGTGTGTAGCTGAGTATTCTGAGTGTAACGGGTCTGTACTGACATCACACAGTGTGTAGCTGAGTGTTCTGAGTGTAACGGGTCTGTACTGACATCACACAGTGTGTAACTGAGTATTCTGAGTGTAACCAGTCTGTACCGACATCACACGGCGTGTAGCTGAGTATTCTGAGTGTAAGGGGTCTGTACCGACATCACACGGCGTGTAGCTGAGTATTCTGAGTGTAACGGGTCTGTACTGACATCGCACAGTGTGTAGCTGAGTATTCTGAGTGTAACGGGTCTGTACCGACATCACACGGCGTGTAGCTGAGTGTTCTGAGTGTAACGGGTCTGTACCGACATCACACAGTGTGTAGCTGAGTATTCTGAGTGTAACGGGTCTGTACTGACATCACACAGTGTGTAACTGAGTATTCTGAGTGTAACCAGTCTGTACCGACATCACACGGCGTGTAGCTGAGTATTCTGAGTGTAACGGGTCTGTACTGACATCGCACAGTGTGTAGCTGAGTATTCTGAGTGTAACGGGTCTGTACCGACATCACACGGCGTGTAGCTGAGTGTTCTGAGTGTAACGGGTCTGTACCGACATCACACAGTGTGTAGCTGAGTATTCTGAGTGTAACGGGTCTGTACTGACATCACACAGTGTGTCGCTGAGTATGCTGAGTGTAACGGGTCTGCACTGACATCACACGGCGTGTAGCTGAGTATTCTGAGTGTAACGGGTCTGAACAGACATCACACAGTGTGTAGCTGAGTATTCTGAGTGTAACGGGTCTGTACTGACATCACACAGTGTGTAGCTGAGTATTCTGAGTGTATCGGGTCTGTACTGACATCACACAGTGTGTAGCTGAGTATTCAGAGTGTAACGGGTCTGTACCGACATCACACAGTGTGTAGCTGAGTATTCTGAGTGTAACCAGTCTGTACCGACATCACACGGCGTGTAGCTGAGTATTCTGAGTGTAAAGGGTCTGTACCGACATCACACAGTGTGTAGCTGAGTATTCTGAGTGTAACGGGTCTATACCGACATCACACAGTGTGTAGCTTCGTATTCTGAGTGTAACCAGTCTGTACCGACATCACATGGCGTGTAGCTGAGTATTCTGAGTGTAACGGGTCTGTACCGACATCACACAGTGTGTAGCTGAGTATTCTGAGTGTAACGGGTCTGTACCGACATCACACAGTGTGTAGCTGAGTATTCTGAGTGTAACCAGTCTGTACCGACATCACACGGCGTGTAGCTGAGTATTCTGAGTGTAAAGGGTCTGTACCGACATCACACGGCGTGTAGCTGAGTATTCTGAGTGTAACGGGTCTGTACTGACATCGCACAGTGTGTAGCTGAGTATTCTGAGTGTAACGGGTCTGTACCGACATCACACGGCGTGTAGCTGAGTGTTCTGAGTGTAACGGGTCTGTACCGACATCACACAGTGTGTAGCTGAGTATTCTGAGTGTAACGGGTCTGTACTGACATCACACAGTGTGTCGCTGAGTATGCTGAGTGTAACGGGTCTGCACTGACATCACACGGCGTGTAGCTGAGTATTCTGAGTGTAACGGGTCTGTACAGACATCACACAGTGTGTAGCTGAGTATTCTGAGTGTAACGGGTCTGTACTGACATCACACAGTGTGTAGCTGAGTATTCTGAGTGTATCGGGTCTGTACTGACATCACACAGTGTGTAGCTGAGTATTCAGAGTGTAACGGGTCTGTACCGACATCACACAGTGTGTAGCTGAGTATTCTGAGTGTAACGGGTCTGTACTGACATCACACAGTGTGTAGCTGAGTATTCTGAGTGTAACGGGTCTGTACTGACATCACACAGTGTGTAGCTGAGTATTCTGAGTGTAACTGGTCTGTACTGACATCACACAATGTGTAGCTGAGTATTCTGAGTGTAACAGGTCTGTACCGACATCACACAGTGTGTCGCTGAGTATTCTGAGTGTAACGGGTCTGTACCGACATCACACAGTGTGTAGCTGAGTGTTCTGAGTGTAACGGGTCTGTACTGACATCACACAGTGTGTAGCTGAGTATTCTGAGTGTAACGGGTCTGTACTGACATCACACGGCGTGTAGCTGAGTATTCTGAGTGTAACGGGTCTGTACCGACATCACACTGCGTGTAGCTGAGTATTCTGAGTGTAACAGGTCTATACTGACATCACACAGTGTGTAGCTGAGTATTCTGAGTGTAACGGGTCTATACCGACATCACACCGTGTGTAGCTGAGTATTCTGAGTGTAACCGGTCTGTACTGACATCACATAGTGTGTAGCTGAGTATTCTGAGTGTAACGAGTCTGTACTGACATCACACAGTGTGTAGCTGAGTATTCTGAGTGTAACGGGTCTGTACTGACATCACACGGCGTGTAGCTGAGTATTCTCAGTGTAACGGGTCAGTACTGACATCACACAGTGTGAAGCTGAGTATTCTGAGTGTAACGGGTCTGTACTGACATCACACAGTGTGTAGCTGAGTATTCTGAGTGTAACGGGTCTTTACCGACATCACACGGCGTGTAGCTGAGTATTCTGAGTGTAACGAGTCTGTACCGACATCACACAGTGTGTAGCTGAGTATTCTGAGTGCAACGGGTCTGTACCGACATCACACGGTGTGTAGCTGAGTATTCTGAGTGTAACGGGTCTGTACTGACATCACACAGTGTGTAGCTGAGTGTTTTGAGTGTAACGGGTCTGTACTGACATCACACAGTGTGTAGCTGAGTATTCCGAGTGTAACGGGTCTGTACTGACATCACACGGTGTGTAGCGGAGTATTCCGACTGTAACGGGTCTGTACCGACATCACACAGTGTGTATCTGAGTGTTCTGAGTGTAACGGGTCTGTACCGACATCACACGGTGTGTAGCTGAGTGTTCTGAGTGTAACGGGTCTGTACCGACATCAACAGTGTGTAGCTGAGTGTTCTGAGTGTAACGGGTCTGTACTGACATCACACAGTGTGTAGCTGAGTGTTTTGAGTGTAACGGGTCTGTACTGACATCACACAGTGTGTAGCTGAGTGTTTTGAGTGTAACGGATCTGTACTGACATCACACGGTGTGTAGCGGAGTATTCCGACTGTAACGGGTCTGTACCGACATCACACAGTGTGTCTGAGTGTTCTGAGTGTAACGGGTCTGTACCGACATCACACGGTGTGTATCTGAGTGTTCTGAGTGTATCGGGTCTGTACCGACATCACACGGTGTGTAGCTGAGTGTTCTGAGTGTAACGGGTCTGTACCGACATCAACAGTGTGTAGCTGAGTGTTCTGAGTGTAACGGGTCTGTACCGACATCACACGGTGTGTAGCTGAGTATTTTGAGTGTAACGGGTCTGTACCGACATCACACAGTGTGTAGCTAAGAATTCTGAGTGTAACGGGACTGTACTGACATCACACAGTGTGTAGCTGAGTATTCTGAGTGTAACGGGTCTGTACCGACATCACACAGTGTGTAGCTGAGTATTCTGAGTGTAGCGGGTCTGTACTGACATCACACAGTGTGTAGCTGAGTATTCTGAGTGTAACGGGCCTGTACTGACATCAAACAGTGTGTAGCTGAGTATTCTGAGTTTAACGGGTCTGTACTAACATCACACAGTGTGTAGCTGATTATTCTGAGTGTAACGGGTTTGTACTGACATCACACGGCGTGTAGCTGAGTATTCTGAGTGTAACGGGTCTGTACTGACATCACACGGTGTGTAGCTGAGTATTCTGAGTGTAACGGGTCTGTACTGACATCACACGGCGTGTAGCTGAGTATTCTGAGTGCAACTGGTCTGTACTGACATCACACAGTGTGTAGCTGAGTATTCTGAGTGTAACGGGTCTGTACTGACATCACACAGCGTGCAGCTGAGTATTCTGAGTGTAACGGGTGCGTACCGACATCACACAGTGTGTAGCAGAGTATTCTGAGTGTAACGGGTCTGTACTGACATCACACAGTGTGTAGCTGAGTATTCTGAGTGTAACGGGTCTGTACTGACATCACACAGTGTGTAGCTGAGTGTTCTGAGTGTAACGGGTCTGTACTGACATCACACAGTGTGTAGCTGAGTATTCTGAGTGTAACCAGTCTGTACCGACATCACACGGCGTGTAGCTGAGTATTCTGAGTGTAAGGGGTCTGTACCGACATCACACGGCGTGTAGCTGAGTATTCTGAGTGTAACGGGTCTGTACTGACATCGCACAGTGTGTAGCTGAGTATTCTGAGTGTAACGGGTCTGTACCGACATCACACGGCGTGTAGCTGAGTGTTCTGAGTGTAACGGGTCTGTACCGACATCACACAGTGTGTAGCTGAGTATTCTGAGTGTAACGGGTCTGTACTGACATCACACAGTGTGTCGCTGAGTATGCTGAGTGTAACGGGTCTGCACTGACATCACACGGCGTGTAGCTGAGTATTCTGAGTGTAACGGGTCTGAACAGACATCACACAGTGTGTAGCTGAGTATTCTGAGTGTAACGGGTCTGTACTGACATCACACAGTGTGTAGCTGAGTATTCTGAGTGTATCGGGTCTGTACTGACATCACACAGTGTGTAGCTGAGTATTCAGAGTGTAACGGGTCTGTACCGACATCACACAGTGTGTAGCTGAGTATTCTGAGTGTAACCAGTCTGTACCGACATCACACGGCGTGTAGCTGAGTATTCTGAGTGTAAAGGGTCTGTACCGACATCACACAGTGTGTAGCTGAGTATTCTGAGTGTAACGGGTCTATACCGACATCACACAGTGTGTAGCTGAGTATTCTGAGTGTAACCAGTCTGTACCGACATCACATGGCGTGTAGCTGAGTATTCTGAGTGTAACGGGTCTGTACCGACATCACACAGTGTGTAGCTGAGTATTCTGAGTGTAACGGGTCTGTACCGACATCACACAGTGTGTAGCTGAGTATTCTGAGTGTAACCAGTCTGTACCGACATCACACGGCGTGTAGCTGAGTATTCTGAGTGTAAAGGGTCTGTACCGACATCACACGGCGTGTAGCTGAGTATTCTGAGTGTAACGGGTCTGTACTGACATCGCACAGTGTGTAGCTGAGTATTCTGAGTGTAACGGGTCTGTACCGACATCACACGGCGTGTAGCTGAGTGTTCTGAGTGTAACGGGTCTGTACCGACATCACACAGTGTGTAGCTGAGTATTCTGAGTGTAACGGGTCTGTACTGACATCACACAGTGTGTCGCTGAGTATGCTGAGTGTAACGGGTCTGCACTGACATCACACGGCGTGTAGCTGAGTATTCTGAGTGTAACGGGTCTGTACAGACATCACACAGTGTGTAGCTGAGTATTCTGAGTGTAACGGGTCTGTACTGACATCACAAAGTGTGTAGCTGAGTATTCTGAGTGTATCGGGTCTGTACTGACATCACACAGTGTGTAGCTGAGTATTCAGAGTGTAACGGGTCTGTACCGACATCACACAGTGTGTAGCTGAGTATTCTGAGTGTAACGGGTCTGTACTGACATCACACAGTGTGTAGCTGAGTATTCTGAGTGTAACGGGTCTGTACTGACATCACACAGTGTGTAGCTGAGTATTCTGAGTGTAACTGGTCTGTACTGACATCACACAATGTGTAGCTGAGTATTCTGAGTGTAACAGGTCTGTACCGACATCACACTGTGTGTCGCTGAGTATTCTGAGTGTAACGGGTCTGTACCGACATCACACAGTGTGTAGCTGAGTGTTCTGAGTGTAACGGGTCTGTACTGACATCACACAGTGTGTAGCTGAGTATTCTGAGTGTAACGGGTCTGTACTGACATCACACGGCGTGTAGCTGAGTATTCTGAGTGTAACGGGTCTGTACCGACATCACACTGCGTGTAGCTGAGTATTCTGAGTGTAACAGGTCTATACTGACATCACACAGTGTGTAGCTGAGTATTCTGAGTGTAACGGGTCTATACCGACATCACACCGTGTGTAGCTGAGTATTCTGAGTGTAACCGGTCTGTACTGACATCACATAGTGTGTAGCTGAGTATTCTGAGTGTAACGAGTCTGTACTGACATCACACAGTGTGTAGCTGAGTATTCTGAGTGTAACGGGTCTGTACTGACATCACACGGCGTGTAGCTGAGTATTCTCAGTGTAACGGGTCAGTACTGACATCACACAGTGTGAAGCTGAGTATTCTGAGTGTAACGGGTCTGTACTGACATCACACAGTGTGTAGCTGAGTATTCTGAGTGTAACGGGTCTTTACCGACATCACACGGCGTGTAGCTGAGTATTCTGAGTGTAACGAGTCTGTACCGACATCACACAGTGTGTAGCTGAGTATTCTGAGTGCAACGGGTCTGTACCGACATCACACGGCGTGTAGCTGAGTATTCTGAGTGTAACGGGTCTGTACTGACATCACACAGTGTGTAGCTGAGTGTTTTGAGTGTAACGGGTCTGTACTGACATCACACAGTGTGTAGCTGAGTATTCCGAGTGTAACGGGTCTGTACTGACATCACACGGTGTGTAGCGGAGTATTCCGACTGTAACGGGTCTGTACCGACATCACACAGTGTGTATCTGAGTGTTCTGAGTGTAACGGGTCTGTACCGACATCACACGGTGTGTAGCTGAGTGTTCTGAGTGTAACGGGTCTGTACCGACATCAACAGTGTGTAGCTGAGTGTTCTGAGTGTAACGGGTCTGTACCGACATCACACGGTGTGTAGCTGAGTATTTTGAGTGTAACGGGTCTGTACCGACATCACACAGTGTGTAGCTAAGTATTCTGAGTGTAACGGGTCTGTACTGACATCACACAGTGTGTAGCTGAGTATTCTGAGTGTAACGGGTCTGTACCGACATCACACAGTGTGTAGCTGAGTATTCTGAGTGTAACGGGTCTGTACTGACATCACACAGTGTGTAGCTGAGTATTCTGAGTGTAACGGGTCTGTACTGACATCACACAGTTTGTAGCTGAGTATTCTGAGTTTAACGGGTCTGTACTGACATCACACAGTGTGTAGCTGATTATTCTGAGTGTAACGGGTTTGTACTGACATCACACGGCGTGTAGCTGAGTATTCTGAATGTAACGGGTCTGTACTGACATCACACAGTGTGTAGCTGAGTATTCTGAGTGTAATGGGTCTGTACTGACATCACACGGCGTGTAGCTGAGTATTCTGAGTGCAACTGGTCTGTACTGACATCACACAGTGTGTAGCTGAGTATTCTGAGTGTAACGGGTCTGTACTGACATCACACAGCGTGCAGCTGAGTATTCTGAGTGTAACGGGTCTGTACTGACATCACACGGCGTGTAGCTGAGTATTCTGAGTGTAACGGGTCTGTACTGACATCACACAGTGTGTAGCTGAGTATTCTGAGTGTAACGGGTCTGTACTGACATCACACGGCGTGTAGCTGAGTATTCGCAGTGTAACGGGTCACTACTGACATCACACAGTGTGTAGCTGAGTATTCTGAGTGTAACGGGTCTGTATTGACTTCACACAGTGTGTAGCTGAGTATTCTGAGTGTAACGGGTCTGTACTGACATCACACGGTGTGTAGCTGAGTATTCTGAGTGTAACGGGTCTGTACTGACATCACACAGTGTGTATCTGAGTATTCTGAGTGTAACGGGTCTGTACTGATATCACACAGTGTGTAGCTGAGTATTCTGAGTGTAACGGGTCTGTACTGACATCACACAGTGTGTAGCTGAGTATTCTGAGTGTAACGGGTCTGTACTGACATCACACGGTGTGTAGCTGAGTATTCTGTGTGTAACGGGTCTGTACCGACATCACACGGCGTGTAGCTGAGTATTCTGAGTGTAACGGGTCTGTACTGACATCACACAGTGTGTAGCTGAGTATTCTGAGTGTAATGGGTCTGTACTGACATCAGACGGCGTGTAGCTGAGTATTCTGAGTGTAACGGGTCTGTACCGACAACACACAGTGTGTAGCTGAGTATTCTGAGTGTAACGGGTCTGTACCGACATCACACAGTGTGTAGCTGAGTATTCTGAGTGTAATGGGTCTGTACTGACATCACACAGCGTGCAGCTGAGTGTTCTGAGTGTAACGGGTGTGTACCGACATCACACAGTGTGTAGCGGAGTATTCCGAGTGTAATGGGTCTGTACTGACATCACATAGTGTGTAGCTGAGTATTCTGAGTGTAACGAGTCTGTACTGACATCACACAGTGTGTAGCTGAGTATTCTGAGTGTAACGGGTCTGTACTGACATCACACGGCGTGTAGCTGAGTATTCTCAGTGTAACGGGTCAGTACTGACATCACACAGTGTGAAGCTGAGTATTCTGAGTGTAACGGGTCTGTACTGACATCACACAGTGTGTAGCTGAGTATTCTGAGTGTAACGGGTCTGTACCGACATCACACGGCGTGTAGCTGAGTATTCTGAGTGTAACGGGTCTGTACCGACATCACACAGTGTGTAGCTGAGTATTCTGAGTGTAACGGGTCTGTACTGACATCACACAGTGTGTAGTTGAGTATTCTGAGTGTAACGGGTCTGTACTGACATCACACAGTGTATAGCTGAGTATTCTGAGTGCAACGGGTCTGTACCGACATCACACGGCGTGTAGCTGAGTATTCTGAGTGTAACGGGTCTGTACTGACATCACACAGTGTGTAGTTGAGTATTCTGAGTGTAACGGGTCTGTACTGACATCACACGGCGTGTAGCTGAGTATTCTGAGTGTAACGGGTCTGTACTGACATCACACAGTGTGTAGCTGAGTATTCTGAGTGTAACGGGTCTGTACTGACATCACACGGCGTGTAGCTGAGTATTCGCAGTGTAACGGGTCAGTACTGACATCACACAGTGTGTAGCTGAGTATTCTGAGTGTAACGGGTTTGTATTGACTTCACACAGTGTGTAGCTGAGTATTCTGAGTGTAACGGGTCTGTACTGACATCACACGGTGTGTAGCTGAGTATTCTGAGTGTAACGGGTCTGTACTGACATCACACAGTGTGTAGCTGAGTATTCTGAGTGTAACGGGTCTGTACTGACATCACACAGTGTGTAGCTGAGTATTCTGAGTGTAACGGGTCTGTACTGACATCACACAGTGTGTAGCTGAGTATTCTGAGTGTAACGGGTCTGTACTGACATCACACGGTGTGTAGCTGAGTATTCTGAGTGTAACGGGTCTGTACCGACATCACCCGGCGTGTAGCTGAGTATTCTGCGTGTAACGGGTCTGTACTGACATCACACAGTGTGTAGCTGAGTATTCTGAGTGTAATGGGTCTGTACTGACATCACACGGCGTGTAGCTGAGTATTCTGAGTGTAACGGGTCTGTACCGACAACACACAGTGTGTAGCTGAGTATTCTGAGTGTAACGGGTCTGTACCGACATCACACAGTGTGTAGCGGAGTATTCCGAGTGTAATGGGTCTGTACTGACATCACACAGTGTGTAGCTGAGTGTTTTGAGTGTAACGGGTCTGTACTGACATCACACAGTGTGTAGCTGAGTATTCCGAGTGTAACGGGTCTGTACTGACATCACACGGTGTGTAGCGGAGTATTCCGACTGTAACGGGTCTGTACCGACATCACACAGTGTGTATCTGAGTGTTCTGAGTGTAACGGGTCTGTACCGACATCACACGGTGTGTATCTGAGTGTTCTGAGTGTAACGGGTCTGTACCGACATCACACGGTGTGTAGCTGAGTGTTCTGAGTGTAACGGGTCTGTACCGACATCAACAGTGTGTAGCTGAGTGTTCTGAGTGTAACGGGTCTGTACCGACATCACACGGTGTGTAGCTGAGTATTTTGAGTGTAACGGGTCTGTACCGACATCACACAGTGTGTAGCTAAGTATTCTGAGTGTAACGGGTCTGTACTGACATCACACAGTGTGTAGCTGAGTATTCTGAGTGTAACGGGTCTGTACCGACATCACACAGTGTGTAGCTGAGTATTCTGAGTGTAACGGGTCTGTACTGACATCACACAGTGTGTAGCTGAGTATTCTGAGTGTAACGGGTCTGTACTGACATCACACAGTTTGTAGCTGAGTATTCTGAGTTTAACGGGTCTGTACTGACATCACACAGTGTGTAGCTGATTATTCTGAGTGTAACGGGTTTGTACTGACATCACACGGCGTGTAGCTGAGTATTCTGAGTGTAACGGGTCTGTACTGACATCACACAGTGTGGAGCTGAGTATTCTGAGTGTAATGGGTCTGTACTGACATCACACGGCGTGTAGCTGAGTATTCTGAGTGCAACTGGTCTGTACTGACATCACACAGTGTGTAGCTGAGTATTCTGAGTGTAACGGGTCTGTACTGACATCACACAGCGTGCAGCTGAGTATTCTGAGTGTAACGGGTCTGTACTGACATCACACGGCGTGTAGCTGAGTATTCTGAGTGTAACGGGTCTGTACTGACATCACACAGTGTGTATCTGAGTATTCTGAGTGTAACGGGTCTGTACTGATATCACACAGTGTGTATCTGAGTATTCTGAGTGTAACGGGTCTGTACTGATATCACACAGTGTGTAGCTGAGTATTCTGAGTGTAACGGGTCTGTACTGACATCACACGGCGTGTAGCTGAGTATTCGCAGTGTAACGGGTCACTACTGACATCACACAGTGTGTAGCTGAGTATTCTGAGTGTAACGGGTCTGTATTGACTTCACACAGTGTGTAGCTGAGTATTCTGAGTGTAACGGGTCTGTACTGACATCACACGGTGTGTAGCTGAGTATTCTGAGTGTAACGGGTCTGTACTGACATCACACAGTGTGTATCTGAGTATTCTGAGTGTAACGGGTCTGTACTGATATCACACAGTGTGTAGCTGAGTATTCTGAGTGTAACGGGTCTGTACTGACATCACACAGTGTGTAGCTGAGTATTCTGAGTGTAACGGGTCTGTACTGACATCACACGGTGTGTAGCTGAGTATTCTGTGTGTAACGGGTCTGTACCGACATCACACGGCGTGTAGCTGAGTATTCTGAGTGTAACGGGTCTGTACTGACATCACACAGTGTGTAGCTGAGTATTCTGAGTGTAACGGGTCTGTACTGACATCACACAGTGTGTAGCTGAGTATTCTGAGTGTATCGGGTCTGTACTGACATCACACAGTGTGTAGCTGAGTATTCAGAGTGTAACGGGTCTGTACCGACATCACACAGTGTGTAGCTGAGTATTCTGAGTGTAACGGGTCTGTACTGACATCACACAGTGTGTAGCTGAGTATTCTGAGTGTAACGGGTCTGTACTGACATCACACAGTGTGTAGCTGAGTATTCTGAGTGTAACTGGTCTGTACTGACATCACACAATGTGTAGCTGAGTATTCTGAGTGTAACAGGTCTGTACCGACATCACACAGTGTGTCGCTGAGTATTCTGAGTGTAACGGGTCTGTACCGACATCACACAGTGTGTAGCTGAGTGTTCTGAGTGTAACGGGTCTGTACTGACATCACACAGTGTGTAGCTGAGTATTCTGAGTGTAACGGGTCTGTACTGACATCACACGGCGTGTAGCTGAGTATTCTGAGTGTAACGGGTCTGTACCGACATCACACTGCGTGTAGCTGAGTATTCTGAGTGTAACAGGTCTATACTGACATCACACAGTGTGTAGCTGAGTATTCTGAGTGTAACGGGTCTATACCGACATCACACCGTGTGTAGCTGAGTATTCTGAGTGTAACGGGTCTGTACTGACATCACATAGTGTGTAGCTGAGTATTCTGAGTGTAACGAGTCTGTACTGACATCACACAGTGTGTAGCTGAGTATTCTGAGTGTAACGGGTCTGTACTGACATCACACGGCGTGTAGCTGAGTATTCTCAGTGTAACGGGTCAGTACTGACATCACAAAGTGTGAAGCTGAGTATTCTGAGTGTAACGGGTCTGTACTGACATCACACAGTGTGTAGCTGAGTATTCTGAGTGCAACGGGTCTGTACCGACATCACACGGCGTGTAGCTGAGTATTCTGAGTGTAACGGGTCTGTACTGACATCACACGGTGTGTAGCTGAGTATTCTGAGTGTAACGGGTCTGTACTGACATCACACAGTGTGTAGCTGAGTATTCTGAGTGTAACGGGTCTGTACTGACATCACACAGTGTGTAGCTGAGTATTCTGAGTGTAACGGGTCTGTACTGACATCACACAGTGTGTAGCTGAGTATTCTGAGTGTAACGGGTCTGTACTGACATCACACGGTGTGTAGCTGAGTATTCTGAGTGTAACGGGTCTGTACCGACATCACCCGGCGTGTAGCTGAGTATTCTGAGTGTAACGGGTCTGTACTGACATCACACAGTGTGTAGCTGAGTATTCTGAGTGTAATGGGTCTGTACTGACATCACACGGCGTGTAGCTGAGTATTCTGAGTGTAACGGGTCTGTACCGACAACACACAGTGTGTAGCTGAGTATTCTGAGTGTAACGGGTCTGTACCGACATCACACAGTGTGTAGCTGAGTATTCTGAGTGTAATGGGTCTGTACTGACATCACACAGCGTGCAGCTGAGTAATCTGAGTGTAACGGGTGTGTACCGACATCACACAGTGTGTAGCGGAGTATTCCGAGTGTAATGGGTCTGTACTGACATCACACAGTGTGTAGCTGAGTGTTTTGAGTGTAACGGGTCTGTACTGACATCACACAGTGTGTAGCTGAGTATTCCGAGTGTAACGGGTCTGTACTGACATCACACGGTGTGTAGCGGAGTATTCCGACTGTAACGGGTCTGTACCGACATCACACAGTGTGTATCTGAGTGTTCTGAGTGTAACGGGTCTGTACCGACATCACACGGTGTGTATCTGAGTGTTCTGAGTGTAACGGGTCTGTACCGACATCACACGGTGTGTAGCTGAGTGTTCTGAGTGTAACGGGTCTGTACCGACATCAACAGTGTGTAGCTGAGTGTTCTGAGTGTAACGGGTCTGTACCGACATCACACGGTGTGTAGCTGAGTATTTTGAGTGTAACGGGTCTGTACCGACATCACACAGTGTGTAGCTAAGTATTCTGAGTGTAACGGGTCTGTACTGACATCACACAGTGTGTAGCTGAGTATTCTGAGTGTAACGGGTCTGTACCGACATCACACAGTGTGTAGCTGAGTATTCTGAGTGTAACGGGTCTGTACTGACATCACACAGTGTGTAGCTGAGTATTCTGAGTGTAACGGGTCTGTACTGACATCACACAGTTTGTAGCTGAGTATTCTGAGTTTAACGGGTCTGTACTGACATCACACAGTGTGTAGCTGATTATTCTGAGTGTAACGGGTTTGTACTGACATCACACGGCGTGTAGCTGAGTATTCTGAGTGTAACGGGTCTGTACTGACATCACACAGTGTGGAGCTGAGTATTCTGAGTGTAATGGGTCTGTACTGACATCACACGGCGTGTAGCTGAGTATTCTGAGTGCAACTGGTCTGTACTGACATCACACAGTGTGTAGCTGAGTATTCTGAGTGTAACGGGTCTGTACTGACATCACACAGCGTGCAGCTGAGTATTCTGAGTGTAACGGGTCTGTACTGACATCACACGGCGTGTAGCTGAGTATTCTGAGTGTAACGGGTCTGTACTGACATCACACAGTGTGTAGCTGAGTATTCTGAGTGTAACGGGTCTGTACTGACATCACACGGCGTGTAGCTGAGTATTCGCAGTGTAACGGGTCACTACTGACATCACACAGTGTGTAGCTGAGTATTCTGAGTGTAACGGGTCTGTATTGACTTCACACAGTGTGTAGCTGAGTATTCTGAGTGTAACGGGTCTGTACTGACATCACACGGTGTGTAGCTGAGTATTCTGAGTGTAACGGGTCTGTACTGACATCACACAGTGTGTATCTGAGTATTCTGAGTGTAACGGGTCTGTACTGATATCACACAGTGTGTAGCTGAGTATTCTGAGTGTAACGGGTCTGTACTGACATCACACAGTGTGTAGCTGAGTATTCTGAGTGTAACGGGTCTGTACTGACATCACACGGTGTGTAGCTGAGTATTCTGTGTGTAACGGGTCTGTACCGACATCACACGGCGTGTAGCTGAGTATTCTGAGTGTAACGGGTCTGTACTGACATCACACAGTGTGTAGCTGAGTATTCTGAGTGTAACGGGTCTGTACTGACATCACACAGTGTGTAGCTGAGTATTCTGAGTGTATCGGGTCTGTACTGACATCACACAGTGTGTAGCTGAGTATTCAGAGTGTAACGGGTCTGTACCGACATCACACAGTGTGTAGCTGAGTATTCTGAGTGTAACGGGTCTGTACTGACATCACACAGTGTGTAGCTGAGTATTCTGAGTGTAACGGGTCTGTACTGACATCACACAGTGTGTAGCTGAGTATTCTGAGTGTAACGGGTCTGTACTGACATCACACGGTGTGTAGCTGAGTATTCTGTGTGTAACGGGTCTGTACCAACATCACACGGCGTGTAGCTGAGTATTCTGAGTGTAACGGGTCTGTACTGACATCACACAGTGTGTAGCTGAGTATTCTGAGTGTAACGGGTCTGTACTGACATCACACAGTGTGTAGCTGAGTATTCTGAGTGTATCGGGTCTGTACTGACATCACACAGTGTGTAGCTGAGTATTCAGAGTGTAACGGGTCTGTACCGACATCACACAGTGTGTAGCTGAGTATTCTGAGTGTAACGGGTCTGTACTGACATCACACAGTGTGTAGCTGAGTATTCTGAGTGTAACGGGTCTGTACTGACATCACACAGTGTGTAGCTGAGTATTCTGAGTGTAACTGGTCTGTACTGACATCACACAATGTGTAGCTGAGTATTCTGAGTGTAACAGGTCTGTACCGACATCACACAGTGTGTCGCTGAGTATTCTGAGTGTAACGGGTCTGTACCGACATCACACAGTGTGTAGCTGAGTGTTCTGAGTGTAACGGGTCTGTACTGACATCACACAGTGTGTAGCTGAGTATTCTGAGTGTAACGGGTCTGTACTGACATCACACGGCGTGTAGCTGAGTATTCTGAGTGTAACGGGTCTGTACCGACATCACACTGCGTGTAGCTGAGTATTCTGAGTGTAACAGGTCTATACTGACATCACACAGTGTGTAGCTGAGTATTCTGAGTGTAACGGGTCTATACCGACATCACACCGTGTGTAGCTGAGTATTCTGAGTGTAACGGGTCTGTACTGACATCACATAGTGTGTAGCTGAGTATTCTGAGTGTAACGAGTCTGTACTGACATCACACAGTGTGTAGCTGAGTATTCTGAGTGTAACGGGTCTGTACTGACATCACACGGCGTGTAGCTGAGTATTCTCAGTGTAACGGGTCAGTACTGACATCACACAGTGTGAAGCTGAGTATTCTGAGTGTAACGGGTCTGTACTGACATCACACAGTGTGTAGCTGAGTATTCTGAGTGTAACGGGTCTGTACCGACATCACACGGCGTGTAGCTGAGTATTCTGAGTGTAACGGGTCTGTACCGACATCACACAGTGTGTAGCTGAGTATTCTGAGTGCAACGGGTCTGTACCGACATCACACGGCGTGTAGCTGAGTATTCTGAGTGTAACGGGTCTGTACTGACATCACACAGTGTGTAGTTGAGTATTCTGAGTGTAACGGGTCTGTACTGACATCACACGGCGTGTAGCTGAGTATTCTGAGTGTAACGGGTCTGTACTGACATCACACAGTGTGTAGCTGAGTATTCTGAGTGTAACGGGTCTGTACTGACATCACACGGCGTGTAGCTGAGTATTCGCAGTGTAACGGGTCAGTACTGACATCACACAGTGTGTAGCTGAGTATTCTGAGTGTAACGGGTTTGTATTGACTTCACACAGTGTGTAGCTGAGTATTCTGAGTGTAACGGGTCTGTACTGACATCACACGGTGTGTAGCTGAGTATTCTGAGTGTAACGGGTCTGTACTGACATCACACAGTGTGTAGCTGAGTATTCTGAGTGTAACGGGTCCGTACTGACATCACACAGTGTGTAGCTGAGTATTCTGAGTGTAACGGGTCTGTACTGACATCACACAGTGTGTAGCTGAGTATTCTGAGTGTAACGGGTCTGTACTGACATCACACGGTGTGTAGCTGAGTATTCTGTGTGTAACGGGTCTGTACCGACATCACACGGCGTGTAGCTGAGTATTCTGAGTGTAACGGGTCTGTACTGACATCACACAGTGTGTAGCTGAGTATTCTGAGTGTAATGGGTCTGTACTGACATCACACGGCGTGTAGCTGAGTATTCTGAGTGTAACGGGTCTGTACCGACAACACACAGTGTGTAGCTGAGTATTCTGAGTGTAACGGGTCTGTACCGACATCACACAGTGTGTAGCTGAGTATTCTGAGTGTAATGGGTCTGTACTGACATCACACAGCGTGCAGCTGAGTATTCTGAGTGTAACGGGTGTGTACCGACATCACACAGTGTGTAGCGGAGTATTCCGAGTGTAATGGGTCTGTACTGACATCACACAGTGTGTAGCTGAGTGTTTTGAGTGTAACGGGTCTGTACTGACATCACACAGTGTGTAGCTGAGTATTCCGAGTGTAACGGGTCTGTACTGACATCACACGGTGTGTAGCGGAGTATTCCGACTGTAACGGGTCTGTACCGACATCACACAGTGTGTATCTGAGTGTTCTGAGTGTAACGGGTCTGTACCGACATCACACGGTGTGTATCTGAGTGTTCTGAGTGTAACGGGTCTGTACCGACATCACACGGTGTGTAGCTGAGTGTTCTGAGTGTAACGGGTCTGTACCGACATCAACAGTGTGTAGCTGAGTGTTCTGAGTGTAACGGGTCTGTACCGACATCACACGGTGTGTAGCTGAGTATTTTGAGTGTAACGGGTCTGTACCGACATCACACAGTGTGTAGCTAAGTATTCTGAGTGTAACGGGTCTGTACTGACATCACACAGTGTGTAGCTGAGTATTCTGAGTGTAACGGGTCTGTACCGACATCACACAGTGTGTAGCTGAGTATTCTGAGTGTAACGGGTCTGTACTGACATCACACAGTGTGTAGCTGAGTATTCTGAGTGTAACGGGTCTGTACTGACATCACACAGTTTGTAGCTGAGTATTCTGAGTTTAACGGGTCTGTACTGACATCACACAGTGTGTAGCTGATTATTCTGAGTGTAACGGGTTTGTACTGACATCACACGGCGTGTAGCTGAGTATTCTGAGTGTAACGGGTCTGTACTGACATCACACAGTGTGTAGCTGAGTATTCTGAGTGTAATGGGTCTGTACTGACATCACACGGCGTGTAGCTGAGTATTCTGAGTGTAACGGGTCTGTACTGACATCACACAGTGTGTAGCTGAGTATTCTGAGTGTAACGGGTCTGTACTGACATCACACAGCGTGCAGCTGAGTATTCTGAGTGTAACGGGTCTGTACTGACATCACACGGCGTGTAGCTGAGTATTCTGAGTGTAACGGGTCTGTACTGACATCACACAGTGTGTAGCTGAGTATTCTGAGTGTAACGGGTCTGTACTGACATCACACGGCGTGTAGCTGAGTATTCGCAGTGTAACGGGTCACTACTGACATCACACAGTGTGTAGCTGAGTATTCTGAGTGTAACGGGTCTGTATTGACTTCACACAGTGTGTAGCTGAGTATTCTGAGTGTAACGGGTCTGTACTGACATCACACGGTGTGTAGCTGAGTATTCTGAGTGTAACGGGTCTGTACTGACATCACACAGTGTGTATCTGAGTATTCTGAGTGTAACGGGTCTGTACTGATATCACACAGTGTGTAGCTGAGTATTCTGAGTGTAACGGGTCTGTACTGACATCACACAGTGTGTAGCTGAGTATTCTGAGTGTAACGGGTCTGTACTGACATCACACGGTGTGTAGCTGAGTATTCTGTGTGTAACGGTTCTGTACCGACATCACACGGCGTGTAGCTGAGTATTCTGAGTGTAATGGGTCTGTACTGACATCACACGGCGTGTAGCTGAGTATTCTGAGTGTAACGGGTCTGTACTGACATCACACAGTGTGTAGCTGAGTATTCTGAGTGTAATGGGTCTGTACTGACATCAGACGGCGTGTAGCTGAGTATTCTGAGTGTAACGGGTCTGTACCGACAACACACAGTGTGTAGCTGAGTATTCTGAGTGTAACGGGTCTGTACCGACATCACACAGTGTGTAGCTGAGTATTCTGAGTGTAATGGGTCTGTACTGACATCACACAGCGTGCAGCTGAGTGTTCTGAGTGTAACGGGTGTGTACCGACATCACACAGTGTGTAGCGGAGTATTCCGAGTGTAATGGGTCTGTACTGACATCACATAGTGTGTAGCTGAGTATTCTGAGTGTAACGAGTCTGTACTGACATCACACAGTGTGTAGCGGAGTATTCTGAGTGTAACGGGTCTGTACTGACATCACACGGCGTGTAGCTGAGTATTCTCAGTGTAACGGGTCAGTACTGACATCACACAGTGTGAAGCTGAGTATTCTGAGTGTAACGGGTCTGTACTGACATCACACAGTGTGTAGCTGAGTATTCTGAGTGTAACGGGTCTGTACCGACATCACACGGCGTGTAGCTGAGTATTCTGAGTGTAACGGGTCTGTACCGACATCACACAGTGTGTAGCTGAGTATTCTGAGTGCAACGGGTCTGTACCGACATCACACGGCGTGTAGCTGAGTATTCTGAGTGTAACGGGTCTGTACTGACATCACACAGTGTGTAGTTGAGTATTCTTAGTGTAACGGGTCTGTACTGACATCACACGGCGTGTAGCTGAGTATTCTGAGTGTAACGGGTCTGTACTGACATCACACAGTGTGTAGCTGAGTATTCTGAGTGTAACGGGTCTGTACTGACATCACACGGCGTGTAGCTGAGTATTCGCAGTGTAACGGGTCAGTACTGACATCACACAGTGTGTAGCTGAGTATTCTGAGTGTAACGGGTTTGTATTGACTTCACACAGTGTGTAGCTGAGTATTCTGAGTGTAACGGGTCTGTACTGACATCACACGGTGTGTAGCTGAGTATTCTGAGTGTAACGGGTCTGTACTGACATCACACAGTGTGTAGCTGAGTATTCTGAGTGTAACGGGTCTGTACTGACATCACACAGTGTGTAGCTGAGTATTCTGAGTGTAACGGGTCTGTACTGACATCACACAGTGTGTAGCTGAGTATTCTGAGTGTAACGGGTCTGTACTGACATCACACGGTGTGTAGCTGAGTATTCTGTGTGTAACGGGTCTGTACCGACATCACACGGCGTGTAGCTGAGTATTCTGAGTGTAACGGGTCTGTACTGACATCACACAGTGTGTAGCTGAGTATTCTGAGTGTAATGGGTCTGTACTGACATCACACGGCGTGTAGCTGAGTATTCTGAGTGTAACGGGTCTGTACCGACAACACACAGTGTGTAGCTGAGTATTCTGAGTGTAACGGGTCTGTACCGACATCACACAGTGTGTAGCTGAGTATTCTGAGTGTAATGGGTCTGTACTGACATCACACAGCGTGCAGCTGAGTATTCTGAGTGTAACGGGTGTGTACCGACATCACACAGTGTGTAGCGGAGTATTCCGAGTGTAATGGGTCTGTACTGACATCACACAGTGTGTAGCTGAGTGTTTTGAGTGTAACGGGTCTGTACTGACATCACACAGTGTGTAGCTGAGTATTCTGAGTGTAATGGGTCTGTACTGACATCACACGGCGTGTAGCTGAGTATTCTGAGTGTAACGGGTCTGTACCGACAACACACAGTGTGTAGCTGAGTATTCTGAGTGTAATGGGTCTGTACTGACATCACACAGCGTGCAGCTGAGTATTCTGAGTGTAACGGGTGTGTACCGACATCACACAGTGTGTAGCGGAGTATTCCGAGTGTAATGGGTCTGTACTGACATCACACAGTGTGTAGCTGAGTGTTTTGAGTGTAACGGGTCTGTACTGACATCACACAGTGTGTAGCTGAGTATTCCGAGTGTAACGGGTCTGTACTGACATCACACGGTGTGTAGCGGAGTATTCCGACTGTAACGGGTCTGTACCGACATCACACAGTGTGTATCTGAGTGTTCTGAGTGTAACGGGTCTGTACCGACATCACACGGTGTGTATCTAAGTGTTCTGAGTGTAACGGGTCTGTACCGACATCACACGGTGTGTAGCTGAGTGTTCTGAGTGTAACGGGTCTGTACCGACATCAACAGTGTGTAGCTGAGTGTTCTGAGTGTAACGGGTCTGTACCGACATCACACGGTGTGTAGCTGAGTATTTTGAGTGTAACGGGTCTGTACCGACATCACACAGTGTGTAGCTAAGTATTCTGAGTGTAACGGGTCTGTACTGACATCACACAGTGTGTAGCTGAGTATTCTGAGTGTAACGGGTCTGTACCGACATCACACAGTGTGTAGCTGAGTATTCTGAGTGTAACGGGTCTGTACTGACATCACACAGTGTGTAGCTGAGTATTCTGAGTGTAACGGGTCTGTACTGACATCACACAGTTTGTAGCTGAGTATTCTGAGTTTAACGGGTCTGTACTGACATCACACAGTGTGTAGCTGATTATTCTGAGTGTAACGGGTTTGTACTGACATCACACGGCGTGTAGCTGAGTATTCTGAGTGTAACGGGTCTGTACTGACATCACACAGTGTGTAGCTGAGTATTCTGAGTGTAATGGGTCTGTACTGACATCACACGGCGTGTAGCTGAGTATTCTCAGTGTAACGGGTCAGTACTGACATCACACAGTGTGAAGCTGAGTATTCTGAGTGTAACGGGTCTGTACTGACATCACACAGTGTGTAGCTGAGTATTCTGAGTGTAACGGGTCTGTACCGACATCACACGGCGTGTAGCTGAGTATTCTGAGTGTAACGGGTCTGTACCGACATCACACAGTGTGTAGCTGAGTATTCTGAGTGCAACGGGTCTGTACCGACATCACACGGCGTGTAGCTGAGTATTCTGAGTGTAACGGGTCTGTACTGACATCACACAGTGTGTAGTTGAGTATTCTTAGTGTAACGGGTCTGTACTGACATCACACGGCGTGTAGCTGAGTATTCTGAGTGTAACGGGTCTGTACTGACATCACACAGTGTGTAGCTGAGTATTCTGAGTGTAACGGGTCTGTACTGACATCACACGGCGTGTAGCTGAGTATTCGCAGTGTAACGGGTCAGTACTGACATCACACAGTGTGTAGCTGAGTATTCTGAGTGTAACGGGTTTGTATTGACTTCACACAGTGTGTAGCTGAGTATTCTGAGTGTAACGGGTCTGTACTGACATCACACGGTGTGTAGCTGAGTATTCTGAGTGTAACGGGTCTGTACTGACATCACACAGTGTGTAGCTGAGTATTCTGAGTGTAACGGGTCTGTACTGACATCACACAGTGTGTAGCTGAGTATTCTGAGTGTAACGGGTCTGTACTGACATCACACAGTGTGTAGCTGAGTATTCTGAGTGTAACGGGTCTGTACTGACATCACACGGTGTGTAGCTGAGTATTCTGTGTGTAACGGGTCTGTACCGACATCACACGGCGTGTAGCTGAGTATTCTGAGTGTAACGGGTCTGTACTGACATCACACAGTGTGTAGCTGAGTATTCTGAGTGTAATGGGTCTGTACTGACATCACACGGCGTGTAGCTGAGTATTCTGAGTGTAACGGGTCTGTACCGACAACACACAGTGTGTAGCTGAGTATTCTGAGTGTAACGGGTCTGTACCGACATCACACAGTGTGTAGCTGAGTATTCTGAGTGTAATGGGTCTGTACTGACATCACACAGCGTGCAGCTGAGTATTCTGAGTGTAACGGGTGTGTACCGACATCACACAGTGTGTAGCGGAGTATTCCGAGTGTAATGGGTCTGTACTGACATCACACAGTGTGTAGCTGAGTGTTTTGAGTGTAACGGGTCTGTACTGACATCACACAGTGTGTAGCTGAGTATTCTGAGTGTAATGGGTCTGTACTGACATCACACGGCGTGTAGCTGAGTATTCTGAGTGTAACGGGTCTGTACCGACAACACACAGTGTGTAGCTGAGTATTCTGAGTGTAACGGGTCTGTACCGACATCACACAGTGTGTAGCTGAGTATTCTGAGTGTAATGGGTCTGTACTGACATCACACAGCGTGCAGCTGAGTATTCTGAGTGTAACGGGTGTGTACCGACATCACACAGTGTGTAGCGGAGTATTCCGAGTGTAATGGGTCTGTACTGACATCACACAGTGTGTAGCTGAGTGTTTTGAGTGTAACGGGTCTGTACTGACATCACACAGTGTGTAGCTGAGTATTCCGAGTGTAACGGGTCTGTACTGACATCACACGGTGTGTAGCGGAGTATTCCGACTGTAACGGGTCTGTACCGACATCACACAGTGTGTATCTGAGTGTTCTGAGTGTAACGGGTCTGTACCGACATCACACGGTGTGTATCTGAGTGTTCTGAGTGTAACGGGTCTGTACCGACATCACACGGTGTGTAGCTGAGTGTTCTGAGTGTAACGGGTCTGTACCGACATCAACAGTGTGTAGCTGAGTGTTCTGAGTGTAACGGGTCTGTACCGACATCACACGGTGTGTAGCTGAGTATTTTGAGTGTAACGGGTCTGTACCGACATCACACAGTGTGTAGCTAAGTATTCTGAGTGTAACGGGTCTGTACTGACATCACACAGTGTGTAGCTGAGTATTCTGAGTGTAACGGGTCTGTACCGACATCACACAGTGTGTAGCTGAGTATTCTGAGTGTAACGGGTCTGTACTGACATCACACAGTGTGTAGCTGAGTATTCTGAGTGTAACGGGTCTGTACTGACATCACACAGTTTGTAGCTGAGTATTCTGAGTTTAACGGGTCTGTACTGACATCACACAGTGTGTAGCTGATTATTCTGAGTGTAACGGGTTTGTACTGACATCACACGGCGTGTAGCTGAGTATTCTGAGTGTAACGGGTCTGTACTGACATCACACAGTGTGTAGCTGAGTATTCTGAGTGTAATGGGTCTGTACTGACATCACACGGCGTGTAGCTGAGTATTCTCAGTGTAACGGGTCAGTACTGACATCACACAGTGTGTAGCTGAGTATTCTGAGTGTAACGGGTCTGTACTGACATCACACAGTGTGTAGCTGAGTATTCTGAGTGTAACGGGTCTGTACCGACATCACACGGCGTGTAGCTGAGTATTCTGAGTGTAACGGGTCTGTACCGACATCACACAGTGTGTAGCTGAGTATTCTGAGTGCAACGGGTCTGTACCGACATCACACGGCGTGTAGCTGAGTATTCTGAGTGTAACGGGTCTGTACTGACATCACACAGTGTGTAGTTGAGTATTCTTAGTGTAACGGGTCTGTACTGACATCACACGGCGTGTAGCTGAGTATTCTGAGTGTAACGGGTCTGTACTGACATCACACAGTGTGTAGCTGAGTATTCTGAGTGTAACGGGTCTGTACTGACATCACACGGCGTGTAGCTGAGTATTCGCAGTGTAACGGGTCAGTACTGACATCACACAGTGTGTAGCTGAGTATTCTGAGTGTAACGGGTTTGTATTGACTTCACACAGTGTGTAGCTGAGTATTCTGAGTGTAACGGGTCTGTACTGACATCACACAGTTTGTAGCTGAGTATTCTGAGTTTAACGGGTCTGTACTGACATCACACAGTGTGTAGCTGATTATTCTGAGTGTAACGGGTTTGTACTGACATCACACGGCGTGTAGCTGAGTATTCTGAGTGTAACGGGTCTGTACTGACATCACACAGTGTGTAGCTGAGTATTCTGAGTGTAATGGGTCTGTACTGACATCACACGGCGTGTAGCTGAGTATTCTCAGTGTAACGGGTCAGTACTGACATCACACAGTGTGTAGCTGAGTATTCTGAGTGTAACGGGTCTGTACTGACATCACACAGTGTGTAGCTGAGTATTCTGAGTGTAACGGGTCTGTACCGACATCACACGGCGTGTAGCTGAGTATTCTGAGTGTAACGGGTCTGTACCGACATCACACAGTGTGTAGCTGAGTATTCTGAGTGCAACGGGTCTGTACCGACATCACACGGCGTGTAGCTGAGTATTCTGAGTGTAACGGGTCTGTACTGACATCACACAGTGTGTAGTTGAGTATTCTTAGTGTAACGGGTCTGTACTGACATCACACGGCGTGTAGCTGAGTATTCTGAGTGTAACGGGTCTGTACTGACATCACACAGTGTGTAGCTGAGTATTCTGAGTGTAACGGGTCTGTACTGACATCACACGGCGTGTAGCTGAGTATTCGCAGTGTAACGGGTCAGTACTGACATCACACAGTGTGTAGCTGAGTATTCTGAGTGTAACGGGTTTGTATTGACTTCACACAGTGTGTAGCTGAGTATTCTGAGTGTAACGGGTCTGTACTGACATCACACGGTGTGTAGCTGAGTATTCTGAGTGTAACGGGTCTGTACTGACATCACACAGTGTGTAGCTGAGTATTCTGAGTGTAACGGGTCTGTACTGACATCACACAGTGTGTAGCTGAGTATTCTGAGTGTAACGGGTCTGTACTGACATCACACAGTGTGTAGCTGAGTATTCTGAGTGTAACGGGTCTGTACTGACATCACACGGTGTGTAGCTGAGTATTCTGTGTGTAACGGGTCTGTACCGACATCACACGGCGTGTAGCTGAGTATTCTGAGTGTAACGGGTCTGTACTGACATCACACAGTGTGTAGCTGAGTATTCTGAGTGTAATGGGTCTGTACTGACATCACACGGCGTGTAGCTGAGTATTCTGAGTGTAACGGGTCTGTACCGACAACACACAGTGTGTAGCTGAGTATTCTGAGTGTAACGGGTCTGTACCGACATCACACAGTGTGTAGCTGAGTATTCTGAGTGTAATGGGTCTGTACTGACATCACACAGCGTGCAGCTGAGTATTCTGAGTGTAACGGGTGTGTACCGACATCACACAGTGTGTAGCGGAGTATTCCGAGTGTAATGGGTCTGTACTGACATCACACAGTGTGTAGCTGAGTGTTTTGAGTGTAACGGGTCTGTACTGACATCACACAGTGTGTAGCTGAGTATTCCGAGTGTAACGGGTCTGTACTGACATCACACGGTGTGTAGCGGAGTATTCCGACTGTAACGGGTCTGTACCGACATCACACAGTGTGTATCTGAGTGTTCTGAGTGTAACGGGTCTGTACCGACATCACACGGTGTGTATCTGAGTGTTCTGAGTGTAACGGGTCTGTACCGACATCACACGGTGTGTAGCTGAGTGTTCTGAGTGTAACGGGTCTGTACCGACATCAACAGTGTGTAGCTGAGTGTTCTGAGTGTAACGGGTCTGTACCGACATCACACGGTGTGTAGCTGAGTATTTTGAGTGTAACGGGTCTGTACCGACATCACACAGTGTGTAGCTAAGTATTCTGAGTGTAACGGGTCTGTACTGACATCACACAGTGTGTAGCTGAGTATTCTGAGTGTAACGGGTCTGTACCGACATCACACAGTGTGTAGCTGAGTATTCTGAGTGTAACGGGTCTGTACTGACATCACACAGTGTGTAGCTGAGTATTCTGAGTGTAACGGGTCTGTACTGACATCACACAGTTTGTAGCTGAGTATTCTGAGTTGAACGGGTCTGTACTGACATCACACAGTGTGTAGCTGATTATTCTGAGTGTAACGGGTTTGTACTGACATCACACGGCGTGTAGCTGAGTATTCTGAGTGTAACGGGTCTGTACTGACATCACACAGTGTGTAGCTGAGTATTCTGAGTGTAATGGGTCTGTACTGACATCACACGGCGTGTAGCTGAGTATTCTGAGTGCAACTGGTCTGTACTGACATCACACAGTGTGTAGCTGAGTATTCTGAGTGTAATGGGTCTGTACTGACATCACACGGCGTGTAGCTGAGTATTCTGAGTGTAACGGGTCTGTACTGACATCACACAGCGTGCAGCTGAGTATTCTGAGTGTAACGGGTCTGTACTGACATCACACGGCGTGTAGCTGAGTATTCTGAGTGTAACGGGTCTGTACTGACATCACACAGTGTGTAGCTGAGTATTCTGAGTGTAACGGGTCTGTACTGACATCACACGGCGTGTAGCTGAGTATTCGCAGTGTAACGGGTCACTACTGACATCACACAGTGTGTAGCTGAGTATTCTGAGTGTAACGGGTCTGTATTGACTTCACACAGTGTGTAGCTGAGTATTCTGAGTGTAACGGGTCTGTACTGACATCACACGGTGTGTAGCTGAGTATTCTGAGTGTAACGGGTCTGTACTGACATCACACAGTGTGTATCTGAGTATTCTGAGTGTAACGGGTCTGTACTGATATCACACAGTGTGTAGCTGAGTATTCTGAGTGTAACGGGTCTGTACTGACATCACACAGTGTGTAGCTGAGTATTCTGAGTGTAACGGGTCTGTACTGACATCACACGGTGTGTAGCTGAGTATTCTGTGTGTAACGGGTCTGTACCGACATCACACGGCGTGTAGCTGAGTATTCTGAGTGTAACGGGTCTGTACTGACATCACACAGTGTGTAGCTGAGTATTCTGAGTGTAATGGGTCTGTACTGACATCAGACGGCGTGTAGCTGAGTATTCTGAGTGTAACGGGTCTGTACCGACAACACACAGTGTGTAGCTGAGTATTCTGAGTGTAACGGGTCTGTACCGACATCACACAGTGTGTAGCTGAGTATTCTGAGTGTAATGGGTCTGTACTGACATCACACAGCGTGCAGCTGAGTGTTCTGAGTGTAACGGGTGTGTACCGACATCACACAGTGTGTAGCGGAGTATTCCGAGTGTAATGGGTCTGTACTGACATCACACAGTGTGTAGCTGAGTGTTTTGAGTGTAACGGGTCTGTACTGACATCACACAGTGTGTAACTGAGTGTTTTGAGTGTAACGGGTCTGTACTGACATCACACGGTGTGTAGCGGAGTATTCCGACTGTAACGGGTCTGTACCGACATCACACAGTGTGTAGCTGAGTATTTTGAGTGTAACGGGTCTGTACCGACATCACACAGTGTGTAGCTAAGTATTCTGAGTGTAACGGGTCTGTACTGACATCACACAGTGTGTAGCTGAGTATTCTGAGTGTAACGGGTCTGTACCGACATCACACAGTGTGTAGCTGAGTATTCTGAGTGTAACGGGTCTGTACTGACATCACACAGTGTGTAGCTGAGTATTCTGAGTGTAACGGGTCTGTACTGACATCACACAGTGTGTAGCTGAGTATTCTGAGTTTAACGGGTCTGTACTAACATCACACAGTGTGTAGCTGATTATTCTGAGTGTAACGGGTTTGTACTGACATCACACGGCGTGTAGCTGAGTATTCTGAGTGTAACGGGTCTGTACTGACATCACACAGTGTGTAGCTGAGTATTCTGAGTGCAACTGGTCTGTACTGACATCACACAGTGTGTAGCTGAGTATTCTGAGTGTAACGGGTCTGTACTGACATCACACAGCGTGCAGCTGAGTATTCTGAGTGTAACGGGTGCGTACCGACATCACACAGTGTGTAGCAGAGTATTCTGAGTGTAACGGGTCTGTACTGACATCACACAGTGTGTAGCTGAGTATTCTGAGTGTAACGGGTCTGTACTGACATCACACAGTGTGTAGCTGAGTATTCTGAGTGTAACGGGTCTGTACTGACATCACATGGCGTGTAGCTGAGTATTCTGAGTGTAACCGGTCTGTACCGACATCACACAGTGTGTAGCTGAGTATTCTGAGTGTAACGGGTCTGTACCGACATCACACAGTGTGTAGCTGAGTATTCTGAGTGTAACGGGTCTGTACTGACATCACACAGCGTGTAGCTGAGTATTCTGAGTGTAACGGGTCTGTACTGACATCACACGGCGTGTAGCTGAGTATTCTCTGTGTAACGGATCTGTACTGACATCACACAGTGTGTGGCTGAGTATTCTGAGTGTAACGGGTCTGTACTGACATCACACAGTGTGTAGCTGAGTATTCTGAGTGTAACGGGTCTGTACAGACATCACACAGTGTATAGCTGAGTATTCTGAGTGTATCGGGTCTGTACTGACATCACACGGTGTGTAGCTGAGTATTCTGAGTGTAACGGGTCTGTACTGACATCACACAGTGTGTAGCTGAGTATTCTGAGTGTAACGGGTCTGTACTGACATCACACGGTGTGTAGCTGAGTATTCTGAGTGTAACGGGTCTGTATGGACATCACACAGTGTGTAGCTGAGTATTCTGAGTGTAACGGGTCTGTACTGACATCACACAGTGTGTAGCTGAGTATTCTGAGTGTAATGGGTCTGTACCGACATCACACAGTGTGTAGCTGAGTATTCTGAGTGTAACGGGTCTGTACTGACATCACACAGTGTGTAGCTGATTATTCTGAGTGTAACGGGTTTGTACTGACATCACACGGTGTGTAGCTGAGTATTCTGAGTGTAACGGGTCTGTACTGACATCACACAGTGTGTAGCTGAGTATTCTGAGTGTAACGGGTCTGTACTGACATCACACGGCGTGTAGCTGAGTATTCTGAGTGTAACTGGTCTGTACTGACATCACACAGTGTGTAGCTGAGTATTCTGAGTGTAACGGGTCTGTACTGACATCACACAGTGTGTAGCAGAGTATTCTGAGTGTAACGGGTCTGTACTGACATCACACAGTGTGTAGCTGATTATTCTGAGTGTAACGGGTTTGTACTGACATCACACGGCGTGTAGCTGAGTATTCTGAGTGTAACGGGTCTGTACTGACATCACACAGTGTGTAGCAGAGTATTCTGAGTGTAACGGGTCTGTACTGACATCACACAGTGTGTAGCTGAGTATTCTGAGTGTAACGGGTCTGTACTGACATCACACAGTTTGTAGCTGAGTATTCTGAGTTTAACGGGTCTGTACTGACATCACACAGTGTGTAGCTGATTATTCTGAGTGTAACGGGTTTGTACTGACATCACACGGCGTGTAGCTGAGTATTCTGAGTGTAACGGGTCTGTACTGACATCACACAGTGTGTAGCTGAGTATTCTGAGTGTAATGGGTCTGTACTGACATCACACGGTGTGTAGCTGAGTATTCTGAGTGTAACGGGTCTGTACTGACATCACACAGTGTGTAGCTGAGTATCCTGAGTGTAACGGGTCTGTACTGACATCACACGGCGTGTAGCTGAGTATTCTGAGTGCAACTGGTCTGTACTGACATCACACAGTGTGTAGCTGAGTATTCTGAGTGTAACGGGTCTGTACTGACATCACACGGCGTGTAGCTGAGTATTCTGAGTGCAACTGGTCTGTACTGACATCACACAGTGTGTAGCTGAGTATTCTGAGTGTAACGGGTCTGTACTGACATCACACGGCGTGTAGCTGAGTATTCTGAGTGCAACTGGTCTGTACTGACATCACACAGTGTGTAGCTGAGTATTCTGAGTGTAACGGGTCTGTACTGACATCACACAGTGTGTAGCTGAGTATTCTGAGTGTAACGGGTCTGTACTGACATCACACGGCGTGTAACTGAGTATTCTGAGTGCAACTGGTCTGTACTGACATCACACAGTGTGTAGCTGAGTATTCTGAGTGTAACGGGTCTGTACTGACATCACACAGCGTGCAGCTGAGAATTCTGAGTGTATCGGGTCTGTACTGACATCACACGGCGTGTAGCTGAGTATTCTGAGTGTAACTGGTCTGTACTGACATCACACAGTGTGTAGCTGAGTATTCTGAGTGTAACGGGTCTGTACTGACATCACACGGCGTGTAGCTGAGTATTCGCAATGTAACGGGTCACTACTGACATCACACAGTGTGTAGCTGAGTATTCTGAGTGTAACGGGTCTGTATTGACTTCACACAGTGTGTAGCTGAGTATTCTGAGTGTAACGGGTCTGTACTAACATCACACGGTGTGTAGCTGAGTATTCTGAGTGTAACGGGTCTGTACTGACATCACACAGTGTGTATCTGAGGATTCTGAGTGTAACGGGTCTGTACTGATATCACACAGTGTGTAGCTGAGTTTTCTGAGTGTAACGGGTCTGTACTGACATCACACAGTGTGTAGCTGAGTATTCTGAGTGTAACGGGTCTGTACTGACATCACACGGTGTGTAGCTGAGTATTCTGTGTGTAACGGGTCTGTACCGACATCACACGGCGTGTAGCTGAGTATTCTGAGTGTAACGGGTCTGTACTGACATCACACAGTGTGTAGCTGAGTATTCTGAGTGTAATGGGTCTGTACTGACATCAGACGGCGTGTAGCTGAGTATTCTGAGTGTAACGGGTCTGTACCGACAACACACAGTGTGTAGCTGAGTATTCTGAGTGTAACGGGTCTGTACCGACATCACACAGTGTGTAGCTGAGTATTCTGAGTGTAATGGGTCTGTACTGACATCACACAGCGTGCAGCTGAGTGTTCTGAGTGTAACGGGTGTGTACCGACATCACACAGTGTGTAGCGGAGTATTCCGAGTGTAATGGGTCTGTACTGACATCACACAGTGTGTAGCTGAGTGTTTTGAGTGTAACGGGTCTGTACTGACATCACACAGTGTGTAACTGAGTGTTCTGAGTGTAACGGGTCTGTACTGACATCACACGGTGTGTAGCGGAGTATTCCGACTGTAACGGGTCTGTACCGACATCACACAGTGTGTCTGAGTGTTCTGAGTGTAACGGGTCTGTACCGACATCAACAGTGTGTAGCTGAGTGTTCTGAGTGTAACGGGTCTGTACCGACATCACACGGTGTGTAGCTGAGTATTTTGAGTGTAACGGGTCTGTACCGACATCAACAGTGTGTAGCTGAGTGTTCTGAGTGTAACGGGTCTGTACCGACATCACACGGTGTGTAGCTGAGTATTTTGAGTGTAACGGGTCTGTACCGACATCACACAGTGTGTAGCTAAGTATTCTGAGTGTAACGGGTCTGTACTGACATCACACAGTGTGTAGCTGAGTATTCTGAGTGTAACGGGTCTGTACCGACATCACACAGTGTGTAGCTGAGTATTCTGAGTGTAACGGGTCTGTACTGACATCACACAGTGTGTAGCTGAGTATTCTGAGTGTAACGGGTCTGTACTGACATCACACAGTGTGTAGCTGAGTATTCTGAGTTTAACGGGTCTGTACTAACATCACACAGTGTGTAGCTGATTATTCTGAGTGTAACGGGTTTGTACTGACATCACACGGCGTGTAGCTGAGTATTCTGAGTGTAACGGGTCTGTACTGACATCACACAGTGTGTAGCTGAGTATTCTGAGTGCAACTGGTCTGTACTGACATCACACAGTGTGTAGCTGAGTATTCTGAGTGTAACGGGTCTGTACTGACATCACACAGCGTGCAGCTGAGTATTCTGAGTGTAACGGGTGCGTACCGACATCACACAGTGTGTAGCAGAGTATTCTGAGTGTAACGGGTCTGTACTGACATCACACAGTGTGTAGCTGAGTATTCTGAGTGTAACGGGTCTGTACTGACATCACACAGTGTGTAGCTGAGTATTCTGAGTGTAACGGGTCTGTACTGACATCACATGGCGTGTAGCTGAGTATTCTGAGTGTAACCGGTCTGTACCGACATCACACAGTGTGTAGCTGAGTATTCTGAGTGTAACGGGTCTGTACCGACATCACACAGTGTGTAGCTGAGTATTCTGAGTGTAACGGGTCTGTACTGACATCACACAGCGTGTAGCTGAGTATTCTGAGTGTAACGGGTCTGTACTGACATCACACGGCGTGTAGCTGAGTATTCTCTGTGTAACGGATCTGTACTGACATCACACAGTGTGTGGCTGAGTATTCTGAGTGTAACGGGTCTGTACTGACATCACACAGTGTGTAGCTGAGTATTCTGAGTGTAACGGGTCTGTACAGACATCACACAGTGTATAGCTGAGTATTCTGAGTGTATCGGGTCTGTACTGACATCACACGGTGTGTAGCTGAGTATTCTGAGTGTAACGGGTCTGTACTGACATCACACAGTGTGTAGCTGAGTATTCTGAGTGTAACGGGTCTGTACTGACATCACACGGTGTGTAGCTGAGTATTCTGAGTGTAACGGGTCTGTACTGACATCACACAGTGTGTAGCTGAGTATTCTGAGTGTAACGGGTCTGTACTGACATCACACAGTGTGTAGCTGAGTATTCTGAGTGTAATGGGTCTGTACCGACATCACACAGTGTGTAGCTGAGTATTCTGAGTGTAACGGGTCTGTACTGACATCACACAGTGTGTAGCTGATTATTCTGAGTGTAACGGGTTTGTACTGACATCACACGGTGTGTAGCTGAGTATTCTGTGTGTAACGGGTCTGTACTGACATCACACAGTGTGTAGCTGAGTATTCTGAGTGTAACGGGTCTGTACTGACATCACACGGCGTGTAGCTGAGTATTCTGAGTGTAACTGGTCTGTACTGACATCACACAGTGTGTAGCTGAGTATTCTGAGTGTAACGGGTCTGTACTGACATCACACAGTGTGTAGCTGATTATTCTGAGTGTAACGGGTTTGTACTGACATCACACGGCGTGTAGCTGAGTATTCTGAGTGTAACGGGTCTGTACTGACATCACACAGTGTGTAGCAGAGTATTCTGAGTGTAACGGGTCTGTACTGACATCACACAGTGTGTAGCTGAGTATTCTGAGTGTAACGGGTTTGTACTGACATCACACGGCGTGTAGCTGAGTATTCTGAGTGTAACGGGTCTGTACTGACATCACACAGTGTGTAGCTGAGTATTCTGAGTGCAACTGGTCTGTACTGACATCACACAGTGTGTAGCTGAGTATTCTGAGTGTAACGGGTCTGTACTGACATCACACAGCGTGCAGCTGAGTATTCTGAGTGTAACGGGTGCGTACCGACATCACACAGTGTGTAGCAGAGTATTCTGAGTGTAACGGGTCTGTACTGACATCACACAGTGTGTAGCTGAGTATTCTGAGTGTAACGGGTCTGTACTGACATCACACAGTGTGTAGCTGAGTATTCTGAGTGTAACGGGTCTGTACTGACATCACATGGCGTGTAGCTGAGTATTCTGAGTGTAACCGGTCTGTACCGACATCACACAGTGTGTAGCTGAGTATTCTGAGTGTAACGGGTCTGTACCGACATCACACAGTGTGTAGCTGAGTATTCTGAGTGTAACGGGTCTGTACTGACATCACACAGCGTGTAGCTGAGTATTCTGAGTGTAACGGGTCTGTACTGACATCACACGGCGTGTAGCTGAGTATTCTCTGTGTAACGGATCTGTACTGACATCACACAGTGTGTGGCTGAGTATTCTGAGTGTAACGGGTCTGTACTGACATCACACAGTGTGTAGCTGAGTATTCTGAGTGTAACGGGTCTGTACAGACATCACACAGTGTATAGCTGAGTATTCTGAGTGTATCGGGTCTGTACTGACATCACACGGTGTGTAGCTGAGTATTCTGAGTGTAACGGGTCTGTACTGACATCACACAGTGTGTAGCTGAGTATTCTGAGTGTAACGGGTCTGTACTGACATCACACGGTGTGTAGCTGAGTATTCTGAGTGTAACGGGTCTGTACTGACATCACACAGTGTGTAGCTGAGTATTCTGAGTGTAACGGGTCTGTACTGACATCACACAGTGTGTAGCTGAGTATTCTGAGTGTAATGGGTCTGTACCGACATCACACAGTGTGTAGCTGAGTATTCTGAGTGTAACGGGTCTGTACTGACATCACACAGTGTGTAGCTGATTATTCTGAGTGTAACGGGTTTGTACTGACATCACACGGTGTGTAGCTGAGTATTCTGTGTGTAACGGGTCTGTACTGACATCACACAGTGTGTAGCTGAGTATTCTGAGTGTAACGGGTCTGTACTGACATCACACGGCGTGTAGCTGAGTATTCTGAGTGTAACTGGTCTGTACTGACATCACACAGTGTGTAGCTGAGTATTCTGAGTGTAACGGGTCTGTACTGACATCACACAGTGTGTAGCTGATTATTCTGAGTGTAACGGGTTTGTACTGACATCACACGGCGTGTAGCTGAGTATTCTGAGTGTAACGGGTCTGTACTGACATCACACAGTGTGTAGCAGAGTATTCTGAGTGTAACGGGTCTGTACTGACATCACACAGTGTGTAGCTGAGTATTCTGAGTGTAACGGGTCTGTACTGACATCACACAGTGTGTAGCTGAGTATTCTGAGTGTAACGGGTCTGTACTGACATCACATGGTGTGTAGCTGAGTATTCTGAGTGTAACGGGTCTGTACCGACATCACACAGTGTGTAGCTGAGTATTCTGAGTGTAACGGGTCTGTACCGACATCACAGAGTGTGTAGCTGAGTATTCTGAGTGTAACGGGTCTGTACTGACATCACACAGCGTGTAGCTGAGTATTCTGAGTGTAACGGGTCTGTACCAACATCACACGGCGTGTAGCTGAGTATTCTGAGTGTAACGGGTCTGTACTGACATCACATGGCGTGTAGCTGAGTATTCTCTGTGTAACGGATCTGTACTGACATCACACAGTGTGTGGCTGAGTATTCTGAGTGTAACGGGTCTGTACTGACATCACACAGTGTGTAGCTGAGTATTCTGAGTGTAACGGGTCTGTACAGACATCACACAGTGTATAGCTGAGTATTCTGAGTGTAATGGGTCTGTACTGACATCACACGGCGTGTAGCTAAGTATTCTGAGTGTAATGGGTCTGTACTGACATCACACAGCGTGCAGCTGAGTATTCTGAGTGTAACGGGTGTGTACCGACATCACACAGTGTGTAGCGGAGTATTCCGAGTGTAATGGGTCTGTACTGACATCACACAGTGTGTAGCTGAGTGTTCTGAGTGTAACGGGTCTGTACTGACATCACACAGTGTGTAGCTGAGTATTCCGAGTGTAACGGGTCTGTACTGACATCACACGGTGTGTAGCGGAGTATTCCGAGTGTAACGGGTCTGTACCGACATCACACAGTGTGTATCTGAGTGTTCTGAGTGTAACGGGTCTGTACCGACATCACACGGTGTGTATCTGAGTGTTCTGAGTGTAACGGGTCTGTACCGACATCACACGGTGTGTAGCTGAGTATTTTGAGTGTAACGGGTCTGTACCGACATCACACAGTGTGTAGCTAAGTATTCTGAGTGTAACGGGTCTGTACTGACATCACACAGTGTGTGGCGGAGTATTCTGAGTGTAATGGGTCTGTAACGACATCACACAGTGTGTAGCTGAGTATTCTGAATGTAACGGGTCTGTACTGACATCACACAATGTGTAGCTGAGTATTCTGAGTGTAACGGGTCTGTACTGACATCACACAGTGTGTAGCTGAGTATTCTGAGTGTAATGGGTCTGTACCGACATCACACAGTGTGTAGCGGAGTATTCCGAGTGTAACGGGTCTGTACTGACATCACACGGTGTGTAGCGGAGTATTCCGAGTGTAACGGGTCTGTACCGACATCACACAGTGTGTAGCTGAGTATTCTGAGTGTAACGGGTCTGTTCTGACATCACACAGTGTGTAGCTGAGTATTCTGAGTGTAATGGGTCTGTACCGACATCACACAGTGTGTAGCTGAGTATTCTGAGTGTAACGGGTCTGTACTGACATCACACAGCGTGTAGGTGAGTATTCTGAGTGTAACGGGTCTGTTCTGACATCACACAGTGTGTAGCTGAGTATTCTGAGTGTAATGGGTCTGTAACGACATCACACAATGTGTAGCTGAGTATTCTGAGTGTAACGGGTCTGTACTGACATCACACAGTGTGTAGCTGAGTATTCTGAGTGTAACGGGTCTGTACTGACATCACACAGTGTGTAGCTGAGTATTCCGAGTGTAACGGGTCTGTACTGACATCACACGGTGTGTAGCGGAGTATTCCGAGTGTAACGGGTCTGTACCGACATCACACAGTGTGTATCTGAGTGTTCTGAGTGTAACGGGTCTGTACCGACATCACACGGTGTGTATCTGAGTGTTCTGAGTGTAACGGGTCTGTACCGACATCACACGGTGTGTAGCTGAGTATTTTGAGTGTAACGGGTCTGTACCGACATCACACAGTGTGTAGCTAAGTATTCTGAGTGTAACGGGTCTGTACTGACATCACACAGTGTGTGGCGGAGTATTCTGAGTGTAATGGGTCTGTAACGACATCACACAGTGTGTAGCTGAGTATTCTGAGTGTAACGGGTCTGTACTGACATCACACAATGTGTAGCTGAGTATTCTGAGTGTAACGGGTCTGTACTGACATCACACAGTGTGTAGCTGAGTATTCTGAGTGTAATGGGTCTGTACCGACATCACACAGTGTGTAGCGGAGTATTCCGAGTGTAACGGGTCTGTACTGACATCACACAGTGTGTGGCGGAGTATTCTGAGTGTAACGGGTCTGTACCGACATCACACAGTGTGTAGCTGAGTATTCTGAGTGTAACGGGTCTGTTCTGACATCACACAGTGTGTAGCTGAGTATTCTGAGTGTAATGGGTCTGTACCGACATCACACAGTGTGTAGCTGAGTATTCTGAGTGTAACGGGTCTGTACTGACATCACACAGCGTGTAGGTGAGTATTCTGAGTGTAACGGGTGTGTACTGACATCACACAGTGTATAGCTGAGTATTCTGAGTGTAACGGGTCTGTAATGACATCACACAGTGTGTAGCTGAGTATTCTGAGTGTAACGGGTCTGTACTGACATCACACAGTGTGTAGCTGAGTATTCTGAGTGTAATGGGTCTGTACCGACATCACACAGTGTGTAGCTGAGTATTCTGAGTGTAACGGGTCTGTACCGACATCACACAGTGTGTAGCTGAGTATTATGAGTGTAATGGGTCTGTACCGACATCACACAGTGTGTAGCTGAGTATTCTGAGTGTAACGGGTGTGTACCGACATCACACAGTGTGTAGCGGAGTATTCCGAGTGTAATGGGTCTGTATCAACATCACACAGTGTGTAGCTGAGTATTCTGAGTGTAACGGGTGTGTACCGACATCACACAGTGTGTAGCGAAGTATTCCGAGTGTAACGGGTCTGTACCTACATCACATAGTGTGTAGCTGAGTATTCTGAGTGTAATGGGTCTGTACTGACATCACACAGTGTGTAGCTGAGTATTCTTAGTGTAATGGGTCTGTACTGAGATCACACAGTGTGTAGCGGAGTATTCCGAGTGTAACGGGTCTGTACCGACATCATACGGCGTGTAGCGGAGTATTCCGAGTGTAACGGGTCTGTACTGACATCACACAGTGTGTAACTGAGTATTCTGAGAGTAGCGGGTCTGTACCGACATCACACGGTGTGTATCTGAATGTTCTGAGTGTAAAGGGTCTGTACCGACATCACACGGTGTGTATCTGAATGTTCTGAGTGTAAAGGGTCTGTACCGACATCACACAGTGTGTAGCTCAGTATTCTGAGTGTAACGGGTCTGTACTGACATCACACGGTGTGTAGCTGAGTGTTCTGAGTGTAACGGGTCTGTACTGACATCACACGGTGTGTAGCTGAGTGTTCTGAGTGTAACGGGTCTGTACTGACATCACACAGTGTGTAGCTGAGTATTCTGAGTGTAATGTGTCTGTACTGACATCACACGGTGTGTAGCTGAGTATTCTGAGTGTAACTGGTCTGTACCGACATCATACGGTGTGTAGCTGAGTATTCTGAGTGTAAGAGGTCTGTACTGACATCACACAGTGTATAGCTGAGTTTTCTGAGTGTAACGGGTCTGTACTGACATCACACAGTGTGTAGCTGAGTATTCTGAGTGTAACGGGTCTGCACCGACATCACACGGTGTGTATCTGAATGTTCTGAGTGTAAAGGGTCTGTACCGACATCACACAGTGTGTAGCTGAGTGTTCTGAGTGTAACGGGTCTGTACCGACATCACACGGTGTGTATCTGAATGTTCTGAGTGTAAAGGGTCTGTACCGATATCACACAGTGTGTAGCTGAGTGTTCTGAGTGTAACGGGTCTCTACTGACATCATACGGTGTGTAGCTGAGTATTCTGAGTGTAAGAGGTCTGTACTGACATCACACAGTGTATAGCTGAGTTCTCTGAGTGTAACGGGTCTGTACTGACATCACACAGTGTGTAGCTGAGTATTCTGAGTGTAAGAGGTCTGTACTGACATCACACAGAGTATAGCTGAGTATTCAGAGTGTAACGGGTCTGTACTGACATCACACAGTGTGTAGCTGAGTATTCTGAGTGTAACGGGTCTGTACTGACATCACACAGTGTATAGCTGAGTATTCTGAGTGTAACGGGTCTGTACTGACATCACACAGTGTATAGCTGAGTATTCTGAGTGTAACGGGTCTGTACTGACATCACACAGTGTATAGCTGAGTATTCTGAGTGTAACGGGTCTGTACTGACATCACACGGTGTGTAGCTGAGTATTCTGAGTGTAATGGGTCTGTGCTGACATCACACAGCGTGTAGCTGAGTATTCTGAGTGTAACGGGTCTGTACTGACATCACACGGCGTGTAGCTAAGTATTCCGAGTGTAACGGGTCTGTACCGACATCACACGGCGTGTAGCTGAGTATTCTGAGTGTAACGGGTCTGTACTGACATCACACGGTGTGTAGCTGAGTATTCTGAGTGTAACGGGTCTGTACCGACATCACACAGTGTGTAGCTGAGTATTCTGAGTGTAACGGGTCTGAACTGAAATCACACGGTGTGTAGCTGAGTATTCTGAGTGTAAAGGGTCTGTACTGACATCACACGGTGTGTAGCTAAGTATTCTGAGTGTAACGGGTCTGTACTGACATCACACGGCGTGTAGCTGAGTATTCTGAGTGTAATGGGTCTGTACTGACATCACACAGTGTGTAGCTGAGTATTCTGAGTGTAACGGGTCTGTACTGACATCACACGGCGTGTAGCTGAGTATTCTGAGTATAACGGGTCTGTACTGACATCACACGGCGTGTAGCTGAGTATTCTGAGTGTAACGGGTCTGTACTGACATCACACAGTGTGTAGCTGAGTATTCTGAGTGTAACGGGTCTGTACTGACATCACACGGTGTGTAGCTGAGTATTCAGAGTGTAACGGGTCTGTACTGACATCACACAGTGTGTAGCTGAGTATTCTGAGTGTAACGGGTCTGTACTGACATCACACAGTGTGTAGCTGAGTATTCTGAGTGTAACGGGTCTGTACCGACATCACACAGTGTGTAGCTGAGTATTCTCAGTGTAACGGGTCTGTACTGACATCACACGGCGTGTAGCTGAGTATTCTGAGTGTAACGGGTCTGTACCTACATCACACAGTGTGTAGCTGAGTATTCTGAGTGTAACGGGTCTGTACTGACATCACACGGTGTGTAGCTGAGTATTCAGAGTGTAACGGGTCTGTACTGACATCACACAGTGTGTAGCTGAGTATTCTGAGTGTAACGGGTCTGTACTGACATCACACAGTGTGTAGCTGAGTATTCTGAGTGTAACGGGTCTGTACTGACATCACACAGTGTGTAGCTGAGTATTCTGAGTGTAACGGGTCTGTACCGACATCACATAGTGTGTAGCTGAGTATTCTGAGTGTAACGGGTCTGTACTGACATCACACAGTGTGTAGCTGAGTATTCTGAGTGTAACGGGTCTGTACTGACATCACACAGTGTGTAGCTGAGTATTCTGAGTGTTAGAACCTTGCTGTTAGGTTTTTTTTTTCCTTTGCTGGTCACATGACCTTGTTGGCCTATTTAATCCTGCTCCGCCCTTCTGGCTTTGCTGGACTTCATTGTATATCTACTTTCTAGCTAGCCTGTGCTCTGTATCTAACTCTGTTAGTTTGCTTGGTCTACGGACCTCTAGGTTCTATCTATTTTGTTTGTTCGTCTGTCTGCTGCTATTTCTGTTAGGAGGTGTCCCATATTCCTCCCAGTCCTTAGTACTTGTAGGGATTCCCTCCCCAAATCTATAGGTCTCCGTACAGACTAGATTAGGACTTTAGCAGGTCTGATCGCAGGATCAGGTTCCCTGTTAAATCGTAGGGATTCAGCTGAGTCTTATAGTAGGGACAGATCTCCTCTCTTTCCTTAGCTTTGGTAGCAGAACATAACAGTAAGTCCAGCCTGTAAATTCTCTAAGGAAAGATTTTTTTTTGTTCCATCATGGTGTCGGTTCAGGATTTGGCTAAACACCTGCAGGGACTCTCTCTGGAAGTGGCCGAGCTCCGTCAGCACGTGAGTAACTGTCCTGGAGCATATTTCTTGGAGCCTAAGGTATGTTTGCCGGATTTATTTTTTGGTGAACATCGAGAATTTTTTTCATTTAAAAATGCTTGCTTATTGTATTTTCGTTTGAGACCCAAGTCCTCTGGGGATGAATCCCAGCGCGTAGGGTTCATAATGTCACTTTTGCGCAAAGAGCCTCAGGAGTGGGCCTTTTCTTTGCAACCTAGTGATACATGCTTCAGATCAGTGGATAGTTTTTTTTCTGCTTTAGGACTATTATATGATGATCCTGACCGTGTGGCATCAGCTGAGACTGAGTTGAGACGTTTAAAACAAGGATCAGGTAATATGGAAAAATATTGTACACATTTTCGTCGTTGGTCCACTCAAACAGGGTGGAACGATTCTGCTCTGAAAAGTCTATTTCTTGCTGGGCTCAGTGAAAAGGTTAAAGACCTGCTAATTGCTTATCCTACACCTGAGGATTTGCAACAGGCTATGCAATTAGCTATACGGGTGGACAGAAGACTGCGTGCTAGGGTTAATGAGAGCAAATCCTCTGCTATGTCAGTTTCTGGTTATGATAATGTGTGTACTAACAGTGGTGAACCGATGGAGATTGGATCGGTGGCACCTCGCTCTCAAGAAAAACACCGTCGTTTTTCAGAAGGCTTGTGTTTCTATTGTGGAAAATCTGGTCATTTGATTAAAGGCTGTGAGCTTCGTATGAAGAAAGAAAAAAAAATGGTCAGTCACGCCCGTATTGCCTGTTTAAATTCCAAGGGTGTATTTTTAGCTGCTTCCACGATTGCTCAGGAAAAATTAATGGAATTTCGGGTGTTTGTTGATTGCGGGTCTACACTGAATGTTATTGATGGGGGATTCGTGGAAAAACTCAATTTAAAACCTGAACCTTTATCATCCCCCATTGCTGTGGTTTCTGTGGATGGCTCCCCTTTGAAGAATATTACTCTCAAGGTCAGTGAATTTCCTCTCACTATTAATGGTGTTCACCATGAGAAATTGGATTTGGTAGTGTTGAATAACTTGCCTTCTCCAGTAATATTGGGTTTGCCCTGGTTAAAATTTCACAATCCTGTACTGGATTGGTCTACCAGTGAAATTAAATCCTGGAGCCATAAATGTTATGACAAGTGTTGTAACGGGCGTATTGCAGCTTTGGATAGGGGAGAATTGCCTGTTCCTATTCAGGATTTTTGGAGAGTTTTTTCTGAGAAAGAATCGCAGGTTTTGCCTCCCCATAGAGACTATGATTGTTCTATTGAATTTGTCCCTGGAGCGACTCTTCCTAAAAGTCGTTTATTTAACCTTACTATTCCTGAGAGGAAGGCTTTGGAGGAATACATACAGACAAGTTTGGCCGCCGGTCACATTAGGCCCTCTAAGTCTCCTGTGGCGGTTGGATTTTTTTTTGTAAAAAAAAAGGACGGCGGTTTACGTCCTTGTCTGGATTTTCGTGAGATTAACAAAATTACGGTACGCAATCCTTACCCACTGCCATTGATTCCTGATCTGTTTAACCAGTTATTGGGGGCCAAGTGGTTCTCTAAAATTGACCTTAAGGGGGCATACAATCTGTTGCGCATGAAGGAGGGTGATGAATGGAAGACTGCTTTTAACACTCCTGTGGGTCATTTTGAGAATCTGGTTATGCCTTTTGGTCTTACTAATGCTCCTGCATTTTTTCAGAATCTGATTAATGACATCCTTAGACCTTTGATCGGTAAAAATGTGGTTGTGTATTTGGATGACATTTTGATTTATTCGCCAGATCTGGAGTCTCATTGGCGGAGCGTGCGTGAGGTATTACAGTTATTAATGGACAATTCGCTTTTTGCTAAGCTGGAGAAATGTGAGTTCGCTGTACAGAGAATTAGTTTTTTGGGCTACATTATCTCCAGCAAAGGTTTTGAGATGGATCCGGTTAAGGTTCAGGCTGTGCAGGAATGGCCTAGGCCTATTGGTTTGAAATCAATACAGAGGTTTTTGGGTTTCGCCAATTACTATAGAAAATTCATAAAAAATTTTTCTAGTATTGTCAAACCTCTGACTGATCTCACCAGGAAAGGTGCTGATGCGGTTCAGTGGTCTTCTGAGGCCATTGAAGCTTTTGTGTATCTCAAGGAGAGGTTCACCTCTGCTCCCATCCTTATGCAGCCTGATGTTACTAGGCCGTTTTTGGTTGAGGTTGATGCTTCCTCTGTGGGGGTTGGCGCAGTATTGTCTCAGGATAACGGGGATGGATTACATCCCTGTGCATTTTTTTTCAAAAAAATTTTCGGAGACTGAATTGAATTACGATATTGGTAATCGGGAATTATTGGCTATTAAACTCGCATTTGAACACTGGCGCCACTTCTTGGAAGGTGCGGAATTTCCCGTTCAGGTTCTTACGGATCATAAAAATCTGATATATCTTGACGCTGCCAAGCGCCTGAATGCCCGTCAGGCTAGGTGGGCACTGTTTTTCTCGCGGTTTAATTTCTCCGTTACTTACATCCCTGGTACTAAGAATGTTAAGGCGGATGCCTTGTCTCGCAGTTTTTCTCCCATAGTCGGTGCTGAGAAAGAGGAAAACATTTTACAAGAAGGTGTTGTGATAGCTGCTTTAGACTCCGTTTTGGAAGATGAGATTCTTAAAGCTCAGGAGAATGCCCCATCTAACACTCCTCATGGGAGGTTGTTTGTGCCTGGGACCTTTAGGAGAGATTTGTTTGAGTGTCACGAATCTCGGTTGGCAGGTCATCCCGGAATCTCTGAGACCAAGAGACTGGTGGGTCGCAGTTTTTGGTGGCCTGGATGGCAGAAGGAAGTCATTAAGTGGGTGCGCCAATGTACTATATGTGCTAGATCTAAGTCCTCACATACTCCTGCTGCGGGGTTGCTTTGTCCTTTGGAGGTCCCCAGTGCTCCTTGGACACATTTGGCTATGGACTTTATAACTGACCTTCCCCCCTCTGAGGGTTTTACTGTCATCTGGGTGGTCGTGGACCGTTTTAGCAAGATGTGTCACTTGGTTCCCTTCGTCAAACTGCCCTGCGCTAAAACTCTCGCTAAGGCCTTTGTCAAGGAAATTGTCAGACTTCATGGCGTTCCTACTGACATTGTTTCTGATAGGGGTCCTCAGTTCGTGGCTCGTTTTTGGCGTGCCTTTTGTGACAGGTTGGGAATTCATTTGTCGTTTTCGTCCGGATATCATCCTGAATCTAATGGCCAGACAGAAAGGAAAAACCAGGATGTTGAGCAGTTCTTGCGTTGTTTTGTGGCAGACAATCAAGAGGGGTGGTCTGAGTTTCTGCCACTTGCCGAATTTGCTCTGAACAATCATACATCTTCTTCTGCTGGTTGTTCGCCTTTTTTTTGTTGTTCTGGGAGACATCCGTCGTTTGGGTCGTTCTCCAAGTTGGGATCTGCCGTGCCTGAGGAGGAGAGTTTTTCCGGTGATTTGGAAAGAGTTTGGACGGATGTGCGTGGTAATCTTCAGGAGGCCAACAGAAAATCTAAAGACTACTTTGATAGGAAACGACAGGAGGTTTTGTTCGCTGTTGGTGACATGGTTTGGTTGTCCTCTAGGAATCTGCAGTTGAGGATTCCTTCTAAGAAATTGGGTCCCAAGTTTGTAGGGCCCTTTAAGGTGCTTCAGGTTGTCAACCAATCTGCTGTTAGGTTGGAGGTTCCTACCTCCTGGAGAATTAATCCGGTCTTTCATGTCTCTCTGTTAAAAAAAGCTGTTGTGTCGGATGGTGACGCCTCTGCCTCTGTTCCTCCGGTGGTGGAGGACGGGGAATATGAAATTTCTCGCATCCTTGACTCTAGACGGTATAGAGGTAGTTTGCAGTATCTTGTGGCCTGGAAAGGTTTCGGACCCGAGGATAACTCTTGGGTGAGGTCAGATGATGTTTCCACGTCCAGACTTATCAGAGCGTTTCACAGGAGATTTCCTGATAAGCCTGGTCCTAGGGGATCCGGAGGATCCTCTTAGAAGGGGGGGTACTGTTAGAACCTTGCTGTTAGGTTTTTTTTTCCTTTGCTGGTCACATGACCTTGTTGGCCTATTTAATCCTGCTCCGCCCTTCTGGCTTTGCTGGACTTCATTGTATATCTACTTTCTAGCTAGCCTGTGCTCTGTATCTAACTCTGTTAGTTTGCTTGGTCTACGGACCTCTAGGTTCTATCTATTTTGTTTGTTCGTCTGTCTGCTGCTATTTCTGTTAGGAGGTGTCCCATATTCCTCCCAGTCCTTAGTACTTGTAGGGATTCCCTCCCCAAATCTATAGGTCTCCGTACAGACTAGATTAGGACTTTAGCAGGTCTGATCGCAGGATCAGGTTCCATGTTACATCGTAGGGATTCAGCTGAGTCTTATAGTAGGGACAGATCTCCTCTCTTTCCTTAGCTTTGGTAGCAGAACATAACACTGAGTGTAACGGGTCTGTACTGACATCACACAATGTGTAGCTGAGTATTCTGAGTGTAACGGGTCCGTACCGACATCACACAGTGTGTAGCTGAGTATTCTGCGTGCAACGGGTCTGTACTGACATCACACAGTGTGTAGCTGAGTATTCTGAGTGTAACGGGTCTGTACTGACATCACACGGCGTGTAGCTGAGTATTCTGAGTGTAACTGGTCTGTACTGACATCACACGGTGTGTAGCTGAGTATTCTGAGTGTACCGGGTCTGTACTGACATCACACAGTGTGTAGCTGAGTATTCTGAGTGTAACGGGTCTATACTGACATCACACGGTGTGTAGCTGAGTATTCTGAGTGTAACGGGTCTGTACTGACATCACACAGTGTGTAGCTGAGTATTCTGAGTGTAACGGGTCTGTACTGACATCACACAGTGTGTAGCTGAGTATTCTGAGTGTAACGGGTCTGTACTGACATCACACAGTGTGTAGCTGAGTATTCTGAGTGTAACGGGTCTGTACTGACATCACACAGTGTGTAGCTGAGTATTCTGAGTGTAATGGGTCTGTACCGACATCACACAGTGTGTAGCTGAGTATTCTGTGTGTAATGGGTCTGTACTGACATCACACGGCGTGTAGCTGAGTATTCTGAGTGTAACGGGTCTGTACCGACATCACACAATGTGTAGCTGAGTATTCTGAGTGTAACGGGTCTGTACTGACATCACACGGCGTGTAGCTGAGTATTCTGAGAGTAACGGGTCTGTACCGACATCACACAGTGTGTAGCTGAGTATTCTGAGTGTAACGGGTCTGTACTGACATCACACAGTGTGTAGCTGAGTATTCTGAGTGTAACGGGTCTGTACTGACATCACACAGTGTGTAGCTGAGTATTCTGAGTGTAATGGGTCTGTACCGACATCACACAGTGTGTAGCTGAGTATTCTGTGTGTAATGGGTCTGTACTGACATCACACAGTGTGTAGCTGAGTATTCTGTGTGTAATGGGTCTGTACTGACATCACACAGTGTGTAGCTGAGTATTCTGAGTGTAATGGGTCTGTACTGACATCACACAGTGTGTAGCTGAGTATTCTGAGTGTAATGGGTCTGTACTGACATCACACAGTGTATAGCTGAGTATTCTGAGTGTAACGGGTCTGTACTGACATCACACAGTGTGTAGCTGAGTATTCTGAGAGTAACGGGTCTGTACTGACATCACACAGTGTGTAGCTGAGTATTCTGAGAGTAACGGGTCTGTACTGACATCACACGGTGTGTAGCTGAGTATTCTGAGTGTAACAGGTCTGGACTGACATCACACGGCGTGTAGCTGAGTATTCTGAGTGTAATGGGTCTGTACTGACATCACACAGTGTGTAGCTGAGTATTCTGAGTGTAACGGGTCTGTACTGACATCACACGGCATGTAGCTGAGTATTCTGAGTGTAATGGGTCTGTACTGACATCACTCAGTGTGTAGCTGAGTATTCTGAGTGTAACGGGTCTGTACCGACATCACACAGTGTGTAGCTGAGTATTCTGAGTGTAACGGGTCTGTACCGACATCACACAGTGTGTAGCTGAGTATTCTGAGTGTAACGGGTCTGTACTGACATCACACAGTGTGCAGCTGAGTATTCTGAGTGTAACGGGTCTGTACCGACATCACACAGTGTGTAGCTGAGTATTCTGAGTGTAACGGGTCTGTACCGACATCACACAGTGTGTAGCTGAGTATTCTGAGTGTAACGGGTCTGTACTGACATCACATAGCGTGTAGCTGAGTATTCTGAGTGTAACGGGTCTGTACCGACATCACACAGTGTGTAGCTGAGTATTCTGAGTGTAACGGGTCTGTACTGACATCACATAGCGTGTAGCTGAGTGTTCTGAGTGTAACGGGTCTGTACCGACATCACACGGAGTGTAGCTGAGTATTCTGAGTGTAACGGGTCTGTACTGACACCACACAGTGTGTAGCTGAGTATTCTGAGTGTAACGGGTCTGTACTGACATCACACAGTGTGTAGCTGAGTATTCTGAGTGTAACGGGTCTGTACTGACATCACACAGTGTGTAGCTGAGTATTCTGAGTGTAACAGGTCTGTACTGACATCACACAGTGTGTAGCTGAGTATTCTGAGTGTAACGGGTCTGTACTGACATCACACAGTGTGTAGCTGAGTGTTCTGAGTGTAACGGGTCTGTACTGACATCACACAGTGTGTAGCTGAGTATTCTGAGTGTAACGGGTCTGTACCGACATCACACAGTGTGTAGCTGAGTATTCTGAGTGTAACGGGTCTGTACTGACATCACACGGTGTGTAGCTGAGTATTCTGAGTGTAATGGGTCTGTACTGACATCACACAGTGTGTAGCTGAGTATTCTGAGTGTAACGGGTCTGTACTGACATCACACAGTGTGTAGCTGAGTATTCTGAGTGTAACGGGTCTGTACCGACATCACACAGTGTGTAACTGAGTATTCTGAGTGTAACGGGTCTGTACTGACATCACACAGTGTGTAGCTGAGTATTCTGAGTGTAACGGGTCTGTACCGACATCACACAGTGTGTAGCTGAGTATTCTTAGTGTAACGGGTCTGTACTGACATCACACGGCGTGTAGCTGAGTATTCTGAGAGTAACGGGTCTGTACCGACATCACACAGTGTGTAGCTGAGTATTCTGAGTGTAAAGAGTCTGTACTGACATCACACGGTGTGTAGCTGAGTATTCTGAGTGTAATGGGTCTGTACCGACATCACACAGTGTGTAGCTGAGTATTCTGAGTGTAACGAGTCTGTACTGACATCACACAGTGTGTAGCTGAGTATTCTGAGTGTAACGGGTCTGTACTGACATCACACGGCATGTAGCTGAGTATTCTGAGTGTAATGGGTCTGTGCTGACATCACACAGTGTATAGCTGAGTATTCTGAGTGTAACGGGTCTGTACTGACATCACACAGTGTATAGCTGAGTATTCTGAATGTAACGGGTCTGTACTGACATCACACGGTGTGTAGCTGAGTATTCAGAGTGTAACGGGTCTGTACTGACATCACACAGTGTGTAGCTGAGTATTCTGTGTGTAATGGGTCTGTACTGACATCACACGGCATGTAGCTGAGTATTCTGAGTGAATGGGTCTGTACTGACATCACACGGTGTGTAGCTGAGTATTCTGAGTGTAACGGGTCTGTACTGACATCACACAGTGTGTAGCTGAGTATTCTGAGTGTAACGGGTCTGTACCGACATCACACAGTGTGTAGCTGAGTATTCTGAGTGTAACGGGTCTGTACCGACATCACACAGTGTGTAGCTGAGTATTCTGAGTGTAACGGGTCTGTACCGACATCACACGGCGTGTAGCTGAGTATTCTGTGTGTAATGGGTCTGTACTGACATCACACAGTGTGTAGCTGAGTATTCTGTGTGTAATGGGTCTGTACTGACATCACACAGTGTGTAGCTGAGTATTCTGAGTGTAATGGGTCTGAACTGACATCACACAGTGTGTAGCTGAGTATTCTGAGTGTAATGGGTCTGTACTGACATCACACAGTGTATAGCTGAGTATTCTGAGTGTAACGGGTCTGTACTGACATTACACGGTGTGTAGCTGAGTATTCTGAGTGTAACGGGTCTGTACTGACATCACACGGTGTGTAGCTGAGTATTCTGAGTGTAACTGGTCTGTACTGACATCACACGGCGGGTAGCTGAGTATTCTGAGTGTAACGGGTCTGGACTGACATCACACGGCGTGTAGCTGAGTATTCTGAGTGTAATGGGTCTGTACTGACATCACACAGTGTGTAGCTGAGTATTCTGAGTGTAACGGGTCTGTACTGACATCACACGGCATGTAGCTGAGTATTCTGAGTGAATGGGTCTGTACTGACATCACACGGTGTGTAGCTGAGTATTCTGAGTGTAACGGGTCTGTACTGACATCACACAGTGTGTAGCTGAGTATTCTGAGTGTAACGGGTCTGTACCGACATCACACAGTGTGTAGCTGAGTATTCTGAGTGTAACGGGTCTGTACCGACATCACACAGTGTGTAGCTGAGTATTCTGAGTGTAATGGGTCTGTACTGACATCACACAGTGTGTAGCTGAGTATTCTGAGTGTAATGGGTCTGTGCTGACATCACACAGTGTATAGCTGAGTATTCTGAGTGTAACGGGTCTGTACTGACATCACACAGTGTGTAGCTGAGTATTCTGAGTGTAATGGGTCTGTACTGACATCACACAGTGTGTAGCTGAGTATTCTGAGTGTAATGGGTCTGTACTGACATCACACAGTGTGTAGCTGAGTATTCTGAGTGTAACGGGTCTGTACTGACATCACACGGCGTGTAGCTGAGTATTCTGAGTGTAACGGGTCTGTTCTGACATCACACGGTGTGTAGCTGAGTATTCTGAGTGTAACGGGTCTGTACTGACATCACGCGGCATGTAGCTGAGTATTCTGAGTGTAATGGGTCTGTGCTGACATCACACAGTGTATAGCTGAGTATTCTGAGTGTAACGGGTCTGTACTGACATCGCACAGTGTGTAGCTGAGTATTCTGAGTGTAATGTGTCTGTACTGACATCACACAGTGTGTAGCTGAGTATTCTGAGTGTAATGGGTCTGTACTGACATCACACAGTGTGTAGCTGAGTATTCTGAGTGTAATGGGTCTGTACTGACATCACACAGTGTATAGCTGAGTATTCTGAGTGTAACGGGTCTGTACTGACATCACACAGTGTATAGCTGAGTATTCTGAGTGTAACGGGTATGTACTGACATCACACAGTGTGTAGCTGAGTATTCTGAGTGTAACGGGTCTGTACTGACATTACACGGTGTGTAGCTGAGTATTCTGAGTGTAACGGGTCTGTACTGACATCACACGGTGTGTAGCTGAGTATTCTGAGTGTAACTGCTCTGTACTGACATCACACGGCGTGTAGCTGAGTATTCTGAGTGTAATGGGTCTGTACTGACATCACACAGTGTGTAGCTGAGTATTCTGAGAGTAACGGATCTGTACTGACATCACACGGTGTGTAGCTGAGTATTCTGAGTGTAACGGGTCTGGACTGACATCACACGGCGTGTAGCTGAGTATTCTGAGTGTAATCGGTCTGTACTGAAATCACACGGCGTGTAGCTGAGTATTCTGAGTGTAACGGGTCTGTACTGACATCACACAGTGTGTAGCTGAGTATTCTGAGTGTAACGGGTCTGTACTGACATCAAATAGCGTGTAGCTGAGTGTTCTGAGTGTAACGGGTCTGTACCGACATCACACGGAGTGTAGCTGAGTATTCTGAGTGTAACGGGTCTGTACTGACACCACACAGTGTGTAGCTGAGTATTCTGAGTGTAACGGGTCTGTACTGACATCACACAGTGTGTAGCTGAGTATTCTGAGTGTAACGGGTCTGTACTGACATCACACAGTGTGTAGCTGAGTATTCTGAGTGTAACAGGTCTGTACTGACATCACACAGTGTGTAGCTGAGTATTCTGAGTGTAACGGGTCTGTACCGACATCACACAGTGTGTAGCTGAGTATTCTGAGTGTAACGGGTCTGTACCGACATCACACAGTGTGTAGCTGAGTATTCTGAGTGTAACGGGTCTGTACTGACATCACACGGCGTGTAGCTGAGTATTCTGAGAGTAACGGGTCTGTACCGACATCACACAGTGTGTAGCTGAGTATTCTGAGTGTAACGGGTCTGTACTGACATCACACGGTGTGTAACTGAGTATTCTGAGTGTAATGGGTCTGTACTGACATCACACAGTGTGTAGCTGAGTATTCTGAGTGTAACGGGTCTGTACTGACATCACACAGTGTGTAGCTGAGTATTCTGAGTGTAACGGGTCTGTACCGACATCACACAGTGTGTAACTGAGTATTCTGAGTGTAACGGGTCTGTACTGACATCACACAGTGTGTAGCTGAGTATTCTGAGTGTAACGGGTCTGTACCGACATCACAAAGTGTGTAGCTGAGTATTCTTAGTGTAACGGGTCTGTACTGACATCACACGGCGTGTAGCTGAGTATTCTGAGAGTAACGGGTCTGTACCGACATCACACAGTGTGTAGCTGAGTATTCTGAGTGTAACGAGTCTGTACTGACATCACACGGTGTGTAGCTGAGTATTCTGAGTGTAATGGGTCTGTACTGACATCACACAGTGTGTAGCTGAGTATTCTGAGTGTAACGGGTCTGTACTGACATCACACGGTGTGTAGCTGAGTATTCAGAGTGTAACGGGTCTGTACTGACATCACACAGTGTGTAGCTGAGTATTCTGAGTGTAACGGGTCTGTACTGACATCACACGGCATGTAGCTGAGTATTCTGAGTGTAATGGGTCTGTGCTGACATCACACAGTGTATAGCTGAGTATTCTGAGTGTAACGGGTCTGTACTGACATCACACAGTGTATAGCTGAGTATTCTGAATGTAACGGGTCTGTACTGACATCACACGGTGTGTAGCTGAGTATTCAGAGTGTAACGGGTCTGTACTGACATCACACAGTGTGTAGCTGAGTATTCTGTGTGTAATGGGTCTGTACTGACATCACACAGTGTTTAGCTGAGTATTCTGTGTGTAATGGGTCTGTACTGACATCACACAGTGTGTAGCTGAGTATTCTGAGTGTAATGGGTCTGTACTGACATCACACAGTGTGTAGCTGAGTATTCTGAGTGTAATGGGTCTGTACTGACATCACACAGTGTATAGCTGAGTATTCTCAGTGTAACGGGTCTGTACTGACATCACACAGTGTGTAGCTGAGAATTCTGAGTGTAACGGGTCTGTACTGACATCACACAGTGTGTAGCTGAGAATTCTGAGTGTAACGGGTCTGTACTGACATCACACAGTGTGTAGCTGAGTATTCTGAGTGTAACGGGTCTGTACTGACATCACACGGTGTGTAACTGAGTATTCTGAGTGTAACGGGTCTGGACTGACATCACACGGCGTGTAGCTGAGTATTCTGAGTGTAATGGGTCTGTACTGACATCACACAGTGTGTAGCTGAGTATTCTGAGTGTAACGGGTCTGTACTGACATCACACGGCATGTAGCTGAGTATTCTGAGTGAATGGGTCTGTACTGACATCACACGGTGTGTAGCTGAGTATTCTGAGTGTAACGGGTCTGTACTGACATCACACAGTGTGTAGCTGAGTATTCTGAGTGTAACGGGTCTGTACCGACATCACACAGTGTGTAGCTGAGTATTCTGAGTGTAACGGGTCTGTACCGACATCACACAGTGTGTAGCTGAGTATTCTGAGTGTAACGGGTCTGTACTGACATCACACGGCGTGTAGCTGAGTATTCTGAGAGTAACGGGTCTGTACTGACATCACACGGCGTGTAGCTGAGTATTCTGAGTGTAACGGGTCTGTACTGACATCACACGGCGTGTAGCTGAGTATTCTGAGTGTAACGGGTCTGTACTGACATCACACGGTGTGTAGCTGAGTATTCTGAGTGTAACGGGTCTGTACTGACATCACGCGGCATGTAGCTGAGTATTCTGAGTGTAATGGGTCTGTGCTGACATCACACAGTGTATAGCTGAGTATTCTGAGTGTAACGGGTCTGTACTGACATCACGCGGCATGTAGCTGAGTATTCTGAGTGTAATGGGTCTGTGCTGGCATCACACAGTGTATAGCTGAGTATTCTGAGTGTAACGGGTCTGTACTGACATCACACAGTGTATAGCTGAGTATTCTGAGTGTAACGGGTATGTACTGACATCACACAGTGTGTAGCTGAGTATTCTGAGTGTAACGGGTCTGTACTGACATCACACGGCGTGTAGCTGAGTATTCTGAGTGTAATCGGTCTGTACTGAAATCACACGGCGTGTAGCTGAGTTTTCTGAGTGTAACGGGTCTGTATTGACATCACACAGTGTGTAGCTGAGTATTCTGAGTGTAACGGGTCTGTACTGACATCACACGGTGTGTAGCTGAGTATTCTGAGTGTAACGGGTCTGGACTGACATCACACGGCGTGTAGCTGAATATTCTGAGTGTAATCGGTCTGTACTGAAATCACACGGCGTGTAGCTGAGTTTTCTGAGTGTAACGGGTCTGTACCGACATCACACAGTGTGTAGCTGAGTATTCTGAGTGTAACGGGTCTGTACTGACATCACACGGTGTGTAGCTGAGTATTCTGAGTGTAACGGGTCTGTACCGACATCACATAGTGTGTAGCTGAGTATTCTGAGCGTAACGGGTCTGTACAGACATCACACGGCGTGTAGATGAGTATTCTGAGTGTAATGGGTCTGTACCGACATCACACAGTGTGTAGCTGAGTATTCTGAGTGTAACAGGTCTGTACCGACATCACACGGCGTGTAGCTGCGTATTCTGAGTGTAATGGGTCTGTACAGACATCACACAGTGTGTAGCTGAGTATTCTGAGTGTAACGGGTCTGTACCGACATCACACGGTGTGTAGCTGAGTATTCTGAGTGTAACGGGTCTGTACTGACATCACACGGCATGTAGCTGAGTATTCTGAGAGAAACGGGTCTGTACTGACATCACATAGTGTGTAGCTGAGTATTCTGAGTGTAACGGGTCTGTACTGACATCACACGGCGTGTAGCTGAGTATTCTGAGTGTAACGGGCCTGTACTGACATCACACAGTGTGTAGCTGAGTATTCTGAGTGTAACGGGTCTGTACTAACTTCACACAGTGTGTAGCTGAGTATTCTGAGTGTAACGGGTCTGTACTGACATCACACAGTGTGTAGCTGAGTATTCTGAGTGTAACGGGTGTGTACTGACATCACACGGTGTGTAGCTGAGTATTCTGAGTGTAACGGGTCTGTACTGACATCACACGGTGTGTAGCTGAGTATTCTGTGAGTAACGGGTCTGTACTGACATCACACAGTGTGTAGCTGAGTATTCAGAGTGTAATGGGTCTGTACAGACATCACACAGTGTGTAACTGAGTATTCTGAGTGTAACGGGTCTGTACCGACATCACACGGTGTGTAGCTGAGTATTCTGAGTGTAACGGGTCTATTCTGACATCACACGGCGTGTAGCTGAGTATTCTGAGTGTAATAGGTCTGTACTGACATCACACAGTGTGTAGCTGAGTATTCTGAGAGTAACGGGTCTGTACTGACATCACACGGTGTGTAGCTGAGTATTCTGAGTGTAACGGGTCTGTACCGACATCACACGGCGTGTAGCTGAGTATTCTGAGTGTAAAGGGTCTGTACAGACATCACACAGTGTGTAGCTGAGTATTCTGAGTGTAACGGGTCTGTACCGACATCACACGGTGTGTAGCTGAGTATTCTGAGTGTAACGGGTCTGTACTGACATCACACGGCGTGTAGCTGAGTATTCTGAGAGTAACGGGTCTGTACTGACATCACATAGTGTGTAGCTGAGTATTCTGAGTGTAAAGGGTCTGTACTGACATCACACGGCGTGTAGCTGAGTATTCTGAGTGTAACGGGTCTGTACTGACATCACACGGTGTGTAGCTGAGTATTCTGTGAGTAACGGGTCTGTACTGACATCACACAGCGTGTAGCTGAGTATTCTGAGTGTAACGGGTCTGTACTGACATCACACAGTGTGTAGCTGAGTATTCTGAGTGTAACGGGTCTGTACCGACATCACACAGTGTGTAGCTGAGTATTCTGAGTGTAATGGGTCTGTACTGACATCACGCAGTGTGTAGCTGAGTATTCTGAGTGTAACGGGTCTGTACTGACATCACACAGTGTATAGCTGAGTATTCTGAATGTAACGGGTCTGTACTGACATCACACGGTGTGTAGCTGAGTATTCAGAGTGTAACGGGTCTGTACTGACATCACACAGTGTGTAGCTGAGTATTCTGTGTGTAATGGGTCTGTACTGACATCACACAGTGTTTAGCTGAGTATTCTGTGTGTAATGGGTCTGTACTGACATCACACAGTGTGTAGCTGAGTATTCTGAGTGTAATGGGTCTGTACTGACATCACACAGTGTGTAGCTGAGTATTCTGAGTGTAATGGGTCTGTACTGACATCACACAGTGTATAGCTGAGTATTCTCAGTGTAACGGGTCTGTACTGACATCACACAGTGTGTAGCTGAGAATTCTGAGTGTAACGGGTCTGTACTGACATCACACAGTGTGTAGCTGAGAATTCTGAGTGTAACGGGTCTGTACTGACATCACACAGTGTGTAACTGAGTATTCTGAGTGTAACGGGTCTGGACTGACATCACACGGCGTGTAGCTGAGTATTCTGAGTGTAAAGGGTCTGTACTGACATCACACAGTGTGTAGCTGAGTATTCTGAGTGTAACGGGTCTGTACTGACATCACACGGCATGTAGCTGAGTATTCTGAGTGAATGGGTCTGTACTGACATCACACGGTGTGTAGCTGAGTATTCTGAGTGTAACGGGTCTGTACTGACATCACACAGTGTGTAGCTGAGTATTCTGAGTGTAACGGGTCTGTACCGACATCACACAGTGTGTAGCTGAGTATTCTGAGTGTAACGGGTCTGTACCGACATCACACAGTGTGTAGCTGAGTATTCTGAGTGTAACGGGTCTGTACTGACATCACACGGCGTGTAGCTGAGTATTCTGAGAGTAACGGGTCTGTACTGACATCACACGGCGTGTAGCTGAGTATTCTGAGTGTAACGGGTCTGTACTGACATCACACGGCGTGTAGCTGAGTATTCTGAGTGTAACGGGTCTGTACTGACATCACACGGTGTGTAGCTGAGTATTCTGAGTGTAACGGGTCTGTACTGACATCACGCGGCATGTAGCTGAGTATTCTGAGTGTAATGGGTCTGTGCTGACATCACACAGTGTATAGCTGAGTATTCTGAGTGTAACGGGTCTGTACTGACATCACGCGGCATGTAGCTGAGTATTCTGAGTGTAATGGGTCTGTGCTGGCATCACACAGTGTATAGCTGAGTATTCTGAGTGTAACGGGTCTGTACTGACATCACACAGTGTATAGCTGAGTATTCTGAGTGTAACGGGTATGTACTGACATCACACAGTGTGTAGCTGAGTATTCTGAGTGTAACGGGTCTGTACTGACATCACACGGCGTGTAGCTGAGTATTCTGAGTGTAATCGGTCTGTACTGAAATCACACGGCGTGTAGCTGAGTTTTCTGAGTGTAACGGGTCTGTATTGACATCACACAGTGTGTAGCTGAGTATTCTGAGTGTAACGGGTCTGTACTGACATCACACGGTGTGTAGCTGAGTATTCTGAGTGTAACGGGTCTGGACTGACATCACACGGCGTGTAGCTGAATATTCTGAGTGTAATCGGTCTGTACTGAAATCACACGGCGTGTAGCTGAGTTTTCTGAGTGTAACGGGTCTGTACCGACATCACACAGTGTGTAGCTGAGTATTCTGAGTGTAACGGGTCTGTACTGACATCACACGGTGTGTAGCTGAGTATTCTGAGTGTAACGGGTCTGTACCGACATCACATAGTGTGTAGCTGAGTATTCTGAGCGTAACGGGTCTGTACAGACATCACACGGCGTGTAGATGAGTATTCTGAGTGTAATGGGTCTGTACCGACATCACACAGTGTGTAGCTGAGTATTCTGAGTGTAACAGGTCTGTACCGACATCACACGGCGTGTAGCTGCGTATTCTGAGTGTAATGGGTCTGTACAGACATCACACAGTGTGTAGCTGAGTATTCTGAGTGTAACGGGTCTGTACCGACATCACACGGTGTGTAGCTGAGTATTCTGAGTGTAACGGGTCTGTACTGACATCACACGGCATGTAGCTGAGTATTCTGAGAGAAACGGGTCTGTACTGACATCACATAGTGTGTAGCTGAGTATTCTGAGTGTAACGGGTCTGTACTGACATCACACGGCGTGTAGCTGAGTATTCTGAGTGTAACGGGCCTGTACTGACATCACACAGTGTGTAGCTGAGTATTCTGAGTGTAACGGGTCTGTACTAACTTCACACAGTGTGTAGCTGAGTATTCTGAGTGTAACGGGTCTGTACTGACATCACACAGTGTGTAGCTGAGTATTCTGAGTGTAACGGGTGTGTACTGACATCACACGGTGTGTAGCTGAGTATTCTGAGTGTAACGGGTCTGTACTGACATCACACGGTGTGTAGCTGAGTATTCTGTGAGTAACGGGTCTGTACTGACATCACACAGTGTGTAGCTGAGTATTCAGAGTGTAATGGGTCTGTACAGACATCACACAGTGTGTAACTGAGTATTCTGAGTGTAACGGGTCTGTACCGACATCACACGGTGTGTAGCTGAGTATTCTGAGTGTAACGGGTCTATTCTGACATCACACGGCGTGTAGCTGAGTATTCTGAGTGTAATAGGTCTGTACTGACATCACACAGTGTGTAGCTGAGTATTCTGAGAGTAACGGGTCTGTACTGACATCACACGGTGTGTAGCTGAGTATTCTGAGTGTAACGGGTCTGTACCGACATCACACGGCGTGTAGCTGAGTATTCTGAGTGTAAAGGGTCTGTACAGACATCACACAGTGTGTAGCTGAGTATTCTGAGTGTAACGGGTCTGTACCGACATCACACGGTGTGTAGCTGAGTATTCTGAGTGTAACGGGTCTGTACTGACATCACACGGCGTGTAGCTGAGTATTCTGAGAGTAACGGGTCTGTACTGACATCACATAGTGTGTAGCTGAGTATTCTGAGTGTAAAGGGTCTGTACTGACATCACACGGCGTGTAGCTGAGTATTCTGAGTGTAACGGGTCTGTACTGACATCACACGGTGTGTAGCTGAGTATTCTGTGAGTAACGGGTCTGTACTGACATCACACAGCGTGTAGCTGAGTATTCTGAGTGTAACGGGTCTGTACTGACATCACACAGTGTGTAGCTGAGTATTCTGAGTGTAACGGGTCTGTACCGACATCACACAGTGTGTAGCTGAGTATTCTGAGTGTAATGGGTCTGTACTGACATCACGCAGTGTGTAGCTGAGTATTCTGAGTGTAACGGGTCTGTACTGACATCACAGGGTGTGTAGCTGAGTATTCTGAGTGTAACGGGTCTGTACTGACATCATACAGCGTGTAGCTGAGTATTCTGAGTGTAACGGGTCTGTACTGACATCACACGGCGTGTAGCTGAGTATTCTGAGTGTAATATGTCTGTACTGACATCACACAGTGTGTAGCTGAGTATTCTGAGAGTAACGGGTCTGTGCTGACATCACACGGCGTGTAGCTGAGTATTCTGAGTGTAACGGGTCTGTACTGACATCACACGGTGTGTAGCTGAGTATTCTGAGTGTAACGGGTCTGTACTGACATCACACGGCGTGTAGCTGAGTATTCTGAGTGTAACGGGTCTGTACCGACATCACACAGTGTGTAGCTGAGTATTCTGAGTGTAATGGGTCTGTACTGACATCACACGGTGTGTAGCTGAGTATTCTGAGTGTAACGGGTCTGTACTGACATCACACGGCGTGTAGCTGAGTATTCTGAGTGTAATAGGTCTGTACTGACATCACACGGTGTGTAGCTGAGTATTCTGAGTGTAACGGGTCTGTACCGACATCACACGGCGTGTAGCTGAGTATTCTGAGTGTAAAGGGTCTGTACAGACATCACACAGTGTGTAGCTGAGTATTCTGAGTGTAACGGGTCTGTACCGACATCACACGGTGTGTAGCTGAGTATTCTGAGTGTAACGGGTCTGTACTGACATCACACGGCGTGTAGCTGAGTATTCTGAGAGTAACGGGTCTGTACTGACATCACATAGTGTGTAGCTGAGTATTCTGAGTATAAAGGGTCTGTACTGACATCACACGGCGTGTAGCTGAGTATTCTGAGTGTAACGGGCCTGTACTGACATCACACAGTGTGTAGCTGAGTATTCTGAGTGTAACGGGTCTGTTCTAACCTCACACAGTGTGTAGCTGAGTATTCTGAGTGTATCGGGCCTGTACTGACATCACACAGTGTGTAGCTGAGTATTCTGAGTGTAACGGGTCTGTACCGACATCACACAGTGTGTAGCTGAGTATTCTGAGTGTAATGGGTCTGTACTGACATCACACGGTGTGTAGCTGAGTATTCTGAGTGTAACGGGTCTGTACTGACATCACACGGCGTGTAGCTGAGTATTCTGAGTGTAATAGGTCTGTACTGACATCACACGGTGTGTAGCTGAGTATTCTGAGTGTAACGGGTCTGTACCGACATCACACGGCGTGTAGCTGAGTATTCTGAGTGTAAAGGGTCTGTACAGACATCACACAGTGTGTAGCTGAGTATTCTGAGTGTAACGGGTCTGTACCGACATCACACGGTGTGTAGCTGAGTATTCTGAGTGTAACGGGTCTGTACTGACATCACACGGCGTGTAGCTGAGTATTCTGAGAGTAACGGGTCTGTACTGACATCACATAGTGTGTAGCTGAGTATTCTGAGTATAAAGGGTCTGTACTGACATCACACGGCGTGTAGCTGAGTATTCTGAGTGTAACGGGCCTGTACTGACATCACACAGTGTGTAGCTGAGTATTCTGAGTGTAACGGGTCTGTTCTAACCTCACACAGTGTGTAGCTGAGTATTCTGAGTGTATCGGGCCTGTACTGACATCACACAGTGTGTAGCTGAGTATTCTGAGTGTAACGGGTCTGTACCGACATCACACGGAGTGTAGCTGAGTATTCTGAGTGTAACGGGCCTGTACTGACATCACACAGTGTGTAGCTGAGTATTCTGAGTGTAACGGGTCTGTACTGACATCACACGGCGTGTAGCTGAGTATTCTGAGTGTAACGGGTCTGTACTGACATCACACGGCGTGTAGCTGAGTATTCTGAGTGTAACGGGCCTGTACTGACATCACACAGTGTGTAGCTGAGTATTCTGAGTGTAACGGGTCTGTACTGACATCACACAGCGTGTAGCTGAGTATTCTGAGTGTAACGGGTCTGTACTGACATCACACAGTGTGTAGCTGAGTATTCTGAGTGTAACGGGTCTGTACCGACATCACACAGTGTGTAGCTGAGTATTCTGAGTGTAATGGGTCTGTACTGACATCACACAGTGTATAGCTGAGTATTCTGAGTGTAACGGGTCTGTACTGACATCACGCAGTGTATAGCTGAGTATTCTGAGTGTAATGGGTCTGTACTGACATCACGCAGTGTGTAGCTGAGTATTCTGAGTGTAACGGGTCTGTACTGACATCACACAGTGTGTAGCTGAGTATTCTGAGTGTAACGGGTCTGTACTGACATCACACAGTGTGTAGCTGAGTATTCTGAGTGTAATGGGTCTGTACCGACATCACACAGTGTGTAGCTGAGTATTCTGAGTGTAACGGGTCTGTACTGACATCATACAGTGTGTAGCTGAGTATTCTGAGTGTAATAGGTCTGTACTGACATCACACAGTGTGTAGCTGAGTATTCTGAGAGTAACGGGTCTGTACTGACATCACACGGTGTGTAGCTGAGTATTCTGAGTGTAACGGGTCTGTACCGACATCACACGGCGTGTAGCTGAGTATTCTGAGTGTAAAGGGTCTGTACAGACATCACACAGTGTGTAGCTGAGTATTCTGAGTGTAACGGGTCTGTACCGACATCACACGGTGTGTAGCTGAGTATTCTGAGTGTAACGGGTCTGTACTGACATCACACGGCGTGTAGCTGAGTATTCTGAGAGTAACGGGTCTGTACTGACATCACATAGTGTGTAGCTGAGTATTCTGAGTGTAAAGGGTCTGTACTGACATCACACGGCGTGTAGCTGCGTATTCTGAGTTTAACGGGCCTGTACTGACATCACACAGTGTGTAGCTGAGTATTCTGAGTGTAACGGGTCTGTTCTAACCTCACACGGTGTGTAGCTGAGTATTCTGTGAGTAACGGGTCTGTACTGACATCACACAGTGTGTAGCTGAGTATTCAGAGTGTAATGGGTCTGTACAGACATCACACAGTGTGTAACTGAGTATTCTGAGTGTAACAGGTCTGTACCGACATCACACGGTGTGTAGCTGAGTATTCTGAGTGTAACGGGTCTGTACTGACATCACACAGCGTGTAGCTGAGTATTCTGAGTGTAACGGGTCTGTACCGACATCACACAGTGTGTAGCTGAGTATTCTGAGTGTAATATGTCTGTACTGACATCACACAGTGTGTAGCTGAGTATTCTGAGTGTAACGGGTCTGTACTGACATCACACGGCGTGTAGCTGAGTATTCTGAGTGTAATAGGTCTGTACTGACATCACACAGTGTGTAGCTGAGTATTCTGAGAGTAACGGGTCTGTACTGACATCACACGGTGTGTAGCTGAGTATTCTGAGTGTAACGGGTCTGTACCGACATCACACGGCGTGTAGCTGAGTATTCTGAGTGTAACGGGTCTGTACTGACATCACACAGTGTGTAGCTGAGTATTCTGAGTGTAACGGGTCTGTACAGACATCACACAGTGTGTAACTGAGTATTCTGAGTGTAACGGGTCTGTACCGACATCACACGGTGTGTAGCTGAGTATTCTGAGTGTAACGGGTCTGTTCTAACCTCACACAGTGTGTAGCTGAGTATTCTGAGTGTAACGGGTCTGTACCGACATCACACGGAGTGTAGCTGAGTATTCTGAGTGTAACGGGCCTGTACTGACATCACACAGTGTGTAGCTGAGTATTCTGAGTGTAACGGGTCTGTACTGACATCACACGGCGTGTAGCTGAGTATTCTGAGTGTAACGGGTCTGTACTGACATCACACGGCGTGTTACTGAGTATTCTGAGTGTAACGGGCCTGTACTGACATCACACAGTGTGTAGCTGAGTATTCTGAGTGTAACGGGTCTGTACTAACTTCACACAGTGTGTAGCTGAGTATTCTGAGTGTAACGGGTTTGTACTGACATCACACAGTGTGTAGCTGAGTATTCTGAGTGTAACGGGTCTGTACTGACATCACACGGTGTGTAGCTGAGTATTCTGAGTGTAACGGGTCTGTACTGACATCACACGGTGTGTAGCTGAGTATTCTGTGAGTAACGGGTCTGTTCTGACATCACACAGTGTGTAGCTGAGTATTCAGAGTGTAACGGGTCTATACTGACATCACACGGCGTGTAGCTGAGTATTCTGAGTGTAACGGGTCTATACTGACATCACACGGCGTGTAGCTGAGTATTCTGAGTGTAACGGGTCTGTACTGACATCACACAGTGTGTAGCTGAGTATTCTGAGTGTAACGGGCCTGTACCGACATCACACAGTGTGTAGCTGAGAATTCTGAGTGTAATGGGTCTGTACTGACATCACACAGTGTATAGCTGAGTATTCTGAGTGTAACGGGTCTGTACTGACATCACACAGTGTATAGCTGAGTATTCTGAGTGTAACGGGTCTGTACTGACATCACACGGTGTGTAGCTGAGCATTCTGAGTGTAACGGGTCTGTACTGACATCACACGGTGTGTAGCTGAGTATTCTGAGTGTAACGGGTCTGTACTGACATCACACGGTGTGTAGCTGAGTATTCTGAGTGTAACGGGTCTGTACTGACATCACACGGTGTGTAGCTGAGTATTCTGAGTGTAATGGGTCTGTACTGACATCACACAGTGTGTAGCTGAGTATTCTGAGTGTAATGGGTCTGTACTGACATCACACGGCATGTAGCTGAGTATTCTGAATGTAATGGGTCTGTACTGACATCACACGGTGTGTAGCTGAGTATTCTGAATGTAATGGGTCTGTACTGACATCACACGGTGTGTAGCTGAGTATTCTGAGTGTAACGGGTCTGTACTGACATCACACAGTGTGTAGCTGAGTATTCTGAGTGTAACGGGTCTGTACCGACATCAAACAGTGTGTAGCTGAGTATTCTGAGTGTAACGGGTCTGTACCGACATCACACAGTGTGTAGCTGAGTATTCTGAGTGTAACGGGTCTGTACTGACATCACATAGCGTGTAGCTGAGTGTTCTGAGTGTAACGGGTCTGTACTGACATCACACGGCGTGTAGCTGAGTATTCTGAGTGTAACGGGTCTGTACTGACATCACACAGTGTGTAGCTGAGTATTCTGAGTGTAACAGGTCTGTACTGACATCACACAGTGTGTAGCTGAGTATTCTGAGTGTAACAGGTCTGTACTGACATCACACGGCGTGCAGCTGAGTATTCTGAGTGTAATAGGTCTGCACTGACATCACAGAGTGTGTAGCTGAGTATTCTGAGTGTAACGGGTCTGTACTGACATCACAGTGTGTAGATGAGTATTCTGAGTGTAACGGGTCTGTACTGACATCACACAGTGTGTAGCTGAGTATTCTGAGTGTAACGGGTCTGTACTGACATCACACGGCGTGTAGCTGAGTATTCTGAGTGTAACGGGTCTGTACTGACATCACACGGCGTGTAGCTGAGTATTCTGAGTGTAATATGTCTGTACTGACATCACACAGTGTGTAGCTGAGTATTCTGAGAGTAACGGGTCTGTACTGACATCACACGGTGTGTAGCTGAGTATTCTGAGTGTAACGGGTCTGTACTGACATCACACGGCGTGTAGCTGAGTATTCTGAGTGTAATAGGTCTGTACTGACATCACACAGTGTGTAGCTGAGTATTCTGAGAGTAACGGGTCTGTACTGACATCACACGGTGTGTAGCTGAGTATTCTGAGTGTAACGGGTCTGTACCGACATCACACGGCGTGTAGCTGAGTATTCTGAGTGTAACAGGTCTGTACTGACATCACACAGTGTGTAGCTGAGTATTCTGAGTGTAACGGGTCTGTACCGACATCACACGGCGTGTAGCTGAGTATTCTGAGTGTAACAGGTCTGTACTGACATCACACAGTGTGTAGCTGAGTATTCTGAGTGTAACGGGTCTGTACAGACATCACACAGTGTGTAGCTGAGTATTCTGAGTGTAACGGGTCTGTACCGACATCACACGGTGTGTAGCTGAGTATTCTGAGTGTAACGGGTCTGTTCTAACCTCACACAGTGTGTAGCTGAGTATTCTGAGTGTAACGGGTCTGTACCGACATCACACGGAGTGTAGCTGAGTATTCTGAGTGTAACGGGTCTGTACTGACATCACATAGCGTGTAGCTGAGTGTTCTGAGTGTAACGGGTCTGTACTGACATCACACGGCGTGTAGCTGAGTATTCTGAGTGTAACGGGTCTGTACTGACATCACACAGTGTGTAGCTGAGTATTCTGAGTGTAACAGGTCTGTACTGACATCACACAGTGTGTAGCTGAGTATTCTGAGTGTAACAGGTCTGTACTGACATCACACGGCGTGTAGCTGAGTATTCTGAGTGTAACGGGTCTGTACTGACATCACACAGTGTGTAGCTGAGTATTCTGAGTGTAACAGGTCTGTACTGACATCACACAGTGTGTAGCTGAGTATTCTGAGTGTAACAGGTCTGTACTGACATCACACGGCGTGTAGCTGAGTATTCTGAGTGTAATGGGCCTGTACTGACATCACACAGTGTGTAGCTGAGTATTCTGAGTGTAACGGGTCTGTACTAACTTCACACAGTGTGTAGCTGAGTATTCTGAGTGTAACGGGTTTGTACTGACATCACACAGTGTGTAGCTGAGTATTCTGAGTGTAACGGGTCTGTACTGACATCACACGGTGTGTAGCTGAGTATTCTGAGTGTAACGGGTCTGTACTGACATCACACGGTGTGTAGCTGAGTATTCTGTGAGTAACGGGTCTGTTCTGACATCACACAGTGTGTAGCTGAGTATTCAGAGTGTAACGGGTCTATACTGACATCACACGGCGTGTAGCTGAGTATTCTGAGTGTAACGGGTCTATACTGACATCACACGGCGTGTAGCTGAGTATTCTGAGTGTAACGGGTCTGTACTGACATCACACAGTGTGTAGCTGAGTATTCTGAGTGTAACGGGTCTGTACTGACATCACACAGTGTGTAGCTGAGTATTCTGAGTGTAACGGGCCTGTACCGACATCACACAGTGTGTAGCTGAGAATTCTGAGTGTAATGGGTCTGTACTGACATCACACAGTGTATAGCTGAGTATTCTGAGTGTAACGGGTCTGTACTGACATCACACAGTGTATAGCTGAGTATTCTGAGTGTAATGGGTCTGTACTGACATCACGCAGTGTGTAGCTGAGTATTCTGAGTGTAACGGGTCTGTACTGACATCACACGGTGTGTAGCTGAGCATTCTGAGTGTAACGGGTCTGTACTGACATCACACGGTGTGTAGCTGAGTATTCTGAGTGTAACGGGTCTGTACTGACATCACACGGTGTGTAGCTGAGTATTCTGAGTGTAACGGGTCTGTACTGACATCACACGGTGTGTAGCTGAGTATTCTGAGTGTAATGGGTCTGTACTGACATCACACAGTGTGTAGCTGAGTATTCTGAGTGTAATGGGTCTGTACTGACATCACACGGCATGTAGCTGAGTATTCTGAATGTAATGGGTCTGTACTGACATCACACAGTGTGTAGCTGAGTATTCTGAGTGTAACGGGTCTGTACTGACATCACACAGTGTGTAGCTGAGTATTCTGAGTGTAATGGGTCTGTACCGACATCACACATTGTGTAGCTGAGTATTCTGTGTGTAATGGGTCTGTACTGACATCACACTGTGTGTAGCTGAGTATTCTGTGTGTAATGGGTCTGTACTGACATCACACAGTGTGTAGCTGAGTATTCTGAGTGTAACGGGTCTGTACTGACATCACACGGCATGTAGCTGAGTATTCTGAGTGTAATGGGTCTGTACTGACATCACACGGTGTGTAGCTGAGTATTCTGAGTGTAACGGGTCTGTACTGACATCACACAGTGTGTAGCTGAGTATTCTGAGTGTAACGGGTCTGAACCGACATCACACGGTGTGTAGCTGAGTATTCTGAGTGTAACGGGTCTGTACTGACATCACACAGTGTGTAGCTGAGTATTCTGAGTGTAATGGGTCTGTACCGACATCAAACAGTGTGTAGCTGAGTATTCTGAGTGTAACGGGTCTGTACCGACATCACACAGTGTGTAGCTGAGTATTCTGAGTGTAACGGGTCTGTACCGACATCAAACAGTGTGTAGCTGAGTATTCTGAGTGTAACGGGTCTGTACCGACATCACACAGTGTGTAGCTGAGTATTCTGAGTGTAACGGGTCTGTACTGACATCACATAGCGTGTAGCTGAGTGTTCTGAGTGTAACGGGTCTGTACTGACATCACACGGCGTGTAGCTGAGTATTCTGAGTGTAACGGGTCTGTACTGACATCACACAGTGTGTAGCTGAGTATTCTGAGTGTAACAGGTCTGTACTGACATCACACAGTGTGTAGCTGAGTATTCTGAGTGTAACAGGTCTGTACTGACATCACACGGCGTGCAGCTGAGTATTCTGAGTGTAATAGGTCTGCACTGACATCACAGAGTGTGTAGCTGAGTATTCTGAGTGTAACGGGTCTGTACTGACATCACACAGTGTGTAGATGAGTATTCTGAGTGTAACGGGTCTGTACTGACATCACACAGTGTGTAGCTGAGTATTCTGAGTGTAACGGGTCTGTACTGACATCACACGGCGTGTAGCTGAGTATTCTGAGTGTAACGGGTCTGTACCGACATCACACAGTGTGTAGCTGAGTATTCTGAGTGTAACGGGTCTGTACTGACATCACACGGCGTGTAGCTGAGTATTCTGAGAGTAACGGGTCTGTACCGACATCAAACAGTGTGTAGCTGAGTATTCTGAGTGTAACGGGTCTGTACTGACATCACACAGTGTGTAGCTGAGTATTCTGAGTGTAACGGGTCTGTACCGACATCACACAGTGTGTAGCTGAGTATTCTGAGAGTATCGGGTCTGTACTGACATCACACGGTGTGTAGCTGAGTATTCTGAGTGTAACGGGTCTGTACTGACATTACACGGTGTATAGCTGAGTATTCTGAGTGTAACGGGTCTGTACTGACATCACACAGTGTGTAGCTGAGTATTCTGAGTGTAATGGGTCTGTACTGACATCACACAGTGTGTAGCTGAGTATTCTGAGTGTAACGGGTCTGTACTGACATCACACGGCATGTAGCTGAGTATTCTGAGTGTAATGGGTCTGTACTGACATCACACAGTGTATAGCTGAGTATTCTGAGTGTAACGGGTCTGTACTGACATCACACAGTGTATAGCTGAGTATTCTGAATGTAATGGGTCTGTACTGACATCACACAGTGTGTAGCTGAGTATTCTGAGTGTAGCGGGTCTGTACTGACATCACACAGTGTGTAGCTGAGTATTCTGAGTGTAATGGGTCTGTACCGACATCACACAGTGTGTAGCTGAGTATTCTGTGTGTAATGGGTCTGTACTGACATCACACAGTGTTTAGCTGAGTATTCTGTGTGTAATGGGTCTGTACTGACATCACACAGTGTGTAGCTGAGTATTCTGAGTGTAATGGGTCTGTACTGACATCACACAGTGTGTAGCTGAGTATTCTGAGTGTAATGGGTCTGTACTGACATCACACAGTGTGTAGCTGAGTATTCTGAGTGTAATGGGTCTGTATTGACATCACACAGTGTATAGCTGAGTATTCTGAGTGTAACGGGTCTGTACTGACATCACACAGTGTGTAGCTGAGCATTCTCAGTGTAACGGGTCTGTACTGACATCACACAGTGTGTAGCTGAGTATTCTGAGTGTAACGGGTCTGTACTGACATCACACGGTGTGTAGCTGAGTATTCTGAGTGTAACGGGTCTGTACTGACATCACATGGTGTGTAGCTGAGTATTCTGAGTGTAACGGGTCTGTACAGACATCACACGGCGTGTAGCTGGGTATTCTGAGTGTAATGGGTCTGTACCGACATCACACAGTGTGTAGCGGAGTATTCTGTGTGTAATGGGTCTGTACTGACATCACACAGTGTGTAGCTGAGTATTCTGAGTGTAACGGGTCTGTACTGACATCACACGGCGTGTAGCTGAGTATTCTGAGTGTAATAGGTCTGTACTGACATCACACAGTGTGTAGCTGAATATTCTGAGAGTACCGGGTCTGTACTGGCATCACACGGTGTGTAGCTGAGTATTCTGAGTGTAACGGGTCTGTACTGACATCACACAGTGTGTAGCTGAGTATTCTGAGAGTAACGGGTCTGTACTGACATCACACAGTGTGTAGCTGAGTATTCTGAGAGTAACGGGTCTGTACTGACATCACACGGTGTGTAGCTGAGTATTCTGAGTGTAATGGGTCTGTACTGACATCACACAGTGTGTAGCTGAGTATTCTGAGAGTAACGGGTCTGTACTGACATCACACGGTGTGTAGCTGAGTATTCTGAGTGTAACGGGTCTGGACTGACATCACACGTCGTGTAGCTGAGTATTCTGAGTGTAATGGGTCTGTACTAACATCACACAGTGTGTAACTGAGTATTCTGAGTGTAACGGGTCTGTACTAACTTCACACAGTGTGTAGCTGAGTATTCTGAGTGTAACGGGTTTGTACTGACATCACACAGTGTGTAGCTGAGTATTCTGAGTGTAACGGGTCTGTACTGACATCACACAGTGTATAGCTGAGTATTCTGTGAGTAACGGGTCTGTTCTGACATCACACAGTGTGTAGCTGAGTATTCAGAGTGTAACGGGTCTATACTGACATCACACGGCGTGTAGCTGAGTATTCTGAGTGTAACGGGTCTGTACTGACATCACACAGTGTGTAGCTGAGTATTCTGAGTGTAACGGGTCTGTACTGACATCACACAGTGTGTAGCTGAGTATTCTGAGTGTAACGGGCCTGTACCGACATCACACAGTGTGTAGCTGAGAATTCTGAGTGTAATGGGTCTGTACTGACATCACACAGTGTATAGCTGAGTATTCTGAGTGTAACGGGTCTGTACTGACATCACACGGTGTGTAGCTGAGTATTCTGAGTGTAACGGGTCTGTACTGACATCACACAGTGTATAGCTGAGTATTCTGAGTGTAATGGGTCTGTACTGACATCACGCAGTGTGTAGCTGAGTATTCTGAGTGTAACGGGTCTGTACTGACATCACACGGTGTGTAGCTGAGTATTCTGAGTGTAACGGGTCTGTACTGACATCACACGGTGTGTAGCTGAGTATTCTGAGTGTAACGGGTCTGTACTGACATCACACGGTGTGTAGCTGAGTATTCTGAGTGTAATGGGTCTGTACTGACATCACACAGTGTGTAGCTGAGTATTCTGAGTGTAATGGGTCTGTACTGACATCACACGGCATGTAGCTGAGTATTCTGAATGTAATGGGTCTGTACTGACATCACACAGTGTGTAGCTGAGTATTCTGTGTGTAATGGGTCTGTACTGACATCACACAGTGTGTAGCTGAGTATTCTGAGTGTAACGGGTCTGTACTGACATCACACAGTGTGTAGCTGAGTATTCTGAGTGTAATGGGTCTGTACCGACATCACACATTGTGTAGCTGAGTATTCTGTGTGTAATGGGTCTGTACTGACATCACACTGTGTGTAGCTGAGTATTCTGTGTGTAATGGGTCTGTACTGACATCACACTGTGTGTAGCTGAGTATTCTGTGTGTAATGGGTCTGTACTGACATCACACAGTGTGTAGCTGAGTATTCTGAGTGTAATGGGTCTGTACTGACATCACACAGTGTGTAGCTGAGTATTCTGAGTGTAATGGGTCTGTACTGACATCACACAGTGTATAGCTGAGTATTCTGAGTGTAACGGGTCTGTACTGACATCACACAGTGTGTAGCTGAGTATTCTGAGAGTAACGGGTCTGTACTGACATCACACGGTGTGTAGCTGAGTATTCTGAGTGTAACGGGTCTGGACTGACATCACACGGCGTGTAGCTGAGTATTCTGAGTGTAATGGGTCTGTACTGACATCACACAGTGTGTAGCTGAGTATTCTGAGTGTAACGGGTCTGTACTGACATCACACGGCATGTAGCTGAGTATTCTGAGTGTAATGGGTCTGTACTGACATCACACGGTGTGTAGCTGAGTATTCTGAGTGTAACGGGTCTGTACTGACATTACACGGTGTATAGCTGAGTATTCTGAGTGTAACGGGTCTGTACTGACATCACACAGTGTATAGCTGAGTATTCTGAATGTAATGGGTCTGTACTGACATCACACAGTGTATAGCTGAGTATTCTGAGTGTAACGGGTCTGTACTGACATCACACAGTGTATAGCTGAGTATTCTGAATGTAATGGGTCTGTACTGACATCACACAGTGTGTAGCTGAGTATTCTGAGTGTAACGGGTCTGTACTGACATCACACAGTGTGTAGCTGAGTATTCTGAGTGTAATGGGTCTGTACCGACATCACACAGTGTGTAGCTGAGTATTCTGTGTGTAATGGGTCTGTACTGACATCACACAGTGTTTAGCTGAGTATTCTGTGTGTAATGGGTCTGTACTGACATCACACAGTGTGTAGCTGAGTATTCTGAGTGTAATGGGTCTGTACTGACATCACACAGTGTGTAGCTGAGTATTCTGAGTGTAACGGGTCTGTACTGACATCACACGGTGTGTAGCTGAGTATTCTGAGTGTAACGGGTCTGTACTGACATCACACGGTGTGTAGCTGAGTATTCTGAGTGTAACGGGTCTGTACAGACATCACACGGCGTGTAGCTGGGTATTCTGAGTGTAATGGGTCTGTACCGACATCACACAGTGTGTAGCTGAGTATTCTGAGTGTAACGGGTCTGTACTGACATCACACGGTGTGTAGCTGAGTATTCTGAGTGTAACGGGTCTGTACAGACATCACACGGCGTGTAGCTGGGTATTCTGAGTGTAATGGGTCTGTACCGACATCACACAGTGTGTAGCTGAGTATTCTGAGTGTAATAGGTCTGTACTGACATCACACAGTGTGTAGCTGAATATTCTGAGAGTACCGGGTCTGTACTGGCATCACACGGTGTGTAGCTGAGTATTCTGAGTGTAACGGGTCTGTACTGACATCACACGGCGTGTAGCTGAGTATTCTGAGTGTAATGGGTCTGTACTGACATCACACAGTGTGTAGCTGAGTATTCTGAGAGTAACGGGTCTGTACTGACATCACACGGTGTGTAGCTGAGTATTCTGAGTGTAACGGGTCTGGACTGACATCACACGGCGTGTAGCTGAGTATTCTGAGTGTAATGGGTCTGTACTAACATCAGACAGTGTGTAACTGAGTATTCTGAGTGTAACGGGTCTGTACTGACATCACACGGCATGTAGCTGAGTATTCTGAGTGTAATGGGTCTGTACTGAAATCACACGGCGTGAAGCTGAGTATTCTGAGTGTAATGGGTCTGTATTGACATCACACAGTGTGTAGCTGAGTATTCTGAGTGTAACGGGTCTGTACCGACATCACACAGTGTGTAGCTGAGTATTCTGAGTGTAACGGGTCTGTACTGACATCACACGGTGTGTAGCTGAGTATTCTGAGTGTAACGGGTCTGTACCGACATCACATAGTGTGTAGCTGAGTATTCTGAGCGTAACGGGTCTGTACAGACATCACACGGCGTGTAGATGAGTATTCTGAGTGTAATGGGTCTGTACAGACATCACACAGTGTGTAGCTGAGTATTCTGAGTGTAACGGGTCTGTACCGACATCACACGGTGTGTAGCTGAGTATTCTGAGTGTAACGGGTCTGTACTGACATCACACGGCGTGTAGCTGAGTATTCTGAGAGAAACGGGTCTGTACTGACATCACATAGTGTGTAGCTGAGTATTCTGAGTGTAAAGGGTCTGTACTGACATCACACGGCGTGTAGCTGAGTATTCTGAGTGTAACGGGTCTGTACTGACATCACACGGCGTGTAGCTGAGTATTCTGAGTGTAACGGGTCTGTACTGACATCACACAGTGTGTAGCTGAGTATTCTGAGTGTAACGGGTCTGTACTGACATCACACAGTGTGTAGCTGAGTATTCTGAGTGTAACGGGTCTGTACTGACATCACACAGTGTGTAGCTGAGTATTCTGAGTGTAACGGGTCTGTACTAACTTCACACAGTGTGTAGCTGAGTATTCTGAGTGTAACGGGTCTGTACAGACATCACACAGTGTGTAGCTGAGTATTCTGAGTGTAACGGGTCTATACTGACATCACACGGCGTGTAACTGAGTATTCTGAGAGTAATGGGTCTATACTGACATCACACGGCGTGTAACTGAGTATTCTGAGTGTAACGGGTCTGTACTGACATCACACAGCGTGTAGCTGAGTATTCAGAGTGTAACGGGTCTATACTGACATCACACGGCGTGTAGCTGAGTATTCTGAGTGTAACGGGTCTATACTGACATCACACGGCGTGTAGCTGAGTATTCTGAGTGTAACGGGTCTGTACTGACATCACACAGTGTGTAGCTGAGTATTCTGAGTGTAACGGGTCTGTACTGACATCACACAGTGTGTAGCTGAGTATTCTGAGTGTAACGGGTCTGTACCGACATCACACAGTGTGTAGCTGAGTATTCTGAGTGTAATGGGTCTGTACTGACATCACACAGTGTGTAGCTGAGTATTCTGAGTGTAACGGGTCTGTACTGACATCACACAGTGTATAGCTGAGTATTCTGAGTGTAATGGGTCTGTACTGACATCACGCAGTGTGTAGCTGAGTATTCTGAGTGTAACGGGTCTGTACTGACATCACACGGTGTGTAGCTGAGTATTCTGAGTGTAACGGGTCTGTACTGACATCAAACAGCGTGTAGCTGAGTATTCTGAGTGTAACGGGTCTGTACTGACATCACACGGCGTGTAGCTGAGTATTCTGAGTGTAATAGGTCTGTACTGACATCACACAGTGTGTAGCTGAGTATTCTGAGAGTAACGGGTCTGTACTGACATCACACGGTGTGTAGCTGAGTATTCTGAGTGTAAAGGGTCTGTACTGACATCACACGGCGTGTAGCTGAGTATTCTGAGTGTAATGAGTCTGTACTGACATCACACAGTGTGTAGCTGAGTATTCTGTGTTTAACGGGTCTGTACTGACATCACACGGTGTGTAGCTGAGTGTTCTGAGTGTAACGGGTCTGTACCGACATCACATAGTGTGTAGCTGAGTATTCTGAGTGTAACGGGTCTGTACTGACATCACACAGTGTGTAGCTGAGTATTCTGAGTGTAACGGGTCTGTACTGACATCACACAGTGTGTAGCTGAGTATTCTGAGTGTAACGGGTCTGTACCGACATCACACAGTGTGTAGCTGAGTATTCTGAGTGTAATGGGTCTGTACTGACATCACACAGTGTATAGCTGAGTATTCTGAGTGTAACGGGTCTGTACTGACATCACACAGTGTGTAGCTGAGTATTCTGAGTGTAATGGGTCTGTACTGACATCACGCAGTGTGTAGCTGAGTATTCTGAGGGTAACGGGTCTGTACTGACATCACACGGTGTGTAGCTGAGTATTCTGAGTGTAACGGGTCTCTACTGACATCACACGGTGTGTAGCTGAGTATTCTGAGTGTAACGGGTCTGTACTGACATCACACAGCGTGTAGCTGAGTATTCTGAGTGTAACGGGTCTGTACTGACATCACACGGCGTGTAGCTGAGTATTCTGAGTGTAATAGGTCTGTACTGACATCACACAGTGTGTAGCTGAGTATTTTGAGTGTAATGGGTCTGTACCGACATCACACAGTGTGTGGCTGATTATTCTGAGTGTAGTGGGTATGTATTGACATCACACAGTGTGTAGCTGAGTATTCTGAGTGTAACGGGTCTGTACTGACATCACACAGTGTGTAGCTGAGTATTCTGAGTGTAAGGGGTCTGTACTGACATCACACGGTGTGTAGCTGAGTATTCTGAGTGTAACGGGTCTGTACAGACATCACACGGCGTGTAGCTGAGTATTCTGAGCGTAACGGGTCTGTACCGACATCACACGGCGTGTAGCTGAGTATTCTCAGTGTAACGGGTCTGTACCGACATCACACGGCGTGTAGCTGAGTATTCTGAGTGTAACGGGTCTGTACCGACATCACACGGCGTGTAGCTGAGTATTCTCAGTGTAACGGGTCTGTACCGACATCACACAGTGTGTAGCTGAGTATTCTGAGTGTAACGGTTCTGTACAGACATCACACAGTGTGTAGCTGTGTATTCTGAGTGTAACGGGTCTGTACCGACATCACACAGTGTGCAGCTGAGTATTCTCAGTGTAACGGGTCTGTACCGACATCACACGGCGTGTAGTTGAGTATTCTGAGTGTAACGGGTCTGTACCGACATCACACGGCCTGTAACTGAGTATTCCGAGTGTAACGGGTCTGTACTGACATCACACAGTGTGTAGCTGAGTATTCTGAGTGTAACGGGTCTGTACTGACATCACACGGCATGTAGCTGAGTATTCTGAGTGTAATGGGTCTGTACTGACATCACACAGTGTGCAGCTGAGTATTCTGAGTGTAACGGGTCTGTACTGACATCACACAGTGTGTAGCTGAGTATTCTGAGTGTAACGGGTCTGTACCGACATCACACAGTGTGTGGCTGAGTATTCTGAGTGTAACGGGTCTGTACTGACATCACACAGTGTGTAGCTGAGTATTCTGAGTGTAACGGGTCTGTACCGACATCACACGGTGTGTAGCTGAGTATTCTGTGTGTATCGGGTCTGTACCGACATCACACGGCGTGTAGCTGAGTATTCTGAGTGTAACGGGTCTGCACTGTCATCACACAGTGTGTAGCTGAGTATTCTGAGTGTATCGGGTCTGTACTGACATCACACAGTGTGTAGCTGAGTATTCTGAGTGTAACGGGTCTGTACTGACATCACACAGTGTGTAGCTGAGTATTCTGAGTGTAATGGGTCTGTACTGACATCACACGGCGTGTAGCTGAGTATTCTGAGTGTAACGGGTCTGTACCTACATCACACAGTGTGTACCTGAGTATTCAGAGTGTAACGGGTCTGTACCGACATCACATAGTGTGTAGCTGAGTATTCTGAGTGTAACGGGTCTGTACTGACATCACACAGTGTGTAGCTGAGTATTCTGAGTGTAACGGGTCTGTACTGACATCACACAGTGTGTAGCTGAGTATTCTGAGTGTAACGGTTCTGTACAGACATCACACAGTGTGTAGCTGTGTATTCTGAGTGTAACGGGTCTGTACTGACATCACACAGTGTGTAGCTGAGTATTCTGAGTGTATCGGGTCTGTACTGACATCACACAGTGTGTAGCTGAGTATTCTGAGTGTAACGGGTCTGTACTGACATCACACAGTGTGTAGCTGAGTATTCTGAGAGTAATGGGTCTGTACTGACATCACACAGTGTGTAGCTGAGTATTCTGAGAGTAATGGGTCTGTACTGACATCACACGGCGTGTAGCTGAGTATTCTGAGTGTAACGGGTCTGTACCGACATCACACGGCGTGTAGCTGAGTATTCTGAGTGTAACGAGTCTGTACTGACATCACACAGTGTGTAGCTGAGTATTCTGAGTGTAACGGGTCTGTACTGACATCACACAGTGTGTAGCTGAGTATTCTGAGTGTAACGGGTCTGTACCGACATCACACGGCGTGTAGCTGAGTATTCTGAGTGTAACGGGTCTGTACTGACATCACACAGTGTGTAGCTGAGTATTCTGAGTGTAACGGGTCTGTACTGACATCACACAGCGTGTAGCTGAGTATTCTGAGTGTAAGGGGTCTGTACTGACATCACACGGCGTGTAGCTGAGTATTCTGAGTGTAACGGGTCTGTACCTACATCACACAGTGTGTACCTGAGTATTCTGAGTGTAACGGGTCTGTACCGACATCACACGGCGTGTAGCTGAGTATTCTGAGTGTAACTGGTCTGTACTGACATCACACGGCGTGTAGCTGAGTATTCTGAGTGTAACGGGTCTGTACCGACATCACACGGAGTGTAGCTGAGTATTCTGAGTGTAACGGGTCTGTACTGACATCACACAGTGTGTAGCTGAGTATTCTGAGTGTAAAGGGTCTGTACCGACATCACACGGAGTGTAGCTGAGTATTCTGAGTGTAACGGGTCTGTACTGACATCACACGGCGTGTAGCTGAGTATTCTGAGTGTAACGGGTCTGTACTGACAGCACACAGTGTGTAGCTGAGTATTCTGAGTGTAACGGGTCTGTACCGACATCACACAGTGTGTGGCTGAGTATTCTGAGTGTAACGGGTCTGTACTGACAGCACACAGTGTGTAGCTGAGTATTCTGAGTGTAACGGGTCTGTACTGACATCACACAGCGTGTAGCTGAGTATTCAGAGTGTAACGGGTTTGTACCGACATCACACGGTGTAGATGAGTATTCTGAGGGTAACGGGTCTGTACCGACATCACACGGCGTGTAGCTGAGTATTCTGAGTGTAACGGGTCTGTACCGACATCACACGGCGTGTAGCTGAGTATTCTGAGTGTAACGGGTCTGTACTGACATCACACAGTGTGTAGCTGAGTATTCTGAGTGTAACGGGTCTGTACCGACATCACACGGCGTGTAGCTGAGTATTCTGAGTGTAATGGGTCTGTACCGACATCACACGGCGTGTAGCTGAGTATTCTGAGTGTAATGGGTCTGTACTGACATCACACGGCGTGTAGCTGAGTATTCTGAGTGTAACGGGTCTGTACTGACATCACACGGTGTGTAGCTGAGTATTCTGAGTGTAACGGGTCTGTACTGACATCACACAGTGTGTAGCTGAGTATGCTGAGTGTAACGGGTCTGTACTGACATGACACGGTGTGTAGCTGAGTATTCTGAGTGTAACGGGTCTGTACTGACATCACACAGTGTGTAGCTGAGTATTCTGTGTGTAACGGGTCTGTACTGACATCACACAGTGTGTAGCTGAGTATTCTGAGTGTAACGGGTCTGTACTGACATCACACGGAGTGTAGCTGAGTATTCTGAGTGTAACGGGTCTGTACTGACATCACACGGCGTGTAGCTGAGTATTCTGAGTGTAATGGGTCTGTGGTGACATGACACAGTGTGTATCTGAGTATTCTAAGTGTAACAGGTCTGTACTGACATCACACAGTGTGTAGCTGAGTATTCTGAGTGTAACGGGTCTGTACTGACATCACACAGTGTGTAGCTGAGTATTCTGAGTGTAACGGGTCTGTACCGACATCACACAGTGTGTAGCTGAGTATTCTCAGTGTAACGGGTCTGTACCGACATCACACGGCGTGTAGTTGAGTATTCTGAGTGTAACGGGTCTGTACCGACATCACACGGCATGTAACTGAGTATTCTGAGTGTAACGGGTCTGTACTGACATCACACAGTGTGTAGCTGAGTATTCTGAGTGTAACGGGTCTGTACTGACATCACACAGTGTATAGCTGAGTATTCTGAGTGTAACGGGTCTGTACCGACATCACACGGCATGAAACTGAGTATTCTGAGTGTAACGGGTCTGTACTGACATCACACGGCGTGTAGCTGAGTATTCTGAGTGTAAAGGGTCTGTACCGACATCACACGGAGTGTAGCTGAGTATTCTGAGTGTAAAGGGTCTGTACTGACATCACACGGCGTGTAGCTGAGTATTCTGAGTGTAACGGGTCTGTACTGACATCACACGGCGTGTAGCTGAGTATTCTGAGTGTAACGGGTCTGTACTGACAGCACACAGTGTGTAGCTGAGTATTCTGAGTGTAACGGGTCTGTACCGACATCACACGGCGTGTAGCTGAGTATTCTGAGTGTAACTGGTCTGTACTGACATCACACGGCGTGTAGCTGAGTATTCTGAGTGTAACGGGTCTGTACCGACATCACACGGAGTGTAGCTGAGTATTCTGAGTGTAACGGGTCTGTACTGACATCACACAGTGTGTAGCTGAGTATTCTGAGTGTAAAGGGTCTGTACCGACATCACACGGAGTGTAGCTGAGTATTCTGAGTGTAACGGGTCTGTACTGACATCACACGGCGTGTAGCTGAGTATTCTGAGTGTAACGGGTCTGTACTGACAGCACACAGTGTGTAGCTGAGTATTCTGAGTGTAACGGGTCTGTACCGACATCACACAGTGTGTGGCTGAGTATTCTGAGTGTAACGGGTCTGTACTGACATCACACAGTGTGTAGCTGAGTATTCAGAGTGTAACGGGTTTGTACCGACATCACACGGTGTGTAGATGAGTATTCTGAGGGTAACGGGTCTGTACCGACATCACACGGCGTGTAGCTGAGTATTCTGAGTGTAACGGGTCTGTACCGACATCACACGGCGTGTAGCTGAGTATTCTGAGTGTAACGGGTCTGTACTGACATCACACAGTGTGTAGCTGAGTATTCTGAGTGTAACGGGTCTGTACCGACATCACACGGCGTGTAGCTGAGTATTCTGAGTGTAATGGGTCTGTACTGACATCACACGGCGTGTAGCTGAGTATTCTGAGTGTAACGGGTCTGTACTGACATCACACGGCGTGTAGCTGAGTATTCTGAGTGTAACGGGTCTGTACTGACATCACACGGTGTGTAGCTGAGTATTCTGAGTGTAACGGGTCTGTACTGACATCACACAGTGTGTAGCTGAGTATGCTGAGTGTAACGGGTCTGTACTGACATCACACAGTGTGTAGCTGAGTATGCTGAGTGTAACGGGTCTGTACCGACATCACACGGCGTGTAGCTGAGTATTCTGAGTGTAATGGGTCTGTACTGACATCAGACGGCGTGTAGCTGAGTATTCTGAGTGTAACGGGTCTGTACTGACATCACACGGTGAGTAGCTGAGTATTCTGAGTGTAACGGGTCTCTACTGACATCACACGGTGTGTAGCTGAGTATTCTGAGTGTAACGGGTCTGTCCTGACATCACACGGTGTGTAGCTGAGTATTCTGAGTGTAACGGGTCTGTACTGACATCACACAGTGTGTAGCTGAGTATGCTGAGTGTAACGGGTCTGCACTGACATCACACGGTGTGTAGCTGAGTATTCTGAGTGTAACGGGTCTGTACTGACATCACACGGTGTGTAGCTGAGTATTCTGTGTGTAACGGGTCTGTACTGACATCACACGGTGTGTAGCTGAGTATTCTGAGTGTAATGGGTCTGTACTGACATCACACGGTGTGTAGCTGAGTATTCTGAGTGTAACGGGTCTGTACTGACATCACACAGTGTGTAGCTGAGTATGCTGAGTGTAACGGGTCTGTACTGACATCACACGGTGTGTAGCTGAGTATTCTGAGTGTAATGGGTCTGTACTGACATCACACGGCGTGTAGCTGAGTATTCTGAGTGTAACGGGTCTGTACTGACATCACACGGTGTGTAGCTGAGTATTCTGAGTGTAACGGGTCTGTACTGACATCACACGGTGTGTAGCTGAGTATTCTGAGTGTAACGGGTCTGTCCTGACATCACACGGTGTGTAGCTGAGTATTCTGAGTGTAACGGGTCTGTACTGACATCACACAGTGTGTAGCTGAGTATGCTGAGTGTAACGGGTCTGTACTGAAATCACACAGTGTGTAGCTGAGTATTCTGAGTGTAACGGGTCTGTACTGACATCACACAGTGTGTAGCTGAGTATTCTGAGTGTAACGGGTCTGTCCTGACATCACACAGTGTATAGCTGAGTATTCTGAGTGTAACGGGTCTGCACTGACATCACACGGTGTGTAGCTGAGTATTCTGAGTGTAACGGGTCTGTACTGACATCACACGGTGTGTAGCTGAGTATTCTGTGTGTAACGGGTCTGTACTGACATCACACAGTGTGTAGCTGAGTATTCTGAGTGTAACGGGTCTGTACTGACATCACACAGTGTGTAGCTGAGTATTCTGAGTGTAACGGGTCTGTACCGACATCACACGTCGTGTAGCTGAATATTCTGAGTGTAACGGGTCTGTACTGACATCACACGGTGTGTAGCTGAGTATTCTGAGTGTAACGGGTCTGTACCGACATCACACAGTGTGTAGCTGAGTATTCTGAGTGTAATGGGTCTGTACTGTCATCACACAGTGTGTAGATGAGTATTCTGAGTGTAACGGGTCTGTACTGACATCACACGGCGTGTAGCTGAGTATTCTAAGTGTAACGGGTCTGTACTGACATCACACAGTGTGTAGCTGAGTATTCTGAGCGTAACGGGTCTGTACCGACATCACACGGCATGTAGCTGAGAGTTCTGAGTGTAACGGGTCTGTACCGACATCACACGGCGTGTAGCTGAGTATTCTGAGTGTAACGGGTCGGTACCGACATCACACGGCGTGTAGCTGAGTATTCTGAGTGTAACGGGTCTGTACCGACATCACACGGCGTGTAGCTGAGTATTCTGAGTGTAACGGGTCTGTACTGACATCACACAGTGTGTAGCTGAGTATTCTGAGTGTAACGAGTCTGTACTGACATCACACAGTGTGTAGCTGAGTATTCTGAGTGTAACGGGTCTGTACTGACATCACACAGTGTGTAGCTGAGTATTCTGAGTGTAACGGGTCTGTACTGACATCACACAGTGTGTAGCTGAGTATTCTGAGTGTAACGGGTCTGTACCGACATCACACGGCGTGTAGCTGAGTGTTCTGAGTGTAACGGGTCTGTACCGACATCACACGGTGTGTAGCTGAGTATTCTGAGTGCAACGGGTCTGTACCGACATCACACAGTGTGTAGCTGAGTATTCTGAGTGTAACGGGTCTGTACTGACATCACACAGTGTGTAGCTGAGTATGCTGAGTGTAACGGGTCTGCACTGACATCACACGGCGTGTAGCTGAGTATTCTGAGTGTAACGGGTCTGTACAGACATCACACAGTGTGTAGCTGGGTATTCTGAGTGTAACGGGTGTGTACTGACATCACACAGTGTGTAGCTGAGTATTCTGAGTGTATCGGGTCTGTACTGACTTCACACAGTGTGTAGCTGAGTATTCTGAGTGTAACGGGTCTGTACTGACATCACACAGTGTGTAGCTGAGTATTCTGAGTGTAATGGGTCTGTACTGACATCACACGGCATGTAGCTGAGTATTCTGAGTGTAACGGGTCTGTGCCTACATCACACAGTGTGTAGCTGAGTATTCAGAGTGTAACGGGTCTGTACTGACATCACATAGTGTGTAGCTGAGTATTCTGAGTGTAACGGGTCTGTACTGACATCACACAGTGTGTAGCTGAGTATTCTGAGTGTAACGGGTCTGTACTGACATCACACAATGTGTAGCTGAGTATTCTGAGTGTAACAGGTCCGTACCGACATCACACAGTGTGTAGCTGAGTATTCTGAGTGTAAGGGGTCTGTACCGGCATCACACGGCGTGTATCTGAGTATTCTGAGTGTAACGGTTCTGTACTGACATCACACAGTGTGTAGCTGAGTATTCTCAGTGTAACGGGTCAGTACTGACATCACACAGTGTGAAGCTGAGTATTCTGAGTGTAACGAGTCTGTACTGACATCACAAAGTGTGTAGCTGAGTATTCTGAGTGTAACGGGTCTGTACCGACATCACACGGCGTGTATCTGAGTATTCTGAGTGTAATGGGTCTGTACTGACATCACACAGTATATAGCTGAGTATTCTGAGTGTAACGGGTCTGTACTGACATCACACAGTGTGTAGCTGAGTATGCTGAGTGTAACGGGTCTGTACTGACATCACACGGCGTGAAGCTGAGTATTCTGAGTGTAACGGGTCTGTACTGACATCACACAGTGTGTAGCTGAGTATTCTGAGTGTAACGGGTCTGTACTGACATCACACAGTGTATAGCTGAGTATTCTGAGTGTAACGGGTCTGTACTGACATCACACAGTGTGTAGCTGAGTATTCTGAGTGTAACGGGTCTGTACCGACATCACACAGTGTATAGCTGAGTATTCTGAGTGTAACGGGTCTGTACCGACATCACACGGCATGAAACTGAGTATTCTGAGTGTAACGGGTCTGTACTGACATCACACGGAGTGTAGCTGAGTATTCTGAGTGTAACGGGTCTGTACCGACATCACACAGTGTATAGCTGAGTATTCTGAGTGTAACGGGTCTGTACTGACATCACACGGCATGAAACTGAGTATTCTGAGTGTAACGGGTCTGTACTGACATCACACGGAGTGTAGCTGACTATTCTGAGTGTAACGGGTCTGTACCGACATCACACAGTGTGTGGCTGAGTATTCTGAGTGTAACGGGTCTGTACCGACATCACACAGTGTGTAGCTGAGTATTCTGAGTGTAACGGGTCTGTACTGACATCACACGGTGTGTAGCTGAGTATTCTGAGTGTAACGGGCCTGTACTGACATCACACAGCGTGTAGCTGAGTATTCTGAGTGTAACGGGTCTGTACCGACATCACACGGTGTGTAGATGAGTATTCTGAGTGTAACGGGCCTGTACTGACATCACACAGCGTGTAGCTGAGTATTCTGAGTGTAACGGGTCTGTACCGACATCACACGGTGTGTAGATGAGTATTCTGAGGGTAACAGGTCTGTACCGACATCACACGGCGTGTAGCTGAGTGCTCTGAGTGTAACGGGTCTGTACCGACATCATACGGCGTGTAGCTGAGTATTCTGAGTGTAACGGGTCTGTACCGACATCACACGGCGTGTAGCTGAGTATTCTGAGTGTAACGGGTATGTACTGACATCACACAGTGTGTAGTGAGTATTCTGAGTGTAACGGGTCTGTACCGACATCACACGGCGTGTAGCTGAGTATTCTGAGTGTAACGGGTCTGTACTGACATCACACAGTGTGTAGCTGAGTATGCTGAGTGTAACGGGTCTGCACTGACATCACACGGCGTGTAGCTGAGTATTCTGAGTGTAACGGGTCTGTACTGACATCACACAGTGTGTAGATGAGTATTCTGAGTGTAACGGGTCTGTACTGATATCACACAGTGTGCAGCTGAGTATTCTGAGTGTAACGGGTCTATACTGACATCACACGGTGTGTAGCTGAGTATTCTCAGTGTAACGGGTCTGTACTGACATCACACAGTGTGTAGCTGAGTATTCTGAGTGTAACGGGTCTATACCGACATCACACAGTGTGTAGCTGAGTATTCTGAGTGTAACGGGTCTGTACCGACATCACACAGTGTATAGCTGAGTATTCTGAGTGTAACGGGTCTGTACCGACATCACACGGCATGAAACTGAGTATTCTGAGTGTAACGGGTCTGTACCGACATCACACGGCGTGTAGCTGAGTATTCTGAGTGCATCGGGTCTGTACCGACATCACACAGTGTGTAGCTGAGTATTCTGAGTGTAACGGGTCTGTACTGACATCACACAGTGTGTAGCTGAGTATTCTGAGTGTAATGGGTCTGTACTGACATCACACAGTGTGTAGCTGTGTATGCTGAGTGTAACGGGTCTGCACTGACATCACACGGCGTGTAGCTGAGTATTCTGAGTGTAACGGGTCTGTACAGACATCACACAGTGTGTAGCTGTGTATTCTGAGTGTAACGGGTGTGTACCGACATCACACAGTGTGTAGCTGAGTATTCTGAGTGTAACGGGTCTGTACTGACATCACACGGTGTGTAGCTGAGTATTCTGAGTGTAACGGGTCTGTACCGACATCACACAGTGTGTAGCTGAGTATTCTGAGTGTAACGGGTCTGTACCGACATCACACGGAGTGTAGCTGAGTATTCTGAGTGTAACGGGTCTGTACTGACATCACACGGCGTGTAGCTGAGTATTCTGAGTGTAACGGGTCTGTACTGACATCACACGGCGTGTAGCTGAGTATTCTGAGTGTAACGGGTCTGTACCGACATCACACAGTGTGTAGCTGAGTATTCTGAGTGTAACGGGTCTGTACTGACATCACACAGCGTGTAGCTGAGTATTCTGAGTGCAACGGGTCTGTACCGACATCACACAGTGTGTAGCTGAGTATTCTGAGTGTAACGGGTCTGTACTGACATCACACAGTGTGTAGCTGAGTATTCTGAGTGTAACGGGTCTGTACCGACATCACACGGCGTGTAGCTGAGTATTCTGAGTGCATCGGGTCTGTACCGACATCACACAGTGTGTAGCTGAGTATTCTGAGTGTAACGGGTCTGTACTGACATCACACAGTGTGTAGCTGTGTATGCTGAGTGTAACGGGTCTGCACTGACATCACACGGCGTGTAGCTGAGTATTCTGAGTGTAACGGGTCTGTACAGACATCACACAGTGTGTAGCTGTGTATTCTGAGTGTAACGGGTGTGTACTGACATCACACAGTGTGTAGCTGAGTATTCTGAGTGTATCGGGTCTGTACTGACATCACACAGTGTGTAGCTGAGTATTCTGAGTGTAACGGGTCTGTACTGACATCACACAATGTGTAGCTGAGTATTCTGAGTGTAATGGGTCTGTACTGACATCACACGGCATGTAGCTGAGTATTCTGAGTGTAACGGGTCTGTGCCTACATCACACAGTGTGTAGCTGAGTATTCAGAGTGTAACGGGTCTGTACCGACATCACATAGTGTGTAGCTGAGTATTCTGAGTGTAACGGGTCTGTACTGACATCACACAGTGTGTAGCTGAGTATTCTGAGTGTAACGCGTCTGTACTGACATCACACAATGTGTAGCTGAGTATTCTGAGTGTAACAGGTCCGTACCGACATCACACAGTGTGTAGCTGAGTATTCTGAGTGTAAGGGGTCTGTACCGACATCACACAGTGTGTAGCTGAGTATTCTGAGTGTAACGGGTCTGTACTGACATCACACAGTGTGTAGCTGAGTATTCTGAGTGCAACGGGTCTGTACTGACATCACACAGCGTGTAGCTGAGTATTCTGAGTGTAACGGGTCTGTACTGACATCACACAGTGTGTAGCTGAGTATTCTGAGTGTAACGCGTCTGTACTGACATCACACAATGTGTAGCTGAGTATTCTGAGTGTAACAGGTCCGTACCGACATCACAGTGTGTAGCTGAGTATTCTGAGTGTAAGGGGTCTGTACCGACATCTCACAGTGTGTAGCTGAGTATTCTGAGTATAACGGGTCTGTACTGACATCACACAGTGTGTAGCTGAGTATTCTGAGTGTAACGGGTCTGTACTGACATCACACAGCGTGTAGCTGAGTATTCTGAGTGTAACGGGACTGTACTGACATCACACAGTGTGTAGCTGAGTATTCTGAGTGTAACGGGTCTGTACTGACATGACACAGTGTGTAGCTGAGTATTCTGAGTGTAACGGGTCTGTACTGACATGACACAGTGTGTAGCTGAGTATTCTGAGTGTAACGGGTCTGTACTGACATCACACAGTGTATAGCTGAGTATTCTGAGTGTAACGGGACTGTACTGACATCACACGGCGTGTAGCTGAGTATTCTGAGTGTAATGGGTCTGTACTGACATCACACAGTGTATAGCTGAGTATTCTGAGTGTAACGGGACTGTACTGACATCACACAGCGTGTAGCTGAGTATTCTGAGTGTAACGGGTCTGTACTGACATCACACAGTGTGTAGCTGAGTATTCTGAGTGCAACGGGTCTGTACTGACATGACACAGTGTGTAGCTGAGTATTCTGAGTGTAACGGGTCTGTACTGACATCACACAGTGTGTAGCTGAGTATTCTGAGTGTAACGGTTCTGTACTGACATCACACAGTGTGTAGCTGAGTATTCTCAGTGTAACGGGTCAGTACCGACATCACACGGTGTGTAGCTGAGTATTCTGTGTGTAACGGGTCTGTACTGACATCACACAGTGTAGCTGAGTATTCTGAGTGTAACGGGTGTGTACCGACATCACACAGTGTGTAGCTGAGTATTCTGAGTGTAACGGGTCTGTACTGACATCACACAGTGTGTAGATGAGTATTCTGAGTGTATCGGGTCTGTACTGACATCACACGGCGTGTAGCTGAGTATTCTGAGTGTAATGGGTCTGTACTGACATCACACAGTGTGTAGCTGAGTATTCTGAGTGTAATGGGTCTGTACTGACATCACACAGTGTGTAGCTGAGTATTCTGAGTGTAATGGGTCTGTACTGACATCACACAGTGTGTAGCTGAGTATTCTGAGTGTAATGGGTCTGTACTGACATCACACAGTGTGTAGCTGAGTATTCTGAGTGTAACGGGTCTGTACTGACATCACACAGTGTGTACCTGAGTATTCTGAGCGTAACTGGTCTGTACCGACATCACACGGCATGTAGCTGAGTGTTCTGAGTGTAACGGGTCTGTACCGACATCACACAGTGTGTAGCTGAGTATTCTGAGTGTAACGGGTCGGTACCGACATCACACGGCGTGTAGCTGAGTATTCTGAGTGTATCGGGTCTGTAACGACATCACACGGTGTGTAGCTGAGTATTCTGAGTGTAACGGGTCTGTACCGACATCACACGGCGTGTAGCTGAGTGTTCTGAGTGTAACGGGTCTGTACCGACATCACACAGTGTGTAGCTGAGTATTCTGAGTGTAACGGGTCTGTACTGACATCACACAGTGTGTAGCTGAGTATTCTGAGTGTAACGGGTCTGTACCGACATCACACGGCGTGTAGCTGAGTATTCTGAGTGCAACGGGTCTGTACTGACATCACACAGTGTGTAGCTGTGTATGCTGAGTGTAACGGGTCTGCACTGACATCACACGGCGTGTAGCTGAGTATTCTGAGTGTAACGGGTCTGTACTGACATCACACAGTGTGTAGCTGAGTATTCTGAGTGTAACGGGTCTGTACCGACATCACACAGTGTGTAGCTGAGTATTCTGAGTGTAACGCGTCTGTACTGACATCACACAGTGTGTAGCTGAGTATTCTGAGTGTAATGGGTCTGCACTGACATCACACAGTGTGTAGCTGTGTATTCTGAGTGTAACGGGTGTGTACTGACATCACACAGTGTGTAGCTGAGTATTCTGAGTGTATCGGGTCTGTACTGACATCACACAGTGTGTAGGTGAGTATTCTGAGTGTAACGGGTCTGTACTGACATCACACAATGTGTAGCTGAGTATTCTGAGTGTAATGGGTCTGTACTGACATCACACGGCATGTAGCTGAGTATTCTGAGTGTAACGGGTCTGTGCCTACATCACACAGTGTGTAGCTGAGTATTCTGAGTGTAACGGGTCTGTACTGACATCACACAGTGTGTAGCTGAGTATTCTGAGTGTAACGGGTCTGTGCCTACATCACACAGTGTGTAGCTGAGTATTCTGAGTGTAACGGGTCTGTACTGACATCACACAGTGTGTAGCTGAGTATTCTGAGTGTAACGCGTCTGTACTGACATCACACAATGTGTAGCTGAGTATTCTGAGTGTAACAGGTCCGTACCGACATCACACAGTGTGTAGCTGAGTATTCTGAGTGTAAGGGGTCTGTACCGACATCACACAGTGTGTAGCTGAGTATTCTGAGTGTAACGGGTCTGTACTGACATCACACAGTGTGTAGCTGAGTATTCTGAGTGCAACGGGTCTGTACTGACATGACACAGTGTGTAGCTGAGTATTCTGAGTGTAACGGGTCTGTACTGACATCACACAGTGTATAGCTGAGTATTCTGAGTGTAACGGGTCTGTACTGACATCACACAGTGTATAGCTGAGTATTCTGAGTGTAACGGGTCTGTACTGACATCACACAGTGTGTAGCTGAGTATTCTGAGTGTAACGGGTGTGTGCTGACATCACACGGCGTGTAGCTGAGAATTCTGAGTGTAATGGGTCTGTACTGACATCACACAGCGTGTAGCTGAGTATTCTGAGTGTAACGGGACTGTACTGACATCACACGGCGTGTAGCTGAGTATTTTGAGTGTAACGGGTCTGTACTGACATCACACGGTGTGTAGCTGAGTATTCTGAGTGTAACGGGTCTGTACTGACATCACACGGCGTGTAGCTGAGTATTCTGAGTGTAACAGGTCTGTACTGACATCACACGGGGTGTAGCTGAGTATTCTGAGTGTAACGGGTCTGTACCGACATCACACGGCGTGTAGCTGAGTATTCTGAGTGTAACGGTTCTGTACTGACATCACACAGTGTGTAGCTGAGTATTCTCAGTGTAACGGGTCAGTACTGACATCACACAGTGTGAAGCTGAGTATTCTGAGTGTAACGGGTCTGTACTGACATCACAAAGTGTGTAGCTGAGTATTCTGAGTGTAACGGGTCTGTACCGACATCACACGACGTGTATCTGAGTATTCTGAGTGTAATGGGTCTGTACTGACATCACACAGTGTGTAGCTGAGAATTCTGAGTGTAACGGGTCTGTACTGATATCACACGGCGTGTAGCTGAGTATTCTGAGTGTAACAGGTCTGTACTAACATCACACAGTGTGTAGCTGAGTATTCTGAGTGTAACGGGTCTGTACTGACATCACACAGTGTGTAGCTGAGGATTCTGAGTGTAACGGGTCTGTACTGACATCACACGGTGTGTAGCTGAGTATTCTGAGTGTAACGGGTCTGTATTGACATCACACAGTGTGTAGCTGAGTATTCTGAGTGTAACGGGTCTGTACTGACATCACATAGTGTGTAGCTGAGTATTCTGAGTGTATCGGGTCTGCACTGACATCACACAGTGTGTAGCTGACTATTCTGAGTGTAACGGGTCTGTACTGACATCACACGGCGTGTAGCTGAGTGTTCTGAGTGTAACGGGTCTGTACCGACATCACACAGTGCGTATCTGGGTATTCTGAGTGTAACGGGTCTGTACTGACATCACACAGTGTGTAGCTGAGTATTCTGAGTGTATCGGGTCTGTACCGACATCACACAGTGCGTATCTGGGTATTCTGAGTGTAACGGGTCTGTACTGACATCACACAGGGCGTAGCTGAGTATTCTGAGTGTAACGGGTCTGTACTGACATCACACAGTGTGTAGCTGAGTATTCTGAGTGTAACGGGTCTGTACTGACATCACAGTGTGAAGCTGAGTATTCTGAGTGTAACGGGTCTATACTGACATCACACGGCGTGTAGCTGAGTATTCTGAGTGTAATGGGTCTGTACTGACATCACACAGTGTGTAGCTGAGTATTCTGAGTGTAAAAGGTCTGTACTGACATCACACAGTGTGTAGCTGAGTATTCTGAGTGTAACGGGTCTGTACTGACATCACACAGTGTGTAGCTGAGTATTCTGAGTGTAACGGGTCTGTACTGACATCACACGGCGTGTAGCTGAGTGTTCTGAGTGTAACGGGTCTGTACCGACATCACACAGTGCGTATCTGAGTATTCTGAGTGTAACGGGTCTGTACTGACATCACACAGTGCGTAGCTGAGTATTCTGAGTGTAACGGGTCTGTACTGACATCACACGGAGTGTAGCTGAGTATTCTGAGTGTAATGGGTCTGTACTGACATCACACGGAGTGTACCTGAGTATTCTGAGTGTAACGGGTCTGTACTGACATCACACAGTGTGTAGCTGAGTATTCTGAGTGTAACGGGTCTGTACCGACATCACACATTGTGTAGCTGAGTATTCTGAGTGTAACGGGTCTCTACTGACATCACACGGCGTGTAGCTGAGTATTCTGAGTGTAACGGGTCTGTACTGACATCACACAGTGTGTAGCTGAGTATTCTGAGTGTAACGGGTCTGTACTGACATCACACAGTGTGTAGCTGAGTATTCCGAGTGTAACGGGTCTGTACCGACATCACACGGCGTGTAGATGAGTATTCTGAGTGTAACGGGTCTGTACTGACATCACACAGTGTTTAGCTGAGTATTCTGAGTGTAACGGGTGTGTACTGACATCACACGGCGTGTAGCTGAGTATTCTGAGTGTAACGGGTCTGTACTGACATCACACAGTGTGTAGCTGAGTATTCTGTGTGTAATGGGTCTGTACTGACTTCACACGGTGTGTAGCTGGGTATTCTGAGTGTAACGGGTCTGTACTGACATCACAGAGCGTGTAGCTGAGTATTCTGAGTGTAACGGGTCTGTACTGACATCACACAGTGTGTAGCTGAGTATTCTGAGTGTAACGGGTCTGTACTGACATCACACAGTGTGTAGCTGAGTATTCTGAGTGTAACGGGTCTGTACCGACATCACACGGCGTGTAGCTGAGTATTCCGAGTGTAATGGGTCTGTACAGACATCACACAGTGTGTAGCTGAGTATTCCGAGTGTAACGGGTCTGTGCCGACATCACACGGTGTGTAGCTGAGTATGCTGAGTGTAACGGGTCTGTACTGACATCACACAGTGTGTAGCTGAGTATGCTGAGTGTAACGGGTCTGTACCGACATCACACGGCGTGTAGCTGAGTATTCTGAGTGTAATGGGTCTGTACTGACATCACACGGCGTGTAGCTGAGTATTCTGAGTGTAACGGGTCTGTACTGACATCACACGGTGTGTAGCTGAGTATTCTGAGTGTAACGGGTCTGTACTGACATCACACAGTGTGTAGCTGAGTATGCTGAGTGTAACGGGTCTGTACTGACATCACACGGTGTGTAGCTGAGTATTCTGAGTGTAATGGGTCTGTACTGACATCACACGGCGTGTAGCTGAGTATTCTGAGTGTAACGGGTCTGTACTGACATCACACGGTGTGTAGCTGAGTATTCTGAGTGTAACGGGTCTGTACTGACATCACACGGTGTGTAGCTGAGTATTCTGTGTGTAACGGGTCTTTACTGACATCACACAGTGTGTAGCTGAGTATTCTGAGTGTAACGGGTCTGTACTGACATCACACGGTGTGTAGCTGAGTATTCTGAGTGTAATGGGTCTGTACTGACATCACACGGCGTGTAGCTGAGTATTCTGAGTGTAACGGGTCTGCACTGACATCACACGGTGTGTAGCTGAGTATTCTGAGTGTAACGGGTCTGTACTGACATCACACGGTGTGTAGCTGAGTATTCTGTGTGTAACGGGTCTTTACTGACATCACACAGTGTGTAGCTGAGTATTCTGAGTGTAACGGGTCTGTACTGACATCACACGGTGTGTAGCTGAGTATTCTGAGTGTAACGGGTCTGTACTGACATCACACAGTGTGTAGCTGAGTATGCTGAGTGTAACGGGTCTGTACTGACATCACACGGTGTGTAGCTGAGTATTCTGAGTGTAACGGGTCTGTACTGACATCACACAGTGTGTAGCTGAGTATTCTGTGTGTAACGGGTCTGTACTGACATCACACAGTGTGTAGCTGAGTATTCTGAGTGTAACGGGTCTGTACTGACATCACACGGAGTGTAGCTGAGTATTCTGAGTGTAACGGGTCTGTACTGACATCACACGGCGTGTAGCTGAGTATTCTGAGTGTAATGGGTCTGTGGTGACATGACACAGTGTGTATCTGAGTATTCTAAGTGTAACAGGTCTGTACTGACATCACACAGTGTGTAGCTGAGTATTCTGAGTGTAACGGGTCTGTACTGACATCACACAGTGTGTAGCTGAGTATTCTGAGTGTAACGGGTTTGTACCGACATCACACGGTGTGTAGATGAGTATTCTGAGGGTAACGGGTCTGTACCGACATCACACGGCGTGTAGCTGAGTATTCTGAGTGTAACGGGTCTGTACTGACATCACAGTGTGTAGCTGAGTATTCTGAGTGTAACGGGTCTGTACCGACATCACACGGCGTGTAGCTGAGTATTCTGAGTGTAATGGGTCTGTACTGACATCACACGGCGTGTAGCTGAGTATTCTGAGTGTAACGGGTCTGTACTGACATCACACGGTGTGTAGCTGAGTATTCTGAGTGTAACGGGTCTGTACTGACATCACACAGTGTGTAGCTGAGTATGCTGAGTGTAACGGGTCTGTACTGACATCACACAGTGTGTAGCTGAGTATGCTGAGTGTAACGGGTCTGTACCGACATCACACGGCGTGTAGCTGAGTATTCTGAGTGTAACGGGTCTGTACCGACATCACACGGCGTGTAGCTGAGTATTCTGAGTGTAACGGGTCTGTACTGACATCACACGGCGTGTAGCTGAGTATTCCGAGTGTAACGGGTCTGTACTGACATCACACGGTGTGTAGCTGAGTATTCTGTGTGTAACGGGTCTGTACTGACATCACACAGTGTGTAGCTGAGTATTCTGAGTGTAACGGGTCTGTACCGACATCACACAGTGTGTAGCTGAGTATTCTGAGTGTAATGGGTCTGTACTGTCATCACACAGTGTGTAGCTGAGTATGCTGAGTGTAACGGGTCTGTACTGACATCACACAGTGTGTAGCTGAGTATGCTGAGTGTAACGGGTCTGTACCGACATCACACAGTGTGTAGCTGAGTATGCTGAGTGTAACGGGTCTGTACCGACATCACACGGCGTGTAGCTGAGTATTCTGAGTGTAATGGGTCTGTACTGACATCACACGGCGTGTAGCTGAGTATTCTGAGTGTAACGGGTCTGTACTGACATCACACGGTGTGTATCTGAGTATTCTGAGTGTAACGGGTCTGTACTGACATCACGCAGTGTGTAGCTGAGTATGCTGAGTGTAACGGGTCTGTACTGACATCACACGTTGTGTAGCTGAGTATTCTGAGTGTAATGGGTCTGTACTGACATCACACGGTGTGTAGCTGAGTATTCTGAGTGTAACGGGTCTGTACTGACATCACACGGTGTGTAGCTGAGTATTCTGAGTGTAACGGGTCTGTACTGACATCACACAGTGTGTAGCTGAGTATGCTGAGTGTAACGGGTCTGTACTGACATCACACGGTGTGTAGCTGAGTATTCTGAGTGTAATGGGTCTGTACTGACATCACACGGCGTGTAGCTGAGTATTCTGAGTGTAACGGGTCTGTACTGACATCACACGGTGTGTAGCTGAGTATTCTGAGTGTAACGGGTCTGTACTGACATCACACGGTGTGTAGCTGAGTATTCTGAGTGTAACGGGTCTGTCCTGACATCACACGGTGTGTAGCTGAGTATTCTGAGTGTAACGGGTCTGTACTGACATCACACAGTGTGTAGCTGAGTATGCTGAGTGTAACGGGTCTGCACTGACATCACACGGTGTGTAGCTGAGTATTCTGAGTGTAACGGGTCTGTACTGACATCACACGGTGTGTAGCTGAGTATTCTGTGTGTAACGGGTCTGTACTGACATCACACAGTGTGTAGCTGAGTATTCTGAGTGTAACGGGTCTGTACTGACATCACACAGTGTGTAGCTGAGTATTCTGAGTGTAACGGGTCTGTACCGACATCACACGGCGTGTAGCTGAATATTCTGAGTGTAACGGGTCTGTACCGACATCACACGGTGTGTAGCTGAGTATTCTGTGTGTAACGGGTCTGTACTGACATCACACAGTGTGTAGCTGAGTATTCTGAGTGTAACGGGTCTGTACCGACATCACACAGTGTGTAGCTGAGTATTCTGAGTGTAATGGGTCTGTACTGTCATCACACAGTGTGTAGATGAGTATTCTGAGTGTAATGGGTCTGTACTGTCATCACACAGTGTGTAGATGAGTATTCTGAGTGTAACGGGTCTGTACTGACATCACACGGCGTGTAGCTGAGTATTCTAAGTGTAATGGGTCTGTACTGACATCACACAGCGTGTAGCTGAGTATTCTGAGTGTAACGGGTCTGTACTGACATCACACAGTGTGTAGCTGAGTATTCTGAGTGTAACGGGTCTGTACTGACATCACACAGTGTGTACCTGAGTATTCTGAGCGTAACGGGTCTGTACCGACATCACACGGCATGTAGCTGAGAGTTCTGAGTGTAACGGGTCTGTACCGACATCACACGGTGTGTAGCTGAGTATTCTGAGTGTAACGGGTCGGTACCGACATCACACGGCGTGTAGCTGAGTATTCTGAGTGTAACGGGTCTGTACCGACATCACACGGCGTGTAGCTGAGTATTCTGAGTGTAACGGGTCTGTACTGACATCACACAGTGTGTAGCTGAGTATTCTGAGTGTAACGGGTCTGTACTGACATCACACAGTGTGTAGCTGAGTATTCTGAGTGTAACGGGTCTGTACTGACATCACACAGTGTGTAGCTGAGTATTCTGAGTGTAACGGGTCTGTACTGACATCACACAGCGTGTAGCTGAGTATTCTGAGTGTAACGGGTCTGTACCGACATCACACGGCGTGTAGCTGAGTGTTCTGAGTGTAACGGGTCTGTACCGACATCACACGGCGTGTAGCTGAGTGTTCTGAGTGTAACGGGTCTGTACCGACATCACACAGTGTGTAGCTGAGTATTCTGAGTGCAACGGGTCTGTACCGACATCACACAGTGTGTAGCTGAGTATTCTGAGTGTAACGGGTCTGTACTGACATCACACAGTGTGTAGCTGAGTATGCTGAGTGTAACGGGTCTGGACTGACATCACACGGCGTGTAGCTGAGTATTCTGAGTGTAACGGGTCTGTACAGACATCACACAGTGTGTAGCTGGGTATTCTGAGTGTAACGGGTGTGTACTGACATCACACAGTGTGTAGCTGAGTATTCTGAGTGTAACGGGTCTGTACTGACATCACACGGCATGAAACTGAGTATTCTGAGTGTAACGGGTCTGTACTGACATCACACGGAGTGTAGCTGACTATTCTGAGTGTAACGAGTCTGTACTGACATCACACAGTGTGTAGCTGAGTATTCTGAGTGTAATGGGTCTGTACTGACATCACACAGTGTGTGGCTGAGTATTCTGAGTGTAACGGGTCTGTACCGACATCACACGGCGTGTATCTGAGTATTCTGAGTGTAATGGGTCTGTACTGACATCACACAGTATATAGCTGAGTATTCTGAGTGTAACGGGTCTGTACTGACATCACACAGTGTGTAGCTGAGTATTCTGAGTGTAACGGGTCTGTACTGACATCACACGGCGTGAAGCTGAGTATTCTGAGTGTAACGGGTCTGTACTGACATCACACAGTGTGTAGCTGAGTATTCTGAGTGTAACGGGTCTGTACTGACATCACACAGTGTATAGCTGAGTATTCTGAGTGTAACGGGTCTGTACTGACATCACACAGTGTGTAGCTGAGTATTCTGAGTGTAACGGGTCTGTACCGACATCACACAGTGTATAGCTGAGTATTCTGAGTGTAACGGGTCTGTACCGACATCACACGGCATGAAACTGAGTATTCTGAGTGTAACGGGTCTGTACTGACATCACACGGAGTGTAGCTGAGTATTCTGAGTGTAACGGGTCTGTACCGACATCACACAGTGTATAGCTGAGTATTCTGAGTGTAACGGGTCTGTACTGACATCACACGGCATGAAACTGAGTATTCTGAGTGTAACGGGTCTGTACTGACATCACACGGAGTGTAGCTGACTATTCTGAGTGTAACGGGTCTGTACCGACATCACACAGTGTGTGGCTGAGTATTCTGAGTGTAACGGGTCTGTACCGACATCACACAGTGTGTAGCTGAGTATTCTGAGTGTAACGGGTCTGTACTGACATCACACGGTGTGTAGCTGAGTATTCTGAGTGTAACGGGTCTGTACTGACATCACACAGTGTGTAGCTGAGTATTCTGAGTGTAACGGGTCTGTACCGACATCACACAGTGTGTGGCTGAGTATTCTGAGTGTAACGGGCCTGTACTGACATCACACAGCGTGTAGCTGAGTATTCTGAGTGTAACGGGTCTGTACCGACATCACACGGTGTGTAGATGAGTATTCTGAGTGTAACGGGCCTGTACTGACATCACACAGCGTGTAGCTGAGTATTCTGAGTGTAACGGGTCTGTACCGACATCACACGGTGTGTAGATGAGTATTCTGAGGGTAACAGGGCTGTACCGACATCACACGGCGTGTAGCTGAGTGCTCTGAGTGTAACGGGTCTGTACCGACATCATACGGCGTGTAGCTGAGTATTCTGAGTGTAACGGGTCTGTACCGACATCACACGGCGTGTAGCTGAGTATTCTGAGTGTAACGGGTATGTACTGACATCACACAGTGTGTAGTGAGTATTCTGAGTGTAACGGGTCTGTACCGACATCACACGGCGTGTAGCTGAGTATTCTGAGTGTAACGGGTCTGTACTGACATCACACAGTGTGTAGCTGAGTATGCTGAGTGTAACGGGTCTGCACTGACATCACACGGCGTGTAGCTGAGTATTCTGAGTGTAACGGGTCTGTACTGACATCACACAGTGTGTAGCTGAGTATTCTGAGTGTAACGGGTCTATACCGACATCACACAGTGTGTAGCTGAGTATTCTGAGTGTAACGGGTCTGTACTGACATCACACAGTGTGTAGATGAGTATTCTGAGTGTAACGGGTCTGTACTGATATCACACAGTGTGCAGCTGAGTATTCTGAGTGTAACGGGTCTATACTGACATCACACGGTGTGTAGCTGAGTATTCTCAGTGTAACGGGTCTGTACTGACATCACACAGTGTGTAGCTGAGTATTCTGAGTGTAACGGGTCTGTACTGACATCACACAGTGTGTAGCTGAGTATTCTGAGTGTAATGGGTCTGTACTGACATCACACAGTGTGTAGCTGAGTATTCTGAGTGTAATGGGTCTGTACTGACATCACACAGTGTGTAGCTGAGTATTCTGAGTGTAATGGGTCTGTACTGACATCACACAGTGTGTAGCTGAGTATTCTGAGTGTAACGGGTCTGTACTGACATCACACAGTGTGTACCTGAGTATTCTGAGCGTAACTGGTCTGTACCGACATCACACGGCATGTAGCTGAGTGTTCTGAGTGTAACGGGTCGGTACCGACATCACATGGCGTGTAGCTGAGTATTCTGAGTGTATCTGGTCTGTAACGACATCACACGGTGTGTAGCTGAGTATTCTGAGTGTAACGGGTCTGTACCGACATCACACGGCGTGTAGCTGAGTGTTCTGAGTGTAACGGGTCTGTACTGATATCACACAGTGTGTAGCTGAGTATTCTGAGTGTAACGGGTCTGTACTGACATCACACAGCGTGTAGCTGAGTATTCTGAGTGCAACGGGTCTGTACCGACATCACACAGTGTGTAGCTGAGTATTCTGAGTGTAACGGGTCTGTACTGACATCACACAGTGTGTAGCTGAGTATTCTGAGTGTAACGGGTCTGTACCGACATCACACGGCGTGTAGCTGAGTATTCTGAGTGCATCGGGTCTGTACCGACATCACACAGTGTGTAGCTGAGTATTCTGAGTGTAACGGGTCTGTACTGACATCACACAGTGTGTAGCTGAGTATTCTGAGTGTAATGGGTCTGTACTGACATCACACAGTGTGTAGCTGTGTATGCTGAGTGTAACGGGTCTGCACTGACATCACACGGCGTGTAGCTGAGTATTCTGAGTGTAACGGGTCTGTACAGACATCACACGGTGTGTAGCTGAGTATTCTGAGTGTAACGGGTCTGTACTGACATCACACAGTGTATAGCTGAGTATTCTGAGTGTAACGGGACTGTACTGACATCACACAGTGTGTAGCTGAGTATTTTGAGTGTAACGGGTCTGTACTGACATCACACAGTGTGTAGCTGAGTATTCTGAGTGTAACGGGTCTGTACTGACATCACACGGCGTGTAGCTGAGTATTCTGAGTGTAACAGGTCTGTACTGACATCACACAGGGTGTAGCTGAGTATTCTGAGTGTAACGGGTCTGTACCGACATCACACGGCGTGTAGCTGAGTATTCTGAGTGTAACGGTTCTGTACTGACATCACACAGTGTGTAGCTGAGTATTCTCAGTGTAACGGGTCAGTACTGACATCACACGGCGTGTAGCTGAGTATTCTAAGTGTAACGGGTCTGTACTGACATCACACAGTGTGTAGCTGAGTATTCTGAGTGTAATGGGTCTGTACTGACATCACACAGTGTGTAGCTGAGTATTCTGAGTGTAATGGGTCTGTACTGACATCACACAGTGTGTAGCTGAGTATTCTGAGTGTAACGGGTCTGTACTGACATCACACAGTGTGTACCTGAGTATTCTGAGCGTAACTGGTCTGTACCGACATCACACGGCATGTAGCTGAGTGTTCTGAGTGTAACGGGTCTGTACCGACATCACACAGTGTGTAGCTGAGTATTCTGAGTGTAACGGGTCGGTACCGACATCACACGGCGTGTAGCTGAGTATTCTGAGTGTATCGGGTCTGTAACGACATCACACGGCGTGTAGCTGAGTATTCTGAGTGTAACGGGTCTGTACCGACATCACACGGCGTGTAGCTGAGTGTTCTGAGTGTAACGGGTCTGTACCGACATCACACGGCGTGTAGCTGAGTGTTCTGAGTGTAACGGGTCTGTACCGACATCACACAGTGTGTAGCTGAGTATTCTGAGTGTAACGGGTCTGTACCGACATCACACGGCGTGTAGCTGAGTATTCTGAGTGCAACGGGTCTGTACTGACATCACACAGTGTGTAGCTGAGTATTCTGAGTGTAACGGGTCTGTACTGACATCACACAGTGTGTAGCTGAGTATTCTGAGTGTAACGGGTCTGTACCGACATCACACAGTGTGTAGCTGAGTATTCTGAGTGTAATGGGTCTGTACTGACATCACACAGTGTGTAGCTGAGTATTCTGAGTGTAACGGGTCTGTACTGACATCACACAGTGTGTAGCTGAGTATTCTGAGTGTAACGGGTCTGTACTGACATCACACAGTGTGTAGCTGAGTATTCTGAGTGTAACGGGTCTGTACTGACATCACACGGCGTGTAGCTGAGTGTTCTGAGTGTAACGGGTCTGTACCGACATCACACAGTGCGTATCTGAGTATTCTGAGTGTAACGGGTCTGTACCGACATCACACGGCGTGTATCTGAGTATTCTGAGTGTAATGGGTCTGTACTGACATCACACAGTGTGTAGCTGAGTATTCTCAGTGTAACGGGTCTGTACTGACATCACACAGTGTGTAGCTGAGTATTCTGAGTGTAACGGGTCTGTACTGACATCACACAGTGTATAGCTGAGTATTCTGAGTGTAACGGGTCTGTACCGACATCACACAGTGTGTAGCTGAGTATTCTGAGTGTAAAGGGTCTGTACTGACATCACACGGTGTGTAGCTGAGTATTCTGAGTGTAATGGGTGTGTACTGACATCACACAGTGTGTAGCTGAGTATTCTCAGTGTAACGGGTCTGTACTGACATCACACGGTGTGTAGCTGAGTATTCTCAGTGTAACGGGTCTGTACTGACATCACACGGTGTGTAGCTGAGTATTCTGAGTGTAACGGGTCTGTACCGACATCACACAGTGTGTAGCTGAGTATTCTTAGTGTAACGGTTCTGTACTGACATCACACGGTGTGTAGCTGAGTATTCTGTGAGCAACGGGTCTGTACTGACATCACACAGTGTGTAGCTGAGTATTCTGAGTGTAACGGGTCTGTACCGACATCACACGGTGTGTATCTGAGTATTCTGAGTGTAACGGGTCTGTACTGACATCACACGGTGTGTAGCTGAGTATTCTGTGAGCAACGGGTCTGCACTGACATTGTTAGAACCTTGCTGTTAGGTTTTTTTTCCTTTGCTGGTCACATGACCTTGTTGGCCTATTTAATCCTGCTCCGCCCTTCTGGCTTTGCTGGACTTCATTGTATATCTACTTTCTAGCTAGCCTGTGCTCTGTGTCTTGCTCTGTTAGTTTGCTTGGTCTACGGACCTCTAGGTTCTATCTATTTTGTTTGTTCGTCTGTCTGCTACTATTTCTGTTAGGAGGTGTCCCATATTCCTCCCAGTCCTTAGTACTTGTAGGGATTCCCTCCCCAAATCTATAGGTCTCCGTACAGACTAGATTAGGACTTTAGCAGGTCTGATCGCAGGATCAGGTTCCCTGTTACATCGTAGGGATTCAGCTGAGTCTTATAGTAGGGACAGATCTCCTCTCTTTCCTTATCTTTGGTAGCAGAACATAACAGTAAGTCCAGCCTGTAAATTCTAAGGAAAGATTTTTTTTTGTTCCATCATGGTGTCGGTTCAGGATTTGGCTAAACACCTGCAGGGACTCTCTCTGGAAGTGGCCGAGCTCCGTCAGCACGTGAGTAACTGTCCTGGAGCATATTTCTTGGAGCCTAAGGTATGTTTGCCGGATTTATTTTTTGGTGAACATCGAGAATTTTTTTCATTTAAAAATGCTTGCTTATTGTATTTTCGTTTGAGACCCAAGTCCTCTGGGGATGAATCCCAGCGCGTAGGGTTCATAATGTCACTTTTGCGCAAAGAGCCTCAGGAGTGGGCCTTTTCTTTGCAACCTAGTGATACATGCTTCAGATCAGTGGATAGTTTTTTTTCTGCTTTAGGACTATTATATGATGATCCTGACCGTGTGGCATCAGCTGAGACTGAGTTGAGACGTTTAAAACAAGGATCAGGTAATATGGAAAAATATTGTACACATTTTCGTCGTTGGTCCACTCAAACAGGGTGGAACGATTCTGCTCTGAAAAGTCTATTTCTTGCTGGGCTCAGTGAAAAGGTTAAAGACCTGCTAATTGCTTATCCTACACCTGAGGATTTGCAACAGGCTATGCAATTAGCTATACGGGTGGACAGAAGACTGCGTGCTAGGGTTAATGAGAGCAAATCCTCTGCTATGTCAGTTTCTGGTTATGATAATGTGTGTACTAACAGTGGTGAACCGATGGAGATTGGATCGGTGGCACCTCGCTCTCAAGAAAAACACCGTCGTTTTTCAGAAGGCTTGTGTTTCTATTGTGGAAAATCTGGTCATTTGATTAAAGGCTGTGAGCTTCGTATGAAGAAAGAAAAAAAAATGGTCAGTCATGCCCGTATTGCCTGTTTAAATTCCAAGGGTGTATTTTTAGCTGCTTCCACGATTGCTCAGGAAAAATTGATGGAATTTCGGGTGTTTGTTGATTGCGGGTCTACACTGAATGTAATTGATGGGGGATTCGTGGAAAAACTCAATTTAAAACCTGAACCTTTATCATCCCCCATTGCTGTGGTTTCTGTGGATGGCTCCCCTTTGAAGAATATTACTCTCAAGGTCTGTGAATTTCCTCTCACTATTAATGGTGTTCACCATGAGAAATTGGATTTGGTAGTGTTGAATAACTTGCCTTCTCCAGTAATATTGGGTTTGCCCTGGTTAAAATTTCACAATCCTGTACTGGATTGGTCTACCAGTGAAATTAAATCCTGGAGCCATAAATGTTATGACAAGTGTTGTAACGGGCGTATTGCAGCTTTGGATAGGGGAGAATTGCCTGTTCCTATTCAGGATTTTTGGAGAGTTTTTTCTGAGAAGGAATCGCAGGTTTTGCCTCCCCATAGAGACTATGATTGTTCTATTGAATTTGTCCCTGGAGCGACTCTTCCTAAAAGTCGTTTATTTAACCTTACTATTCCTGAGAGGAAGGCTTTGGAGGAATACATACAGACAAGTTTGGCCGCCGGTCACATTAGGCCCTCTAAGTCTCCTGTGGCGGTTGGATTTTTTTTTGTAAAAAAAAAGGACGGCGGTTTACGTCCTTGTCTGGATTTTCGTGAGATTAACAAAATTACGGTACGCAATCCTTACCCACTGCCATTGATTCCTGATCTGTTTAACCAGTTATTGGGGGCCAAGTGGTTCTCTAAAATTGACCTTAAGGGGGCATACAATCTGTTGCGCATGAAGGAGGGTGATGAATGGAAGACTGCTTTTAACACTCCTGTGGGTCATTTTGAGAATCTGGTTATGCCTTTTGGTCTTACTAATGCTCCTGCATTTTTTCAGAATCTGATTAATGACATCCTTAGACCTTTGATCGGTAAAAATGTGGTTGTGTATTTGGATGACATTTTGATTTATTCGCCAGATCTGGAGTCTCATTGGCGGAGCGTGCGTGAGGTATTACAGTTATTAATGGATAATTCGCTTTTTGCTAAGCTGGAGAAATGTGAGTTCGCTGTACAGAGAATTAGTTTTTTGGGCTACATTATCTCCAGCAAAGGTTTTGAGATGGATCCGGTTAAGGTTCAGGCTGTGCAGGAATGGCCTAGGCCTATTGGTTTGAAATCAATACAGAGGTTTTTGGGTTTCGCCAATTACTATAGAAAATTCATAAAAAATTTTTCTAGTATTGTCAAACCTCTGACTGATCTCACCAGGAAAGGTGCTGATGCGGTTCAGTGGTCTTCTGAGGCCATTGAAGCTTTTGTGTATCTCAAGGAGAGGTTCACCTCTGCTCCCATCCTTATGCAGCCTGATGTTACTAGGCCGTTTTTGGTTGAGGTTGATGCTTCCTCTGTGGGGGTTGGCGCAGTATTGTCTCAGGATAACGGGGATGGATTACATCCCTGTGCATTTTTTTCAAAAAAATTTTCGGAGACTGAATTGAATTACGATATTGGTAATCGGGAATTATTGGCTATTAAACTCGCATTTGAACACTGGCGCCACTTCTTGGAAGGTGCGGAATTTCCCGTTCAGGTTCTTACGGATCATAAAAATCTGATATATCTTGACGCTGCCAAGCGCCTGAATGCCCGTCAGGCTAGGTGGGCACTGTTTTTCTCGCGGTTTAATTTCTCCGTTACTTACATCCCTGGTACTAAGAATGTTAAGGCGGATGCCTTGTCTCGCAGTTTTTCTCCCATAGTCGGTGCTGAGAAAGAGGAAAACATTTTACAAGAAGGTGTTGTGATAGCTGCTTTAGACTCCGTTTTGGAAGATGAGATTCTTAAAGCTCAGGAGAATGCCCCATCTAACACTCCTCATGGGAGGTTGTTTGTGCCTGGGACCTTTAGGAGAGATTTGTTTGTTGAGTGTCACGAATCTCGGTTGGCAGGTCATCCCGGAATCTCTGAGACCAAGAGACTGGTGGGTCGCAGTTTTTGGTGGCCTGGATGGCAGAAGGAAGTCATTAAGTGGGTGCGCCAATGTACTATATGTGCTAGATCTAAGTCCTCACATACTCCTGCTGCGGGGTTGCTTTGTCCTTTGGAGGTCCCCAGTGCTCCTTGGACACATTTGGCTATGGACTTTATAACTGACCTTCCCCCCTCTGAGGGTTTTACTGTCATCTGGGTGGTCGTGGACCGTTTTAGCAAGATGTGTCACTTGGTTCCCTTCGTCAAACTGCCCTGCGCTAAAACTCTCGCTAAGGCCTTTGTCAAGGAAATTGTCAGACTTCATGGCGTTCCTACTGACATTGTTTCTGATAGGGGTCCTCAGTTCGTGGCTCGTTTTTGGCGTGCCTTTTGTGACAGGTTGGGAATTCATTTGTCGTTTTCGTCCGGATATCATCCTGAATCTAATGGCCAGACAGAAAGGAAAAACCAGGATGTTGAGCAGTTCTTGCGTTGTTTTGTGGCAGACAATCAAGAGGGGTGGTCTGAGTTTCTGCCACTTGCCGAATTTGCTCTGAACAATCATACATCTTCTTCTGCTGGTTGTTCGCCTTTTTTTTGTTGTTCTGGGAGACATCCGTCGTTTGGGTCGTTCTCCAAGTTGGGATCTGCCGTGCCTGAGGAGGAGAATTTTTCCGGTGATTTGGAAAGAGTTTGGACGGATGTGCGTGGTAATCTTCAGGAGGCCAACAGAAAATCTAAAGACTACTTTGATAGGAAACGACAGGAGGTTTTGTTCGCTGTTGGTGACATGGTTTGGTTGTCCTCTAGGAATCTGCGGTTGAGGATTCCTTCTAAGAAATTGGGTCCCAAGTTTGTAGGGCCCTTTAAGGTGCTTCAGGTTGTCAACCAATCTGCTGTTAGGTTGGAGGTTCCTACCTCCTGGAGAATTAATCCGGTCTTTCATGTCTCTCTGTTAAAAAAAGCTGTTGTGTCGGATGGTGACGCCTCTGCCTCTGTTCCTCCGGTGGTGGAGGACGGGGAATATGAAATTTCTCGCATCCTTGACTCTAGACGGTATAGAGGTAGTTTGCAGTATCTTGTGGCCTGGAAAGGTTTCGGACCCGAGGATAACTCTTGGGTGAGGTCAGATGATGTTTCCGCGTCCAGACTTATCAGAGCGTTTCACAGGAGATTTCCTGATAAGCCTGGTCCTAGGGGATCCGGAGGATCCTCTTAGAAGGGGGGGTACTGTTAGAACCTTGCTGTTAGGTTTTTTTTCCTTTGCTGGTCACATGACCTTGTTGGCCTATTTAATCCTGCTCCGCCCTTCTGGCTTTGCTGGACTTCATTGTATAACTACTTTCTAGCTAGCCTGTGCTCTGTATCTAACTCTGTTAGTTTGCTTGGTCTACGGACCTCTAGGTTCTATCTATTTTGTTTGTTCGTCTGTCTGCTGCTATTTCTGTTAGGAGGTGTCCCATATTCCTCCCAGTCCTTAGTACTTGTAGGGATTCCCTCCCCAAATCTATAGGTCTCCGTACAGACTAGATTAGGACTTTAGCAGGTCTGATCGCAGGATCAGGTTCCCTGTTACATCGTAGGGATTCAGCTGAGTCTTATAGTAGGGACAGATCTCCTCTCTTTCCTTATCTTTGGTAGCAGAACATAACAGACATCACACGGTGTGTAGCTGAGTATTCTTAGTGTAACGGTTCTGTACTGACATCACACGGTGTGTAGCTGAGTATTCTGAGTGTAACGGGTCTGTACTGACATCACACAGTGTATAGCTGAGTATTCTGAGTGTAATGGGTCTGTACTGACATCACGCAGTGTGTAGCTGAGTATTCTGAGTGTAACGGGTCTGTACTGACATCACACGGTGTGTAGCTGAGTATTCTGAGTGTAAAGGGTCTGTACTGACATCACACAGCGTGTAGCTGAGTATTCTGAGTGTAACGGGTCTGTACTGACATCACACGGCGTGTAGCTCAGTATTCTGAGTGTAATAGGTCTGTTCTGACATCACACAGTGTGTAGCTCAGTATTCTGAGTGTAATAGGTCTGTTCTGACATCACACGGTGTGTAGCTGAGTATTCTGTGAGTAACGGGTCTGTACCGACATCACACGGTGGGTAGCTGAGTATTCTGAGTGTAACGGGTCTGTACTGACATCACACGGCGTGTAGCTGAGTATTCTGAGTGTAACGGGTCTGTACTGACATCACACGGCGTGTAGCTGAGTATTCTGAGTGTAACGGGTCTGTACTGACATCACACGGAGTGTAGCTGAGTATTCTCAGTGTAACGGGTCTGTACTGACATCACACGGCGTGTAGCTGAGTATTCTGAGTGTAACGGGTCTGTACTGACATCACACAGTGTGTAGCTGAGTATTCTGAGTGTAACGGGTCTGTACTAACATCACACGGCGTGTAGCTGAGTATTCTGAGTGTATCGGGTCTGTACTAACATCACACGGCGTGTAGCTGAGTATTCTGAGTGTAACTGGTCTGTACTGACATCACACGGAGTGTAGCTGAGTATTCTCAGTGTAACGGGTCCGTACTGACATCACACGGTGTGCAGCTGAGTATTCTGAGTGTAACGGGTCTGTACCGACATCACACAGTGTAGCTGAGTATTCTGAGTGTAACGGGTCTGTACTGACATCACATAGTGTGTAGCTGAGTATTCTGAGTGTAACAGGTCTGTACCGACATCACACGGCGTGTAGCTGAGTATTGTGAGTGTAACAGGTCTGCACTGACATCACACGGCGTGTAGCTGAGTATTCTGAGTGTAACGGGTCTGTACTGACATCACACGGTGTGTAGCTGGGTATTCTGAGTGTAACGGGTCTGTACTGACATCACATAGTGTGTAGCTGAGTACTCTGAGTGTAACGGGTCTGTACTGACATCACACGGTGTGTAGCTGAGTATTCTGACTGTAACGGGTCTGTACTGACATCACATAGTGTGTAGCTGAGTATTCTGAGTGTAACAGGTCTGTACCGACATCACACGGTGTGTAGCTGAGTATTCTGAGTGTAACGGGTCTGTACTGACATCACACGGTGTGTAGCTGAGTATTCTGAGTGTAACGGGTCTGTACTGACATCACTCGGTGTGTAGCTGAGTATTCTGACTGTAACGGGTCTGTACTGACATCACACAGTGTGTAGCTGAGTATTCTGAGTGTAACAGGTCTGTACCGACATCACACGGTGTGTAGCTGAGTATTCTGAGTGTAATGGGTCTGTACTGACATCACATAGTGTGTAGCTGAGTACTCTGAGTGTAACGGGTCTGTACTGACATCACACGGTGTGTAGCTGGGTATTCTGAGTGTAACGGGTCTGTACTGACATCACACGGCGTGTAGCTCAGTATTCTGAGTGTAATAGGTCTGTTCTGACATCACACAGTGTGTAGCTGAGTATTCTGAGTGTAACGGGTCTGTACTGACATCACACGGTGTGTAGCTGAGTATTCTGACTGTAACGGGTCTGTACTGACATCACATAGTGTGTAGCTGAGTATTCTGAGTGTAACAGGTCTGTACTGACATCACACGGTGTGTAGCTGAGTATTCTGAGTGTAACGGGTCTGTACCGACATCACACGGTGTGTAGCTGAGTATTCTGAGTGTAACTGTTATGTTCTGCTACCAAAGCTAAGGAAAGAGAGGAGATCTGTCCCTACTATAGGACTCAGCTGAATCCCTACGATGTAACAGGGAACCTGATCCTGCGATCAGACCTGCTAAAGTCCTAATCTAGTCTGTACGGAGACCTATAGATGTGGGGAGGGAATCCCTACAAGTACTAAGGACTGGGAGGAATATGGGACACCTCCTAACAGAAATAGTAGCAGAAAGACGAACAAACAAAATAGATAGAACATAGAGGTCCGTAGACCAAGCAAACTAACAGAGTTAGATACAGAGCACAGGCTAGCTAGAAAGTAGATATACAATGAAGTCCAGCAAAGCCAGAAGGGCGGAGCAGGATTAAATAGGCCAACAAGGTCATGTGACCAGCAAAGGAAAAAAGACCTAAGAGCAAGGTTCTAACAGTAACGGGTCTGTACTGACATCACACAGTGTGTAGCTGAGTATTGTGAGTGTAACGGGTCTGCACTGACATCACACGGTGTGTAGCTGAGTATTCTGAGTGTAATGGGTCTGTACCGACATCACACAGTGTGTAGCTGAGTATTCTGAGTGTAACGGGTCTGTACTGACATCACACAGTGTGTAGCTGAGTATTCAGAGTGTAGTGGGTCTGTACTGACATCACACGGTGTGTAGCTGAGTATTCTGAGTGTAACGGGTCTGTACTGACATCACACAGCGTGTAGCTGAGTATTCTGTGTGTAACGGGTCTGTGCTGACATCACAGTGTGTGGCTGAGTATTCTGAGTGTAACGGGTCTGTACTGACATCACACAGTGTGTAGCTGAGTATTCTGAGTGTAACGGGTCTGTACTGACATCACACAGTGTGTAGCTGAGTATTCTGTGTGTAACGGGTCTGTACTGACATCACACAGTGTGTAGCTGAGTATTCTGAGTGTAACGGGTCTGTACTGACATCACACGGTGTGTAGCTCAGTATTCTGAGTGTAACGGGTCTGCACTGACATCACACGGCGTGTAGCTGAGTATTCTGAGTGTACCGGGTCTGTACTGACATCACACAGTGTGTAGCTGAGTATTCTAAGTGAAACGGGTCTGTACTGACATCACACAGTGTGTAGCTGAGGATTCTGAGTATAACGGGTCTGTACTGACATCACACGGTGTGTAGCTGAGTATTCTGAGTGTAATGGGTCAGTACTGACATCACACAGTGTGTAGCTGAGTATTCTGAGTGTAATGGGTCTGTACTGACATCACACAGTGTGTAGCTGAGTATTCTGAGTGTAATGGGTCTGTACCGACATCACACGGCGTGTAGCTGAGTATTCTGCGTGTAACAGATCTGTACTGACATCACACAGCGTGTAGCTGAGTATTCTGAGTGTAACGGGTCTGTACTGACATCACACAGTGTGTAGCTGAGTATTCTGAGTGTAATGGGTCTGTACCGACATCACACAGTGTGTAGCTGAGTATTCTGCGTGTAACAGATCTGTACTGACATCACACAGCGTGTAGCTGAGTATTCTGTGTGTAACGGGTCTGTACCGACATCACACAGGGTGTAGCTGAGTATTCTGAGTGTAACGGGTCTGTACTGACATCACACAGTGTGTAGCTGAGTATTCTGAGTGTAATGGGTCTGTACCGACATCACACGGCGTGTAGCTGAGTATTCTGAGTGTAACGGGTCTGTACCGACATCACACGGTGTGTAGCTGAGTATTCTGAGTGTAACGGGTCTGTACTGACATCACACAGTGTGTAGCTGCGTATTCTGAGTGTAACGGGTCTGTACTGACATCACACAGTGTATAACTGAGTATTCTGAGTGTAACGGGTCTGTACTGACATCACACGGTGTGTAGCTGAGTATTCTGAGTGTAATGGGTCTGTACTGACATCACAAAGTGTGTAGCTGAGTATTCTGAGTGTAACGGGTCTGTACTGACATCACACAGTGTGTAGCTGAGTATTCTGAGTGAAACGGGTCTGTACTGACATCACACAGTGTGTAGCTGAGTATTCTGAGTGTAACGAGTCTGCATTGACATCACACGGCGTGTAGCTTAGTATTCTGAGTGTAACGGGTCTGTACTGACATCACACGGTGTGTAGCTGAGTATTCTGAGTGAAACGGGTCTGTACTGACATCACAAAGTGTGTAGCTGAGTATTCTGAGTGTAACGGGTCTGTACTGACATCACACAGTGTGTAGCTGAGTATTCTGAGTGAAACGGGTCTGTACTGACATCACACAGTGTGTAGCTGAGTATTCTGAGTGTAACGAGTCTGCATTGACATCACACGGCGTGTAGCTTAGTATTCTGAGTGTAACGAGTCTGCATTGACATCACACGGTGTGTAGCTTAGTATTCTGAGTGTAACGAGTCTGCATTGACATCACACAGTGTGTAGCTTAGTATTCTGAGTGTAACGGGTCTGTACTGACATCACACGGCGTGTAGCTGAGTATTCTGAGTGTAACGGGTCTGTACTGACATCACACAGTGTGTAGCTGAGTATTCTGAGTGTAACGGGTCTGTACTGACATCACACAGTGTGTAGCTGATTATTCTGAGTGTAATAGGTCTGTACTGACATCACACAGTGTGTAGCTGATTATTCTGAGTGTAATCGGTCTGTACCGACATCACACAGCGTGTAGCTGAGTATTCTGAGTGTAACGGGTCTGTACTGACATCACACAGCGTGTAGCTGAGAATTCTGAGTGTAACGGGTCTGTACTGACATCACACAGTGTGTAGCTGAGTATTCTGAGTGTAACGGGTCTGTACCGACATCACACAGTGTGTAGCTGAGTATTCTGAGTGTAACGGGTCTGTATTGACATCACACGGCGTGTAGCTGAGTATTCTGAGTGTAACGGGTCTGTACTGACATCACACAGTGTGTAGCTGAGTATTCTGAGTGTAACGGGTCTGTACTGACATCACACAGCGTGTAGCTGAGAATTCTGAGTGTAACGGGTCTGTACTGACATCACACGGCGTGTAGCTGAGTATTCTGAGTGTAACGGGTCTGTACTGACATCACACAGTGTGTAGCTGAGTATTCTGAGTGTAACGGGTCTGTACTGACATTACACAGTATGTAGCTGAGTATTCTGAGTGTAACGGGTCTGTACTGACATCACACAGTGTATAGATGAGTATTCTGAGAGTAATGGGTCTGTACTGACATCACACGGCGTGTAGCTGAGTATTCTGAGAGTAACGGGTCTGTACTGACCTCACACGGTGTGTAGCTGAGTATTCTGAGTGTAACGGGTCTGTACCGACATCACACAGTGTGTAGCTGAGTATTCTGTGTGTAACGGGTCTGTACTGACATCACACAGTGTGTAACTGAGTATTCTGAGTGTAACGGGTCTGTACCGACATCACACAGTGTGTAGCTGAGTATTCTGTGTGTAACGGGTCTGTACTGACAACACACAGTGTGTAGATGAGTATTCTGAGTGTACCGGGTCTGTACTGACATCACACAGTGTGTAGCTGAGTATTCTGAGTGTAATGGGTCTGTACTGACATCACACGGCGTGTAGCTGAGTATTCTGAGTGTAACGGGTCTGTACCGACATCACACGGCGTGTAGCTGAGTATTCTGAGTGTAATGGGCCTTTACTGACATCACACAGTGTGTAGCTGAGTATTCTGAGTGTAACGGGTCTGTACTGACATCACACGGCGTGTAGCTGAGTATTCTGAGTGTAACGGGTCTGTACCGATATCACACAGTGTATAGCTGAGTATTCTGAGTGTAACGGATCTGTACTGACATCACACAGTGTGTAGCTGAGTATTCTGAGTGTAACGGGTCTGTACCGACATCACACAGTGTGTAGCTGAGTATTCTGAGTGTAACGGGTCTGTACCGACATCACACAGTGTGTAGCTGAGTATTCTGAGTGTAACGGGTCTGTACTGACATCACACGGCGTGTAGCTGAGTATTCTGAGTGTACCGACATCACACAGTGTGTAGCTGAGTATTCTGAGTGTAACGGGTCTGTACTGACATCACACGGCGTGTAGCTGAGTATTCTGAGAGTAACGGGTCTGTACTGACATCACACAGTGTGTAGCTGAGTATTCTGAGTGTAACGGGTCTGTACTGATATCACAAGGTGTGTAGCTGAGTATTCTGAGTGTAACGGGTCTGTACTGACATCACACAGTGTGTAGCTGAGTATTCTGAGTGTAACGGGTCTGTACTGACATCACACAGTGTGTAGCTGAGTATTCTGATTGTAACGGGTCTGTACTGACATCACACAGTGTGTAGCTGAGTATTCTGAGTGTAACGGGTCTGTACTGACATCACACAGTGTGTAGCTGAGTATTCTGAGTGTAGCGGGTCTGTACCGACATCACACAGCGTGTAGCTGAGTATTCTGAGTGTAACGGGTCTGTACTGACATCACACAGTGTGTAGCTGAGTATTCGGAGTGTAACGGGTCTGTACTGACATCACACAGTGTGTAGCTGAGTATTCGGAGTGTAACGGGTCTGTACTGACATCACACGACGTGTAGCTGAGTATTCTGAGTGTAATGGGTCTGTACTGACATCACACAGTGTGTAGCTGAGTATTCTGAGTGTAACGGGTCTGTACTGACATCACACGGCGTGTAGCTGAGTATTCTGAGTGTAACGGGTCTGTACTGACATCACACAGCGTGTAGCTGAGTATTCTGAGTGTATCGGGTCTGTACTGACATCACACAGTGTGTAGCTGAGTATTCTGAGTGTAAAGGGTCTGTACCGACATCACACAGTGTGTAGCTGAGTATTCTGAGTGTAACGGGTCTGTACTGACATCACACAGTGTGTAGCTGAGTATTCTGAGAGTAACGGGTCTGTACTGACATCACACAGTGTGTAGCTGAGTATTCTGAGTGTAACGGGTCTGTACTGACATCTCACAGTGTGTAGCTGAGTATTCTGAGTGTAACGGGTCTGTACTGACATCACACAGTGTGTAGCTGAGTATTCTGAGAGTAACGGGTCTGTACTGACATCACACAGTGTGTAGCTGAGTATTCTGAGTGTAACGGGTCTGTACTGACATCACACAGTGTGTAGCTGAGTATTCTGAGTGTAACGGGTCTGTACTGACATCACACAGTATGTAGCTGAGAATTCTGAGTGTAATGGGTCTGTACTGACATCACACAGTGTGTAGCTGAGTATTCTGAGTGTAACGGGTTTGTACCGACATCACACAGTGTGTAGCTGAGTATTCTGAATGTAACGGGTCTGTACTGACATCACACAGCGTGTAGCTGAGTATTCTGTGTGTAACGGGTCTGTACCGACATCACACGGCGTGTAGCTGAGTATTCCGAGTGTAACGGGTCTGTACCGACATCACACAGTGTTTAGCTGAGTATTCCGAGTGTAACGGTTCTGTACTGACATCACACGGCGTGTAGCTGAGTATTCTGAGTGTAACGGGTCTGTACTGACATCACACAGTGTATATCTGAGTATTCTGAGTGTAACGGGTCTGTACCGACATCACACAGTGTTTAGCTGAGTATTCCGAGTGTAACGGTTCTGTACTGACATCACAAGGCGTGTAGCTGAGTATTCTGAGTGTAACGGGTCTGTACTGACATCACACAGTGTGTAGCTGAGTATTCTGAGTGTAACGGGTCTGTACCGACATCACACAGTGTGTAGCTGAGTATTCTGAGTGTAACGGGTCTGTACTGACATCACACAGTGTGTAGCTGAGTATTCTGAGTGTAATGGGTCTGTACTGACATCACACAGTGTGTAGCTGAGTATTCTGAGTGTAATGGGTCTGTTCCGACATCACACAGTGTGTAGCTGAGTATTCTGAGTGTAACGGGTCTGTACCGACATCACACGGCGTGTAGCTGAGTATTCTGTGTGTAACGGGTCTGTACCGATATCACACAGTGTGTAGCTGAGTATTCTGAGTGTAACGGGTCTGTACCGACATCACACAGTGTGTAGCTGAGTATTCTGAGTGTAATGGGTCTGTACCGACATCACACAGTGTGTGGCTGAGTATTCTGAGTGTAACGGGTCTGTACTGACATCACACAGTGTGTAGCTGAGTATTCTGAGTGTAACGGGTCTGTACTGACATCACACGGTGTGTAGCTGAGTATTCTGAGTGTAACGGGTCTGTACTGACATCACACGGTGTGTAGCTGAGTATTCTGAGTGTAAAGGGTCTGTACCTACATCACACAGTGTGTAGCTGAGTATTCTGAGTGTAACGGGTCTGTACCGACATCACACAGTGTTTAGCTGAGTATTCCGAGTGTAACGGTTCTGTACTGACATCACACGGCGTGTAGCTGAGTATTCTGAGTGTAACGGGTCTGTACTGACATCACACAGTGTGTAGCTGAGTATTCTGAGTGTAACGGGTCTGTACTGACATCACACAGTGTATATCTGAGTATTCTGAGTGTAACGGGTCTGTACCGACATCACACAGTGTTTAGCTGAGTATTCCGAGTGTAACGGTTCTGTACTGACATCACAAGGCGTGTAGCTGAGTATTCTGAGTGTAACGGGTCTGTACTGACATCACACAGTGTGTAGCTGAGTATTCTGAGTGTAACGGGTCTGTACCGACATCACACAGTGTGTAGCTGAGTATTCTGAGTGTAACGGGTCTGTACCGACATCACACAGTGTGTAGCTGAGTATTCTGAGTGTAACGGGTCTGTACTGACATCACACAGTGTGTAGCTGAGTATTCTGAGTGTAACGGGACTGCACAGACATAACACAGTGTGTAGCTGAGTATTCTGAGTGTAACGGGTCTGTACTGACATCACACAGTGTGTAGCTGAGTATTCTGAGTGTAACGGGTCTGTACCGACATCACACGGCGTGTAGCTGAGTATTCTGAGTGTAACGGGTCTGTACTGACATCACACAGTGTGTAGCTGAGTATTCTGAGTGTAACGGGTCTGTACCGACATCACACAGTGTGTAGCTGAGTATTCTGAGTGTAACGGGTCTGTACCGACATCACACAGCGTGTAGCTGAGTATTCTGAGTGTAAGGGGTCTGTACCGACATCACACGGCGTGTAGCTGAGTATTCTGAGTGTAACGGGTCTGTACCGACATCACACGGCGTGTAGCTGAGTATTCTGAGTGTAACGGGTCTGTACCGACATCACACGGCGTGTAGCTGAGTATTCTGAGTGTAACGGGTCTGTACCGACATCACACTGCGTGTAGCTGAGTATTCTGAGTGTAACGGGTCTGTACCGACATCACATGGCGTGTAGCTGAGTATTCTGTGTGTAACGGGTCTGTACTGACATCACACAGTGTATAGCTGAGTATTCTGAGTGTAATGGGTCTGTACTGACATCACACAGTGTATAGCTAAGTATTCTGAGTGTAACGGGTCTGTACCGACATCACACAGTGTGTACTGAGTATGCTGAGTGTAACGGGTCTGTACTGACATCACACAGCGTGTAGCTGAGTATTCTGAGTGTAACGGGACTGTACTGACATCACACAGTGTGCAGCTGAGTATTCTGAGTGTAACGGGTCTGTACCGACATCACACAGCGTGTAGCTGAGTATTCTGAGTGTAACGGGTCTGTACCGACATCACACGGCGTGTAGCTGAGTATTCTGTGTGTAACGGGTCTGTACTGACATCACACAGTGTGTAGCTGAGTATTCTGAGTGTAACGGGTCTGTACCGACATCACACAGTGTGTAGCTGAGTATTCTGAGTGTAACGGGTCTGTACTGACATCACACAGTGTGTAGCTGAGTATTCTGACTGTAACGGGTCTGTACTGACATCACACGGTGTGTAGCTAAGTATTCTGAGTGTAACGGGTCTGTACCGAGATCACACGGCGTGTAGCTGAGTATTCCAAGTGTAACCGGTCTGTACTGACATCACACAGTGTGTAGCTGAGTATTCTGAGTGTAACGGGTCTGTACTGACATCACACGGAGTGTAGCTGAGTATTCTGAGTGTAACGGGTCTGTACTGACATCACACAGTGTGTAGCTGAGTATTCTGAGTGTAACGGGTCTGTACTGACATCACACAGTGTGTAGCTGAGTATTCTGAGTGTAACGGGTCTGTACCGACTTCACACAGTGTGTAGCTGAGTATTCTGAGTGTAATGGGTCTGTACTGACATCACACAGTGTGTAGCTGAGTATTCTGAGTGTAACGGGTCTGTACTGACATCACACAGTGTGTAGCTGAGTATTCTGAGTGTAACGGGTCTGTACTGACATCACACGGTGTGTAGCTGAGTATTCTGAGTGTAACGGGTCTGTACCGACATCACACAGCGAGTAGCTGAGCATTCTGAGTGTAAGGGGTCTGTACCGACATCACACGACGTGTAGCTGAGTATTCTGAGTGTAAGGGGTCTGTACCGACATCACACGACGTGTAGCTGAGTATTCTGAGTGTAACGGGACTGTACCGACATCACACAGTGTAGCTGAGTATTCTGAGTGTAACGGGTCTGTACTGACATCACACGGCGTGTAGCTGAGAAATCTGAGTGTAAGGGGTCTGTACCGACATCACACGGCGTGTAGCTGAGTATTCTGAGTGTAACGGGTCTGTACCGACATCACACGGCGTGTAGCTGAGTATTCTGTGTGTAACGGGTCTGTACTGACATCACACAGTGTATAGCTGTGTATTCTGAGTGTAACGGGTCTGTACTGACATCACACAGTATGTAGCTGAGTATTCTGAGTGTAACGGGTCTTTACTGACATCACACAGTGTGTAGCTGAGTATTCTGAGTGTAACGGGTCTTTACTGACATCACACAGTGTGTAGCTGAGTATTCTGTGTGTAACGGGTCTGTACTGACATCACACAGCGTGTAGCTGAGTATTCTGAGTGTAACGGGTCTGTACTGACATCACACGGCGTGTAGCTTAGTATTCTGAGTGTAACGGGTCTGTACCGACATCACACAGTGTGTAGCTGAGTATTCTGAGTGTAACGGGTCTGTACTGACATCACACATGGTGTAGCTGAGTATTCTGAGTGTAACGGGACTGTACTGACATCACACAGTGTGTAGCTGAGAATTCTGAGTGTAACGGGTCTGTACTGACATCACACAGTGTGTAGCTGAGTATTCTGAGTGTAACGGGTCTGTACCGACATCACACAGTGTGTAGTTGAGTATTCTGAGCGTAACGGGTCTGTACCGACATCACACAGCGTGTAGCTGAGTATTCTGAGTGTAACGGGTCTGTACCGACATCACACGGCGTGTAGCTGAGTATTCTGTGTGTAACGGGTCTGTACTGACATCACACAGTGTGTAGCTGAGTATTCTGAGTGTAATGGGTCTGTACCGACATCACACAGTGTGTAGCTGAGTATTCTGAGTGTAACGGGTCTGTACCGAGATCACACGGCGTGTAGCTGAGTACTCCAAGTGTAACCGGTCTGTACTGACATCACACAGTGTGTAGCTGAGTGTTCTGAGTGTAATGGGTCTGTACTGACATCACACGGAGTGTAGCTGAGTATTCTGAGTGTAACGGGTCTGTACCGACATCACATAGCGTGTAGCTGAGTATTCTGAGTGTAACGGGTCTGTACCGACATCACATAGCGTGTAGCTGAGTATTCTGAGTGTAACGGGTCTGTACCGACATCACACAGTGTGTAGCGGAGTATTCTGAGTGTAACGGGACTGTACCGACATCACACAGTGTGTAGCTGAGTATTCTGAGTGTAACGGGTCTGTACCGACATCACACAGTGTGTAGCTGAGTATTCTGAGTGTAACGGGTCTGTACCGACATCACACGGCGTGTAGCTGAGTATTCTGAGTGTATCGGGTCTGTACCGACATCACACGGCGTGTAGCTGAGTATTCTGAGTGTAACGGGTCTGTACCGTCATCACACGGCGTGTAGCTGAGTATTCTGTGTGTAACGGGTCTGTACTGACATCACACAGTGTATAGCTGAGTATTCTGAGTGTAACGGGTCTGTACTGACATCACACAGTATGTAGCTGAGTATTCTGAGTGTAACGGGTCTGTACTGACATCACACAGTGTGTAGCTGAGTATTCTGAGTGTAATGGGTCTGTACTGACATCACACGGAGTGTAGCTGAGTATTCTGAGTTTAACGGGTCTGTACCGACATCACACAGTGTATAGCTGAGTATTCTGAGTGTAACGGGTCTGTACTGACATCACACAGTATGTAGCTGAGTATTCTGAGTGTAACGGGTCTGTACTGACATCACACAGTGTGTAGCTGAGTATTCTGTGTGTAACGGGTCTGTACCGACATCACACAGTGTGTAGCTGAGTATTCTGAGTGTAACGGGTCTGTACCGACATCACACAGTGTGTAGCTGAGTATTCTGAGTGTATCGGGTCTGTACCGACATCACACGGCGTGTAGCGGAGTATTCTGAGTGTAACGGGTCTGTACCGACATCACACGGCGTGTAGCTGAGAATTCTGTGTGTAACGGGTCTGTACTGACATCACACAGTGTATAGCTGAGTATTCTGAGTGTAACGGGTCTGTACTGACATCACACAGTATGTAGCTGAGTATTCTGAGTGTAACGGGTCTGTACTGACATCACACAGTGTGTAGCTGAGTATTCTGAGTGTAATGGGTCTGTACTGACATCACACGGAGTGTAGCTGAGTATTCTGAGTTTAACGGGTCTGTACCGACATCACACAGTGTATAGCTGAGTATTCTGAGTGTAACGGGTCTGTACTGACATCACACAGTATGTAGCTGAGTATTCTGAGTGTAACGGGTCTGTACTGACATCACACAGTGTGTAGCTGAGTATTCTGTGTGTAACGGGTCTGTACCGACATCACACAGTGTGTAGCTGAGTATTCTGAGTGTAACGGGTCTGTACTGACATCACACGGCGTATAGCTTAGTATTCTGAGTGTAGCGGGTCTGTACCGACATCACACAGTGTGTAGCTGAGTATTCTGAGTGTAACGGGTCTGTACCGACATCACACAGCGTGTAGCTGAGTATTCTGAGTGTAACGGGTCTGTACCGACATCACACAGTGTGTAGCTGAGTATTCTGAGTGTAACGGGTCTGTACCGACATCACACAGTGTGAAGATGAGTATTCTGAGCGTAACGGGTCTGTACCGACATCACACAGCGTGTGGCTGAGTATTCTGAGTGTAACGGGTCTGTACCGACATCACACAGTGTGTAGCTGAGTATTCTGAGTGTAACGGGTCTGTACCGACATCACACAGTGTGTAGCTGAGTATTCTGAGTGTCACGGGTCTGTACCGACATCACACAGTGTGTAGCTGAGTATTCTGAGTGTAACGGGTCTGTACTGACATCAAACAGTGTGTAGCTGAGTATTCTGAGCGTAACGGGACTGTACCGACATCACACAGTGTGTAGCTGAGTATTCTGAGTGTAACGGGTCTGTACTGACATCAAACAGTGTGTAGCTGAGTATTCTGAGCGTAACGGGACTGTACCGACATCACACAGTGTGTAGCTGAGTATTCTGAGTGTAACGGGTCTGTACTGACATCACACAGTGTGTAGCTGAGTATTCTGAGTGTAAAGGGTCTGTACCGACAACACACAGTGTGTAGCTGAGTATTCTGAGTGTAACGGGTCTGTACTGACATCACACAGTGTGTAGCTGAGTATTCTGAGTGTAACGGGTCTGTACCGACATCACACAGTGTGTAGCTGAGTATTCTGAGTGTAACGGGTCTGTACCGACATCACACAGCGTGTAGCTGAGTATTCTGAGTGTAACGGGTCTGTACCGACATCACACAGTGTGTAGCTGAGTATTCTGAGTGTAACGGGTCTGTACCGACATCACACAGTGTGAAGATGAGTATTCTGAGCGTAACGGGTCTGTACCGACATCACACAGCGTGTGGCTGAGTATTCTGAGTGTAACGGGTCTGTACCGACATCACACAGTGTGTAGCTGAGTATTCTGAGTGTAACGGGTCTGTACCGACATCACACAGTGTGTAGCTGAGTATTCTGAGTGTAACGGGTCTGTACCGACATCACACAGTGTGTAGCTGAGTATTCTGAGTGTAACGGGTCTGTACTGACATCAAACAGTGTGTAGCTGAGTATTCTGAGTGTAACGGGTCTGTACTGACATCAAACAGTGTGTAGCTGAGTATTCTGAGCGTAACGGGACTGTACCGACATCACACAGTGTGTAGCTGAGTATTCTGAGTGTAACGGGTCTGTACTGACATCACACAGTGTGTAGCTGAGTATTCTGAGTGTAAAGGGTCTGTACCGACATCACACAGTGTGTAGCTGAGTATTCTGAGTGTAACGGGTCTGTACTGACATCACACAGTGTGTAGCTGAGTATTCTGAGTGTAAAGGGTCTGTACCGACATCACACAGTGTGTAGCTGAGTATTCTGACTGTAACGGGTCTGTACTGACATCACACGGTGTGTAGCTAAGTATTCTGAGTGTAACGGGTCTGTACTGACATCACACAGTGTGTAGCTGAGTATTCTGAGTGTAATGGGTCTGTACTGACATCACACGGAGTGTAGCTGAGTATTCTGAGTGTAACGGGTCTGTACCGACATCACACAGTGTGTAGCTGAGTATTCTGAGTGTAACGGGTCTGTACCGACATCACACAGTGTGTAGCTGAGTATTCTGAGTGTAACGGGTCTGTACTGACATCACACGGTGTGTAGCTAAGTATTCTGAGTGAAACGGGTCTGTACCGAGATCACACGTCGTGTAGCTGAGTATTCCAAGTGTAACAGGTCTGTACTGACATCACACAGTGTGTAGCTGAGTATTCTGAGTGTAATGGGTCTGTACTGACATCACACGGAGTGTAGCTGAGTATTCTGAGTGTAATGGGTCTGTACTGACATCACACGGAGTGTAGATGAGTATTCTGAGTTTAACGGGTCTGTACCGACATCACACAGTATGTAGCTGAGTATTCTGAGTGTAACGGGTCTGTACTGACATCACACAGTGTGTAGCTGAGTATTCTGTGTGTAACGGGTCTGTACCGACATCACACAGTGTGTAGCTGAGTATTCTGAGTGTAACGGGTCTGTACTGACATCACACGGCGTATAGCTTAGTATTCTGAGTGTAGCGGGTCTGTACCGACATCACACAGTGTGTAGCTGAGTATTCTGAGTGTAACGGGTCTGTACCGACATCACACAGCGTGTAGCTGAGTATTCTGAGTGTAACGGGTCTGTACCGACATCACACAGTGTGTAGCTGAGTATTCTGAGTGTAACGGGTCTGTACCGACATCACACAGTGTGTAGCTGAGTATTCTGAGTGTAACGGGTCTGTACTGACATCACACAGTCTGTAGCTGAGTATTCTGAGTGTAATGGGTCTGTACTGACATCACAGTGTGTAGCTGAGTATTCTGAGTGTAACGGGTCTGTACCGACATCACACAGTGTGTAGCTGAGTATTCTGAGTGTAATGGGTCTGTACCGACATCACACAGTGTGTAGCTGAGTATGCTGAGTGTAACGGGTCTGTACCGACATCACACGGCGTGTAGCTGAGTATTCTGAGTGTATCGGGTCTGTACCGACATCACACGGCGTGTAGCTAAGTATTCTGAGTGTAACGAGTCTGTACCGAGATCACACGGCGTGTAGCTGAGTATTCCGAGTGTAACGGGTCTGTACTGACATCACACAGTGTGTAGCTGAGTATTCTGAGTGTAATGGGTCTGTACTGACATCACACAGCGTGTAGCTGAGTATTCTGAGTGTAACGGGTCTGTACTGACATCACACAGTGTGTAGCTGAGTATTCTGAGTGTAACGGGTCTGTACTGACATCACACGGCGTGTAGCTGAGTATTCTGAGTGTAACGGGACTGTACTGACATCACACGGTGTGTAGCTAAGTATTCTGAGTGTAACGGGTCTGTACTGACATCACACAGTGTGTAGCTGAGTATTCTGAGTGTAGTCGATCTGTACTGACATCACACAGCGTCTAGCTGAGTATTCTGAGTGTAACGGGTCTGTACTGACATCACACAGTCTGTAGCTGAGTATTCTGAGTGTAATGGGTCTGTACTGACATCACAGTGTGTAGCTGAGTATACTGAGTGTAACGGGTCTGTACTGACATCACACAGTTTATAGCTGAGTATTCTGGGTGTAATGGGTCTGTACCGAGATCACACGGCGTGTAGCTGAGTATTCCAAGTGTAACGGGTCTGTACTGACATCACACAGTGTGCAGCTGAGTATTCTGAGTGTAATGGGTCTGTACTGACATCACACAGCGTGTAGGTGAGTATTCTGAGTGTAACGGGTCTGTACTGACATCACACAGTGTGTAGCTGAGTATTCTGAGTGTAATGGGTCTGTACTGACATCACACAGCGTGTAGCTGAGTATTCTGAGTGTAATGGGTCTGTACTGACATCACAGTGTGTAGCTGAGTATACTGAGTGTAACGGGTCTGTACTGACATCACACAGTTTATAGCTGAGTATTCTGAGTGTAACGGGTCTGTACCGACATCACACAGTGTAGCTGAGTATTCTGAGTGTAACGGGTCTGTACCGACATCACACAGCGTGTAGCTGAGTATTCTGAGTGTAACGGGTCTGTACTGACATCACACGGCGTGTAGCTGAGTATTCTGAGTGTAACGGGACTGTACTGACATCACACGGTGTGTAGCTAAGTATTCTGAGTGTAACGGGTCTGTACCGACATCACACAGTGTGTAGCTGAGTATTCTGAGTGTAACGGGTCTGTACTGACATCACACGGCGTGTAGCTGAGTATTCTGAGTGTAACGGGTCTGTACTGACATCACACAGTGTGTAGCTGAGTATTCTGAGTGTAACGGGTCTGTACCGACATCACAGTGTGTAGCTGAGTATTCTGAGTGTAACGGGTCTGTACTGACATCACACGGCGTGTAGCTGAGTATTCTGAGTGTAACGGGACTGTACTGACATCACACGGTGTGTAGCTAAGTATTCTGAGTGTAACGGGTCTGTACCGACATCACACAGTGTGTAGCTGAGTATTCTGAGTGTAATGGGTCTGTACTGACATCACACAGTGTGTAGCTGAGTATGCTGAGTGTAATGGGTCTGTACCGACATCACACAGCGTGTAGCTGAGTATTCTGTGTGTAACGGGTCTTTACCGACATCACACAGTGTGTAGCTGAGTATTCTGAGTGTAACGGGTCTGTACTGACATCACACGGCGTGTAGCTGAGTATTCTGAGTGTAACGGGTCTGTACTGACATCACACAGTGTGTAGCTGAGTATTCTGAGTGTAGTCGATCTGTACTGACATCACACAGCGTCTAGCTGAGTATTCTGAGTGTAACGGGTCTGTACTGACATCACACAGTCTGTAGCTGAGTATTCTGAGTGTAATGGGTCTGTACTGACATCACAGTGTGTAGCTGAGTATTCTGAGTGTAATGGGTCTGTACTGACATCACACAGCGTGTAGCTGAGTATTCTGAGTGTAATGGGTCTGTACTGACATCACAGTGTGTAGCTGAGTATACTGAGTGTAACGGGTCTGTACTGACATCACACAGTTTATAGCTGAGTATTCTGAGTGTAACGGGTCTGTACCGACATCACACAGTGTAGCTGAGTATTCTGAGTGTAACGGGTCTGTACCGACATCACACAGCGTGTAGCTGAGTATTCTGAGTGTAACGGGTCTGTACTGACATCACACGGCGTGTAGCTGAGTATTCTGAGTGTAACGGGACTGTACTGACATCACACGGTGTGTAGCTAAGTATTCTGAGTGTAACGGGTCTGTACCGACATCACACAGTGTGTAGCTGAGTATTCTGAGTGTAACGGGTCTGTACTGACATCACACGGCGTGTAGCTGAGTATTCTGAGTGTAACGGGTCTGTACTGACATCACACAGTGTGTAGCTGAGTATTCTGAGTGTAACGGGTCTGTACCGACATCACACAGTGTGTAGCTGAGTATTCTGAGTGTAACGGGTCTGTACTGACATCACACGGCGTGTAGCTGAGTATTCTGAGTGTAACGGGACTGTACTGACATCACACGGTGTGTAGCTAAGTATTCTGAGTGTAACGGGTCTGTACCGACATCACACAGTGTGTAGCTGAGTATTCTGAGTGTAATGGGTCTGTACTGACATCACACAGTGTGTAGCTGAGTATTCTGAGTGTAATGGGTCTGTACTGACATCACACAGTGTGTAGCTGAGTATTCTGAGTGTAACGGGTCTGTACTGACATCACAGAGTGTGTAGCTGAGTATTCTGAGTGTAATGGGTCTGTACCGACATCACACAGCGTGTAGCTGAGTATTCTGTGTGTAACGGGTCTGTACCGACATCACACGGCGTGTAGCTGAGTATTCTGAGTGTAACGGGTCTGTACTGACATCACACAGTGTGTAGCTGAGTATGCTGAGTGTAATGGGTCTGTACCGACATCACACAGCGTGTAGCTGAGTATTCTGTGTGTAACGGGTCTTTACCGACATCACACAGTGTGTAGCTGAGTATTCTGAGTGTAACGGGTCTGTACTGACATCACACGGCGTGTAGCTGAGTATTCTGAGTGTAACGGGTCTGTACTGACATCACACAGTGTGTAGCTGAGTATTCTGAGTGTAGTCGATCTGTACTGACATCACACAGCGTCTAGCTGAGTATTCTGAGTGTAACGGGTCTGTACTGACATCACACAGTCTGTAGCTGAGTATTCTGAGTGTAATGGGTCTGTACTGACATCACAGTGTGTAGCTGAGTATTCTGAGTGTAATGGGTCTGTACTGACATCACACAGCGTGTAGCTGAGTATTCTGAGTGTAATGGGTCTGTACTGACATCACAGTGTGTAGCTGAGTATACTGAGTGTAACGGGTCTGTACTGACATCACACAGTTTATAGCTGAGTATTCTGAGTGTAACGGGTCTGTACCGACATCACACAGTGTAGCTGAGTATTCTGAGTGTAACGGGTCTGTACCGACATCACACAGCGTGTAGCTGAGTATTCTGAGTGTAACGGGTCTGTACTGACATCACACGGCGTGTAGCTGAGTATTCTGAGTGTAACGGGACTGTACTGACATCACACGGTGTGTAGCTAAGTATTCTGAGTGTAACGGGTCTGTACCGACATCACACAGTGTGTAGCTGAGTATTCTGAGTGTAACGGGTCTGTACTGACATCACACGGCGTGTAGCTGAGTATTCTGAGTGTAACGGGTCTGTACTGACATCACACAGTGTGTAGCTGAGTATTCTGAGTGTAACGGGTCTGTACCGACATCACACAGTGTGTAGCTGAGTATTCTGAGTGTAACGGGTCTGTACTGACATCACACGGCGTGTAGCTGAGTATTCTGAGTGTAACGGGACTGTACTGACATCACACGGTGTGTAGCTAAGTATTCTGAGTGTAACGGGTCTGTACCGACATCACACAGTGTGTAGCTGAGTATTCTGAGTGTAATGGGTCTGTACTGACATCACACAGTGTGTAGCTGAGTATTCTGAGTGTAATGGGTCTGTACTGACATCACACAGTGTGTAGCTGAGTATTCTGAGTGTAACGGGTCTGTACTGACATCACAGAGTGTGTAGCTGAGTATTCTGAGTGTAATGGGTCTGTACCGACATCACACAGCGTGTAGCTGAGTATTCTGTGTGTAACGGGTCTGTACCGACATCACACGGCGTGTAGCTGAGTATTCTGAGTGTAACGGGTCTGTACTGACATCACACAGTGTGTAGCTGAGTATGCTGAGTGTAATAGGTCTGTACTGACATCACACAGTGTGTAGCTGAGTATTCTGAGTGTAGTCGATCTGTACTGACATCACACGGCGTCTAGCTGAGTATTCTGAGTGTAACGGGTCTGTACCGACATCACACAGTGTGTAGCTGAGTATTCTGAGTGTAACGGGTCTGTACTGACATCACACAGTCTGTAGCTGAGTATTCTGAGTGTATCGGGTCTGTACTGACATCACACGGTGTGTAGCTAAGTATTCTGAGTGTAACGAGTCTGTACCGAGATCACACGGCGTGTAGCTGAGTATTCCAAGTGTAACGGGTCTGTACTGACATCACACAGTGTGTAGCTGAGTATTCTGAGTGTAACGGGTCTGTACTGACATCACACAGTGTGTAGCTGAGTATTCTGAGTGTAACGGGTCTGTACTGACATCACACGGTGTGTAGCTAAGTTTTCTGAGTGTAACGAGTCTGTACCGAGATCACACGGCGTGTAGCTGATTATTCCAAGTGTAACGGGTCTGTACTGACATCACACAGTGTGTAGCTGAGTGTTCTGAGTGTAATGGGTCTGTACTGACATCACACAGCGTGTAGCAGAGTATTCTGAGTGTAACGGGTCTGTACTGACATCACACAGTGTGTAGCTGAGTATTCTGAGTGTAATGGGTCTGTACTGACATCACACAGTTTGTTGCTGAGTATTCTGAGTGTAACGGGTGTGTACTGACATCACACAGTGTATAGCTGAGTATTCTGAGTGTAACGGGTCTGTACTGACATCACACGGTGTGTAGCTGAGCATTCTGAGTGTAATGGGTCTGTACTGACATCACACAGTGTGTAGCTGAGTATTCTGAGTGTAACGAATCTGTACTGACATCACACAGTGTGTAGCGGAGTATTCTTTGTGTAACGGGTCTGTACTGACATCACACAGTGTATAGCTGAGTATTCTGAGTGTAATGGGTCTGTACCGACATCACACGACGTGTAGCTGAGTATTCTGAGTGTAACGGGTCTGTACTGACATCACACGGAGTGTAGCTGAGTATTCTGAGTGTAACGGGTCTGTACTGACATCACACAGTGTGTAGCTGAGTATTCTGAGTGTAACGGGTCTGTACCGACATCACACAGTGTCTAGCTGAGTATTCTGAGTGTAACGGGTCTGTACCGACATCACACAGCGTGTAGCTGAGTATTCTGTGAGTAAAGGGTCTGTACTGACATCACACAGTGTGTAGCTGAGTATTCTGAGTGTAACGGGTCTGTACCGACATCACACAGTGTCTAGCTGAGTATTCTGAGTGTAACGGGTCTGTACCGACATCACACAGTGTCTAGCTGAGTATGCTGAGTGTAACGGGTCTGTACCGACATCACACAGCGTGTAGCTGAGTATTCTGTGAGTAAAGGGTCTGTACTGACATCACACAGTGTGTAGCTGAGTATTCTGAGTGTAACGGGTCTGTACCGACATCACACAGCGTGTAGCTGAGTATTCTGAGTGTAACGGGTGTGTACTGACATCACACGGAGTGTAGCTGAGTATTCTGAGTGTAACGGGTCTGTACTGACATCACACAGCGTGTAGCTGAGTATTCTGGGTGTAACGGGTCTGTACTGACATCACACAGTGTATAGCTGAGTTTTCTGAAAGTAACGGGTCTGTACCGACATCACACAGTGTGTATCTGAGTATTCTGAGTGTAACGGATCTGTACCGACATCAGACAGCGTGTAGCTGAGTATTCTGAGTGTAACAAGTCTGTACGGACATCACACAGCGTGTAGCTGAGTATTCTGAGTGTAACGGGTGTGTACTGATATCACACGGAGTGTAGCTGAGTATTCTGAGTGTAACGGGTCTGTACTGACATCACACAGTGTATAGCTGAGTATTCTGAGTGTAACGGGTCTGTACCGACATCACACAGCATGTAGCTGAGTATTCTGAATGTAAAGGGTCTGTACTGACATCACACAGTGTAGAGCTGAGTATTCTGAGTGTAACAGGTCTGTACTGATATCACACAGTGTGTAGCTGAGTATTCTGAGTGTAACGGGTCTGTACCGACATCACACGGCGTGTAGCTGAGTATTCTGAGTGTAATGGGTCTGTACCGACATCACACAGTGTGTAGCTGAGTATTCTGAGTGTAACGGGTCTGTACCGACATCACACGGTGTGTAACTGAGTATTCTGAGTGTAACGGGTCTGTACTGACATCACACAGCGTGTAGCTGATTATTCTGAGTGTAACGGGTCTGTACTGACATCACACAGCGTGTAGCTGAGTATTCTGAGTGTAATGGGTCTGTACTGACATCACACAGTGTATAGCTGAGTATTCTGAGTGTAACGGGTCTGTACTGACATCACACGGTGTGTAGCTGAGTATTCTGAGTGTAATGGGTCTGTACTGACATCACACAGTGTGTAGCTGAGTATTCTGAGTGTAATGGGTCTGTACCGACATCACACAGTGTGTAGCTGAGTATTCTGAGTGTAACGGGTCTGTACTGACATCACACAGTCTGTAGCTGAGTATTCTGAGTGTAACGGGTCTGTGCCGACATCACACAGTGTGTAACTGAGTATTCTGAGTGTAATGGGTCTGTACTGACATCACACGGTGTGTAGCTGAGTATTCTGAGTGTAACGGGTCTGTACTGACATCACACAGTGTGTAGCTGAGTATTCTGAGTGCAATGGGTCTGTACTGACATCACACAGTGTGTTGCTGAGTATTCTGAATGTAATGGGTCTGTACTGACATCACACAGCGTGTAGCTGAGTATTCTGAGTGTAACGGGTCTGTACTGACATCACACAGCGTGTAGCTGAGTATCCTGAGTGTAACGGGTCTGTACTGACATCACACAGCGTGTAGCTGAGTATTCTGAGTGTAACGGGTCTGTACTGACATCACACAGTGTGTAGCTGAGTATTCTGAGTGCAATGGGTCTGTACTGACATCACACAGTGTGTTGCTGAGTATTCTGAATGTAATGGGTCTGTACTGACATCACACAATGTAGAGCTGAGTATTTTGAGTGTAACAGGTCTGTACTGATATCACACAGTGTGTAGCTGAGTATTCTAAGTGTAACGGGTCTGTACCGACATCACACGGCGTGTAGCTGAGTATTCTGAGTGTAATGGGTCTGTACCGACATCACACAGTGTGTAGCAGAGTATTCTGTGTGTAACGGGTCTGTACTGACATCACACAGTGTGTAGCTGAGTATTCTGAGTGTAATGGGTCTGTACCGACATCAAACGGCGTGTAGCTGAGTATTCTGAGTGTAACGGGTCTGTACTGACATCACACAGTGTGTAGCTGAGTATTCTGAGTGTAACGGGTCTGTACGGACATCACACAGCGTGTAGCTGAGTATTCTGAGTGTAACGGTTGTGTACTGACATCACACGGCGTGTAGCTGAGTATTCTGAGTGTAACGGGTCTGTACTGACATCACACAGCGTGTAGCTGAGTATTCTGAGTGTAACGGGTCTGTACGGACATCACACAGCGTGTAGCTATGTATTCTGAGTGTAACGGGTCTGTACCGACATCACACAGTGTGTATCTGAGTATTCTGAGTGTAACGGATCTGTACCGACATCACACAGCGTGTAGCTGAGTATTCTGAGTGTAACGGGTCTGTACGGACATCACACAGCGTGTAGCTGATTATTCTGAGTGTAACGGGTCTGTACCGACATCACACAGCGTGTAGCTGAGTATTCTGAGTGTAACGGGTCTGTACGGACATCACACAGCGTGTAGCTGATTATTCTGAGTGTAACGGGTCTGTACCGACATCACACAGCGTGTAGCTGAGTATTCTGAATGTAAAGGGTCTGTACTGACATCACACAGTGTATAGCTGAGTATTCTGAGTGTAACAGGTCTGTACTGACATCACACAGCGTGTAGCTGAGTATTCTGAGTGTAATGGGTCTGTACCGACATCACACGGCGTGTAGCTGAGTATTCTTAGTGTAACAGGTTTGTACCGACATCACACGGCGTGTAGCTGAGTATTCTGAGTGTAATGGGTCTGTACCGACATCACACAGTGTGTAGCTGAGTATTCTGAGTGTAACGGGTCTGTACCGACATCACACGGTGTGTAACTGAGTATTCTGAGTGTAACGGGTCTGTACTGACATCACACGGTGTGTAACTGAGTATTCTGAGTGTAACGGGTCTGTAATGACATCACACAGTGTGTAGCTGAGTATTCCGAGTGTAACGGGTCTGTACCGACATCACACGGCGTGTAGCTGAGTTTTCTGAGTGTAACGGGTCTGTACTGACATCACACAGCGTGTAGCTGAGTATTCTGAGTGTAACGGGTCAGTACTGACATCACACGGAGTGTAGCTGAGTATTCTGAGTGTAACGGGTCTGTACCGACATCACACGGCGTGTAGCTGAGTATTCTGAGTGTAACGGGTCTGTACTGACATCACACAGTGTGTAGCTGAGTATTCTGAGTGTAACGGTTGTGTACTGACATCACACGGCGTGTAGCTGAGTATTCTGTGTGTAACGGGTCTGTACTGACATCACACAGTGTATAGCTGAGTATTCTGAAAGTAACGGGTCTGTACCGACATCACACAGCGTGTAGCTATGTATTCTGAGTGTAACGGGTCTGTACCGACATCACACAGTGTGTATCTGAGTATTCTGAGTGTAACGGATCTGTACCGACATCACACAGCGTGTAGCTGAGTATTCTGAGTGTAACGGGTCTGTACGGACATCACACAGCGTGTAGCTGATTATTCTGAGTGTAACGGGTCTGTACCGACATCACACAGCGTGTAGCTGAGTATTCTGAATGTAAAGGGTCTGTACTGACATCACACAGTGTATAGGTGAGTATTCTGAGTGTAACAGGTCTGTACTGACATCACACAGTGTGTAGCTGAGTATTCTGAGTGTAATGGGTCTGTACCGACATCACACGGCGTGTAGCTGAGTATTCTTAGTGTAACAGGTTTGTACCGACATCACACGGCGTGTAGCTGAGTATTCTGAGTGTAATGGGTCTGTACCGACATCACACAGTGTGTAGCTGAGTATTCTGAGTGTAACGGGTCTGTACCGACATCACACGGTGTGTAACTGAGTATTCTGAGTGTAACGGGTCTGTACTGACATCACACGGTGTGTAACTGAGTATTCTGAGTGTAACGGGTCTGTAATGACATCACACAGTGTGTAGCTGAGTATTCCGAGTGTAACGGGTCTGTACCGACATCACACGGCGTGTAGCTGAGTATTCTGAGTGTAACGGGTCTGTACTGACATCACACAGCGTGTAGCTGAGTATTCTGAGTGTAACGGGTCAGTACTGACATCACACGGAGTCTAGCTGAGTATTCTGAGTGTAACGGGTCTGTACCGACATCACACGGCGTGTAGCTGAGTATTCTGAGTGTAACGGGTCTGTAGTGACATCACACGGAGTGTAGCTGAGTATTCTGAGTGTAACGGGTATGTACTGACATCACACGGAGTGTAGCTGAGTATTCTGAGTGTAACGGGTCTGTACTGACATCACACAGTGTGTAGCTGAGTATTCTGAGTGTAACGGGTCTGTACTGACATCACACGGAGTGTAGCTGAGTATTCTGAGTGTAACGAGTCTGTACTGACATCACACGGCGTGTAGCTGAGTATTCTGAGTGTAACGAGTCTGTACTGACATCACACGGCGTGTAGCTGAGTATTCTGAGTGTAACGGGTCTGTACTGACATCACACAGTGGGTAGCGGAGTATTCTGTGTGTAACTGGTCTGTACTGACATCACACAGTGTGTAGCTGAGTATTCTGAGTGTAATGGGTCTGTACCGACATCACACAGTGTGTAGCTGAGTATTCTGAGTGTAACGGGTCTGTACTGACATCACACAGTGTGTAGCTGAGTATTCTGAGTGTAACGGGTCTGTACTGACATCACACAGCATGTAGCTGAGTATTCTGTGAGTAACGGGTCTGTACTGACATCACACAGTGTGTAGCTGTGTATTCTGAGTGTAACGGGTCTGTACCGACATCACACAGTGTGTAGCTGAGTATTCTGAGTGTAACGGGTCTGTACCGACATCACACAGTGTGTAGTGGAGTATTCTGTGTGTAACGGGTCTGTACTGACATCACACAGTGTGTAGCTGTGTATTCTGAGTGTAACGGGTCTGTACCGACATCACACAGTGTGTAGCTGAGTATTCTGAGTGTAACGGGTCTGTACCGACATCACACAGTGTGTAGCGGAGTTTTCTGAGTGTAACGGGTCTGTACTGACATCACACAGTGTATAGCTGAGTATTCTGAGTGTAACGGGTCTGTACCGACATCAAACGGCGTGTAGCTGAGTATTCTGAGTGTAACGGGTCTGTACTGACATCACACAGTGTGTAGCTGAGTATTCTGAGTGTAACGGGTCTGTACTGACATCACACAGTGTGTAGCTGAGTATTCAGAGTGTAACGGGTCTGTACTGACATCACACAGTGTATAGCTGAGTATTCTGAGTGTAATGGGTCTGTACCGACATCACACAGTGTATAGCTGAGTATTCTGAGTGTACTGGATCTGTACCGACATCACACAGTGTATAGCTGAGTATTCTGAGTGTAATGGGTCTGTACCGACATCACACGACGTGTAGCTGAGTATTCTGAGTGTAACGGGTCTGTACTGACATCACACGGAGTGTAGCTGAGTATTCTGAGTGTAACGGGTCTGTACTGACATCACACAGCATGTAGCTGAGTATTCTGTGAGTAACGGGTCTGTACTGACATCACACAGTGTGTAGCTGAGTATTCTGAGTGTAACGGGTCTGTACCGACATCACACAGTGTGTAGCTGAGTATTCTGAGTGTAACGGGTCTGTACTGACATCACACAGTGTGTAGCTGAGTATTCAGAGTGTAACGGGTCTGTACTGACATCACACAGTGTATAGCTGAGTATTCTGAGTGTAACGGGTCTGTACCGACATCACACAGTGTGTAGTGGAGTATTCTGAGTGTAACGGGTCTGTACTGACATCACACAGCGTGTAGCTGAGTATTCTGTGTGTAACGGGTCTGTACTGACATCACACAGTGTATAGCTGAGTATTCTGAGTGTAACGGGTCTGTACCGACATCACAGAGCGTGTAGCTGAGTATTCTGAGTGTAACGGGAGTGTACTGATATCACACGGAGTGTAGCTGAGTATTCTGAGTGTAACGGGTCTGTACTGACATCACACAGTGTATAGCTGAGTATTCTGAGTGTAACGGGTCTGTACCGACATCACACAGCGTGTAGCTGAGTATTCTGAATGTAAAGGGTCTGTACTGACATCACACAGCGTGTAGCTGAGTATTCTGTGTGTAACGGGTCTGTACTGACATCACACAGTGTATAGCTGAGTATTCTGAGTGTAACGGGTCAGTACCGACATCACAGAGCGTGTAGCTGAGTATTCTGAGTGTAACGGGAGTGTACTGATATCACACGGAGTGTAGCTGAGTATTCTGAGTGTAACGGGTCTGTACTGACATCACACAGTGTATAGCTGAGTATTCTGAGTGTAACGGGTCTGTACCGACATCACAGAGCGTGTAGCTGAGTATTCTGAATGTAAAGGGTCTGTACTGACATCACACAGTGTATAGCTGAGCATTCTGAGTGTAACAGGTTTGTACCAACATCACACGGCGTGTAGCTGAGTATTCTGAGTGTAATGGGTCTGTACTGACATCACACAGTGTGTAGCTGAGTATTCTGAGTGTAACGGGTCTGTACCGATATCACACGGTGTGTAACTGAGTATTCTGAGTGTAACGGGTCTGTACTGACATCACACGGTGTGTAACTGAGTATTCTGAGTGTAACGGGTCTGTACTGACATCACACAGTGTGTAGCTGAGTATTCCGAGTGTAACGGGTCTGTACCGACATCACACGGCGTGTAGCTGAGTATTCTGAGTGTAACGGGTCTGTACTGACATCACACCGTGTAGCTGAGTATTCTGAGTGTAACGGGTCTGTACTTACATCACACAGCGTGTAGCTGAGTATTCTGAATGTAAAGGGTCTGTACTGACATCACACAGTGTATAGCTGAGCATTCTGAGTGTAACAGGTCTGTACTGACATCACACAGTGTGTAGCTGAGTATTCCGAGTGTAATGGGTCTGTACCGACATCACTTGGCCTGTAGCTGAGTATTCTGAGTGTAACGGGTCTGTACTGACATCACACAGTGTGTAGCTGAGTATTCTGAGTGTAACAGGTTTGTACCGACATCACACGGCGTGTAGCTGAGTATTCTGATTGTAATGGGTCTGTACCGACATCACACAGTGTGTAGCTGAGTATTCTGAGTGTAACGGGTCTGTACCGACATCACACGGTGTTTAACTGAGTATTCTGAGTGTAACGGGTCTGTACTGACATCACACGGTGTGTAACTGAGTATTCTGAGTGTAACGGGTCTGTACCGACATCACACAGTGTGTAGCTGAGTATTCCGAGTGTAACGGGTCTGTACCGACATCACACGGCGTGTAGCTGAGTATTCTGAGTGTAACGGGTCTGTACTGACATCACACGGAGTGTAGCTGAGTATTCTGAGTGTAATGGGTCTGTACTGACATCACACGGAGTGTAGCTGAGCATTCTGAGTGTAACGGGTCTGTACTGACATCACACAGTGTGTAGCTGAGTATTCTGAGTGTAACTGGTCTGTACTGACATCACACAGTGTGTAGCTGAGTATTCAGAGTGTAACGGGTCTGTACTGACATAACACAGTGTATAGCTGAGTATTCTGAGTGTAATGGGTCTGTACCGACATCACACAGTGTGTAGCTGAGTATTCTGAGTGTAACAGGTCTGTACCGACATCACACAGTGTGTAGAGGAGTATTCTGAGTGTAACGGGTCTGTACTGACATCACACAGTGTGTAGCTGAGTATTCTGAGTGTAACGGGTCTGTACTGACATCACAGTGTGTAGCTGAGTATTCAGAGTGTAACGGGTCTGTACTGACATCACACAGTGTGTAGCTGAGTATTCAGAGTGTAACGGGTCTGTACTGACATCACACAGTGTATAGCTGAGTATTCTGAGTGTAATGGGTCTGTACCGACATCACACAGTGTATAGCTGAGTATTCTGAGTGTACTGGGTCTGTACCGACATCACACGACGTGTAGCTGAGTATTCTGAGTGTAACGGGTCTGTACTGACATCAAACGGAGTGTAGCTGAGTATTCTGAGTGTAACGGGTCTGTACTGACATCACACAGCATGTAGCGGAGTATTCTGTGAGTAACGGGTCTATACCGACATCACACAGCGTGTAGCTGAGTATTCTGAGTGTAACGGGTCTGTACTGACATCACAGTGTGTAGCTGAGTATTCAGAGTGTAACGGGTCTGTACTGACATCACACAGTGTGTAGCTGAGTATTCTGAGTGTAACGGGTCTGTACTGACATCACACAGTGTATAGCTGAGTATTCTGAGTGTAACGGGTCTATACCGACATCACACAGCGTGTAGCTGAGTATTCTGAGTGTAACGGGAGTGTACTGATATCACACGGAGTGTAGCTGAGAATTCTGAGTGTAACGGGTCTGTACTGACATCACACAGTGTATAGCTGAGTATTCTGAGTGTAACGGGTCTGTACCGACATCACACAGCGTGTAGCTGAGTATTCTGAGTGTAATGGGTCTGTACTGACATCACACGGCGTGTAGCTGAGTATTCTGAGTGTAACAGGTTTGTACCGACATCACACGGCGTGTAGCTGAGTATTCTGAGTGTCATGGGTCTGTACCGACATCACACGGCGTGTAGCTGAGTATTCTGAGTGTCATGGGTCTGTACCGACATCACACAGTGTGTAGCTGAGTATTCTCAGTGTAACAGGTTTGTACCGACATCACACAGTGTGTAGCTGAGTATTCTGAGTGTAACGGGTCTGTACTGACATCACACAGTGTGTAGCTGAGTATTCCGAGTGTAACGGGTCTGTACCGACATCACACGGTGTGTAGCTGAGTATTCTGAGTGTAACGGGTCTGTACTGACATCACACCGTGTAGCTGAGTATTCTGAGTGTAACGGGTCTGTACTGACATCACACAGCGTGTAGCTGAGTATTCTGAATGTAAAGGGTCTGTACTGACATCACACAGTGTATAGCTGAGCATTCTGAGTGTAACAGGTCTGTACTGACATCACACGGAGTGTAGCTGAGTATTCTGAGTGTAACGGGTCTGTACCGACATCACACGGTGTGTAACTGAGTATTCTGAGTGTAACGGGTCTGTACTGACATCACACGGTGTGTAACTGAGTATTCTGAGTGTAACGGGTCTGTACTGACATCACACAGTGTGTAGCTGAGTATTCCGAGTGTAACGGGTCTGTACCGACATCACACGGCGTGTAGCTGAGTATTCTGAGTGTATCGGGTCTGTACTGACATCACACCGTGTAGCTGAGTATTCTGAGTGTAACGGGTCTGTACTGACATCACACGGAGTGTAGCTGAGTATTCTGAGTGTAACGGGTCTGTACCGACATCACACGGCGTGTAGCTGAGTATTCTGAGTGTAACGGGTCTGTAGTGACATCACACGGAGTGTAGCTGAGTATTCTGAGTGTAACGGGTCTGTACTGACATCACACGGAGTGTAGCTGAGTATTCTGAGTGTAACGGGTCTGTACTGACATCACACAGTGTGTAGCTGAGTATTCTGAGTGTAACGGGTCTGTACTGACATCACACGGAGTGTAGCTGAGTATTCTGAGTGTAACGGGTCTGTAGTGACATCACACGGTGTGTAGCTGAGTATTCTGTGAGTAACGGGTCTGTACTGACATCACACGGTGTGTAGCTGAGTATTCAGAGTGTAATGGGTCTGTACAGACATCACACAGTGTGTAGCTGAGTATTCTGAGTGTAACGGGTCTGTAGTGACATCACACGGAGTGTAGCTGAGTATTCTGAGTGTAACGGGTCTGTACTGACATCACACGGAGTGTAGCTGAGTATTCTGAGTGTAACGGGTCTGTACTGACATCACACAGTGTGTAGCTGAGTATTCTGAGTGTAACGGGTCTGTACTGACATCACACGGAGTGTAGCTGAGTATTCTGAGTGTAACGGGTCTGTAGTGACATCACACGGTGTGTAGCTGAGTATTCTGTGAGTAACGGGTCTGTACTGACATCACACGGTGTGTAGCTGAGTATTCAGAGTGTAATGGGTCTGTACAGACATCACACAGTGTGTAGCTGAGTATTCTGAGTGTAACGGGTCTGTACCGACATCACACGGTGTGTAGCTGAGTATTCTGTGAGTAACGGGTCTGTACTGACATCACACAGTGTGTAGCTGAGTATTCTGAGTGTAACGGGTCTGTACAGACATCACACAGTGTGCAGCTGAGTATTCAGAGTGTAATGGGTCTGTACAGACATCACACAGTGTGTAGCTGAGTATTCTGAGTGTAACGGGTCTGTACCAACATCACACGGTGTGTAGCTGAGTATTCTGAGTGTAACGGGTCTGTACTGACATCACACAGCGTGTAGCTGAGTATTCTGAGTGTAACGGGTCTGTACTGACATCACACGGCGTGTAGCTGAGTATTCTGAGAGTAACGGGTCTGTACTGACATCACACGGCGTGTAGCTGAGTATTCTGAGAGTAACGGGTCTGTACTGACATCACACGGCGTGTAGCTGAGTATTCTGAGTGTAACGGGTCTGTACTGACATCACACGGTGTGTAGCTGAGTATTCTGAGTGTAACGGGTCTGTACCGACATCACACAGTGTGTAGCTGAGTATTCTAAGTGTAACGGGTCTGTGCAGACATCACACAGTGTGCAGCTGAGTATTCAGAGTGTAATGGGTCTGTACAGACATCACACAGTGTGTAGCTGAGTATTCTGAGTGTAACGGGTCTGTACCAACATCACACGGTGTGTAGCTGAGTATTCTGAGTGTAACGGGTCTGTACTGACATCACACGGCGTGTAGCTGAGTATTCTGAGTGTAACGGGTCTGTACTGACATCACACAGCGTGTAGCTGAGTATTCTGAGAGTAACGGGTCTGTACTGACATCACACAGTGTGTAGTGGAGTATTCTGAGTGTAACGGGTCTGTACCGACATCACACAGCGTGTAGCTGAGTATTCTGAGTGTAACGGGTCTGAACCGACATCACACGGCGTGTAGCTGAGTATTCTGTGTGTAACGGGTCTGTACTGACATCACACAGTGTATAGCTGAGTATTCTGAGTGTAATGGGTCTGTACTGACATCACACAGTGTGTAGCTGAGTATTCTGAGTGTAACGGGTCTGTACTGACATCACACAGCGTGTAGCTGAGTATTCTGAGTGTAACGGGTCTGTACTGACATCCCACAGTGTGTAGCTGAGTATTCTGAGTGTAACGGGTCTGTACCGACATCACACAGTATGTAGCTGAGTATTCTGAGTGTAACGGGTCTGTACTGACATCACACAGTGTGTAGCTGAGTATTCTGAGTGTAAAGGGTCTGTACCGACATCACACAGTGTGTAGCTGAGTATTCTGAGTGTAACGGGTCTGTACTGACATCACACAGTGTGTAGCTGAGTATTCTGACTGTAACGGGTCTGTACTGACATCACACGGTGTGTAGCTAAGTATTCTGAGTGTAACGGGTCTGTACCGAGATCACACGGCGTGTAGCTGAGTATTCCAAGTGTAACGGGTCTGTACTGACATCACACAGTGTGTAGCTGAGTATTCTGAGTGTAATGGGTCTGTACTGACATCACATGGAGTGTAGCTGAGTATTCTGAGTGTAACGGGTCTGTACCGACATCACATAGTGTGTAGCTGAGTATTCTGAGTGTAACGGGTCTGTACTGACATCACACAGCGTGTAGCTGAGTATTCTGAGTGTAACGGGTCTGTACTGACATCACACAGTGTGCAGCTGAGTATTCTGAGTGTAACGGGTCTGTACTGACATCACACGGCGTGTAGCTGAGTATTCTGAGTGTAACGGGTCTGTACTGACATCACACAGCGTGTAGCTGAGTATTCTGAGTGTAACGGGTCTGTACTGACATCACACGGCGTGTAGCTGAGTATTCTGAGAGTAATGGGTCTGTAATGACATCACACGGCGTGTAGCTGAGTATTCTGAGTGTAACGGGTCTGTACTGACATCACACGGTGTGTAGCTGAGTATTCTGAGTGTAACGGGTCTGTACCGACATCACACAGTGTGTAGCTGAGTATTCTGAGTGTAACGGGTCTGTACCGACATAACAGTGTGTAGCTGAGTATTCTGAGTGTAACGGGTCTGTACCGACATCACACGGTGTGTAGCTGAGTATTCTGAGTGTAATGGGTCTGTACTGACATCACACAGTGTGTAGCTGAGTATTCTGAGTGTAACGGGTCTGTACCGACATCACACGGCGTGTAGCTGAGTATTCTGTGTGTAACGGGTCTGTACTGACATCACACAGTGTATAGCTGAGTATTCTGAGTGTGACGGGTCTGTACTGACATCACACAGTGTGTAGCTGAGTATTCTGAGTGTAACGGGTCTGTACTGACATCACACGGCGTGTAGCTGAGTATTCTGAGAGTAACGGGTCTGTACTGACATCACACGGCGTGTAGCTGAGTATTCTGAGAGTAACGGGTCTGTACTGACATCACACGGCGTGTAGCTGAGTATTCTGAGTGTAACGGGTCTGTACTGACATCACACGGTGTGTAGCTGAGTATTCTGAGTGTAACGGGTCTGTACCGACATCACACGGTGTGTAGCTGAGTATTCTGAGTGTAACGGGTCTGTACCGACATCACACGGTGTGTAGCTGAGTATTCTGAGTGTAATGGGTCTGTACTGACATCACACAGTGTGTAGCTGAGTATTCTGAGTGTAACGGGTCTGTACCGACATCACACAGTGTGTAGTGGAGTATTCTGAGTGTAACGGGTCTGTACCGACATCACACAGCGTGTAGCTGAGTATTCTGAGTGTAACGGGTCTGTACCGACATCACACAGCGTGTAGCTGAGTATTCTGAGTGTAACGGGTCTGAACCGACATCACACGGCGTGTAGCTGAGTATTCTGTGTGTAACGGGTCTGTACTGACATCACACAGTGTATAGCTGAGTATTCTGAGTGTAATAGGTCTGTACTGACATCACACAGTGTGTAGCTGAGTATTCTGAGTGTAACGGGTCTGTACTGACATCACACAGCGTGTAGCTGAGTATTCTGAGTGTAACGGGTCTGTACTGACATCACACAGTGTGTAGCTGAGTATTCTGAGTGTAACGGGTCTGTACCGACATCACACAGTATGTAGCTGAGTATTCTGAGTGTAACGGGTCTGTACTGACATCACACAGTGTGTAGCTGAGTATTCTGAGTGTAACGGGTCTGTACCGACATCACACAGTGTGTAGCTGAGTATTCTGAGTGTAACGGGTCTGTACTGACATCACACAGTGTGTAGCTGAGTATTCTGACTGTAACGGGTCTGTACTGACATCACACGGTGTGTAGCTAAGTATTCTGAGTGTAACGGGTCTGTACCGAGATCACACGGCGTGTAGCTGAGTATTCCAAGTGTAACGGGTCTGTACTGACATCACACAGTGTGTAGCTGAGTATTCTGAGTGTAATGGGTCTGTACTGACATCACATGGAGTGTAGCTGAGTATTCTGAGTGTAACGGGTCTGTACCGACATCACATAGTGTGTAGCTGAGTATTCTGAGTGTAACGGGTCTGTACTGACATCACACAGCGTGTAGCTGAGTATTCTGAGTGTAACGGGTCTGTACTGACATCACACGGCGTGTAGCTGAGTATTCTGAGTGTAACGGGTCTGTACTGACATCACACAGCGTGTAGCTGAGTATTCTGAGTGTAACGGGTCTGTACTGACATCACACGGCGTGTAGCTGAGTATTCTGAGAGTAATGGGTCTGTAATGACATCACACGGCGTGTAGCTGAGTATTCTGAGTGTAACGGGTCTGTACTGACATCACACGGTGTGTAGCTGAGTATTCTGAGTGTAACGGGTCTGTACCGACATCACACGGTGTGTAGCTGAGTATTCTGAGTGTAACGGGTCTGTACAGACATCACACAGTGTGTAGCTGAGTATTCTGAGTGTAACGGGTCTGTACCGACATAACACAGTGTGTAGCTGAGTATTCTGAGTGTAACGGGTCTGTACCGACATCACACGGTGTGTAGCTGAGTATTCTGAGTGTAATGGGTCTGTACTGACATCACACAGTGTGTAGCTGAGTATTCTGAGTGTAACGGGTCTGTACCGACATCACACAGCGTGTAGCTGAGTATTCTGAGTGTAACGGGTCTGTACCGACATCACACGGCGAGTAGCTGAGTATTCTGTGTGTAACGGGTCTGTACTGACATCACACAGTGTATAGCTGAGTATTCTGAGTGTGACGGGTCTGTACTGACATCACACAGTGTGTAGCTGAGTATTCTGAGTGTAATGGGTCTGTACTGACATCACACAGTGTGTAGCTGAGTATTCTGAGTGTAACGGGTCTGTACCGACATCACACAGTGTGTAGCTGAGTATTCTGAGTGTAACGGGTCTGTACCGACATCACACGGCGTGTAGCTGAGTATTCTGTGTGTAACGGGTCTGTACTAACATCACACAGTGTGTAGCTGAGTATTCTGAGTGTAACGGGTCTGTACCGACATCACACAGCGTGTAGCTGAGTATTCTGAGTGTAACGGGTCTGTACCGACATCACACAGCGTGTAGCTGAGTATTCTGAGTGTAACGGGTCTGTACCGACATCACACGGCGTGTAGCTGAGTATTCTGTGTGTAACGGGTCTGTACTGACATCACACAGTGTATAGCTGAGTATTCTGAGTGTAACGGGTCTGTACCGACATCACACGGCGTGTAGCTGAGTATTCTGTGTGTAACGGGTCTGTACTGACATCACACAGTGTGTAGCTGAGTATTCTGAGTGTAACGGGTCTGTACTGACATCACACAGCGTGTAGCTGAGTATTCTGAGTGTAACGGGTCTGTACTGACATCACACAGTGTGTAGCTGAGTATTCTGAGTGTAACGGGTCTGTACCGACATCACACAGTGTGTAGCTGAGTATTCTGAGTGTAACGGGTCTGTACTGACATCACACAGCGTGTAGCTGAGTATTCTGAGAGTAACGGGTCTGTACTGACATCACACAGTGTGTAGCTGAGTATTCTGAGTGTAACGGGTCTGTACCGACATCACACAGCGTGTAGCTGAGTATTCTGAGTGTAACGGGTCTGTAACGACATCACACGGCGTGTAGCTGAGTATTCTGTGTGTAACGGGTCTGTACTGACATCACACAGTGTATAGCTGAGTATTCTGAGTGTAACGGGTCTCTACCGACATCACACAGTGTGTAGCTGAGTATTCTGAGTGTAACGGGTCTGTAACGACATCACACGGCGAGTAGCTGAGTATTCTGTGTGTAACGGGTCTGTACTGACATCACACAGTGTATAGCTGAGTATTCTGAGTGTAATGGGTCTGTACAGACATCACACAGTGTGTAGCTGAGTATTCTGAGTGTAACGGGTCTGTACTGACATCACACAGTGTGTAGCTGAGTATTCTGAGTGTAACGGGTCTGTACTGACATCACACAGTGTGTAGCTGAGTATTCTGAGTGTAACGGGTCTGTACTGACATCACACAGTGTGTAGCTGAGTATTCTGAGTGTAACGGGTCTGTACTGACATCACACAGTGTGTAGCTGAGTATTCTGAGTGTAACGGGTCTGTACTGAAATCACACAGTGTGTAGCTGAGTATTCTGAGTGTAACGGGTCTGTACCGACATCACACAGTCTGTAGCTGAGTATTCTGAGTGTAACGGGTCTGTACTGACATCACACAGTGTGTAGCTGAGTATTCTGATTGTAACGGGTCTGTACTGACATCACACGGTGTGTAGCTGAGTATTCTGAGTGTAACGGGTCTGTACCGACATCACACAGTGTGTAGCTGAGTATTCTAAGTGTAACGGGTCTGTACCGACATAACACAGTGTGTAGCTGAGTATTCTGAGTGTAACGGGTCTGTACCGACATCACACGGTGTGTAGTTGAGTATTCTGAGTGTAATGGGTCTGTACTGACATCACACAGTGTGTAGCTGAGTATTCTGAGTGTAACGGGTCTGTACCGACATCACACAGTGTGTAGTGGAGTATTCTGAGTGTAACGGGTCTGTACCGACATCACACAGCGTGTAGCTGAGTATTCTGAGTGTAACGGGTCTGTACCGACATCACACAGCGTGTAGCTGAGTATTCTGAGTGTAACGGGTCTGAACCGACATCACACGGCGTGTAGCTGAGTATTCTGTGTGTAACGGGTCTGTACTGACATCACACAGTGTATAGCTGAGTATTCTGAGTGTAATAGGTCTGTACTGACATCACACAGTGTGTAGCTGAGTATTCTGAGTGTAACGGGTCTGTACTGACATCACACAGCGTGTAGCTGAGTTTTCTGAGTGTAACGGGTCTGTACTGACATCACACAGTGTGTAGCTGAGTATTCTGAGTGTAACGGGTCTGTACCGACATCACACAGTGTGTAGCTGAGTATTCTGAGTGTAACGGGTCTGTACTGACATCACACAGTGTATAGCTGAGTATTCTGAGTGTAATAGGTCTGTACTGACATCACACAGTGTGTAGCTGAGTATTCTGAGTGTAACGGGTCTGTACTGACATCACACAGCGTGTAGCTGAGTATTCTGAGTGTAACGGGTCTGTACTGACATCACACAGTGTGTAGCTGAGTATTCTGAGTGTAACGGGTCTGTTCCGACATCACACAGTGTGTAGCTGAGTATTCTGAGTGTAACGGGTCTGTACTGACATCACACAGTGTGTAGCTGAGTATTCTGACTTTAACGGGTCTGTACTGACATCACACGGTGTGTAGCTAAGTATTCTGAGTGTAACGCGTCTGTACCGAGATCACACGGCGTGTAGCTGAGTATTCCAAGTGTAACGGGTCTGTACTGACATCACACAGTGTGTAGCTGAGTATTCTGAGTGTAATGGGTCTGTACTGACATCACATGGAGTGTAGCTGAGTATTCTGAGTGTAACGGGTCTGTACTGACATCACACAGTGTGTAGCTGAGTATTCTGAGTGTAACGAGTCTGTACCGACATCACACAGTGTGTAGCTGAGTATTCTGAGTGTAACGGGTCTGTACCGACATCACACGGTGTGTAGCTGAGTATTCTGAGTGTAACGGGTCTGTACCGACATCACACAGAGTGTAGCTGAGTATTCTGAGTGTAACGGGTCTGTACTGACATCACACAGCGTGAAGCTGAGTATTCTGAGTGTAACGGGTCTGTACTGACATCACACAGTGTGTAGCTGAGTATTCTGAGTGTAACGGGTCTGTACCGACATAACACAGTGTGTAGCTGAGTATTCTGAGTGTGATGGGTCTGTACTGACATCACACAGTGTGTAGCTGAGTATTCTGAGTGTAACGGGTCTGTACTGACATCACACAGTGTGTAGCAGAGTATTCTGAGTGTAACGGGTCTGTACTGACATCACACAGTGTGTAGCTGAGTATTCTGAGTGTAACGGGTCTGTACCGACATCACACAGAGTGTAGCTGAGTATTCTGAGTGTAACGGGTCTGTACTGACATCACACAGCGTGAAGCTGAGTATTCTGAGAGTAACGGGTCTGTACTGACATCACACAGTGTGTAGCTGAGTATTCTGAGTGTAACGGGTCTGTACCGACATCACACAGTGTGTAGCTGAGTATTCTGAGTGTAACGGGTCTGTACTGACATCACACACCGTGAAGCTGAGTATTCTGAGAGTAACGGGTCTGTACTGACATCACACAGTGTGTAGCTGAGTATTCTGAGTGTAACGGGTCTGTACCGACATCACACAGTGTGTAGCTGAGTATTCTGAGTGTAACGGGTCTGTACCGACATCACACGGTGTGTAGCTGAGTATTCTGTGTGTAACGGGTCTGTACTGACATCACACGGTGTGTAGCTGAGTATTCTGAGTGTAACGGGTCTGTACTGACATCACAGTGTGTGTAGCTGAGTATTCTGAGTGTAATGGGTCTGTACTGACATCACACGGCGTGTAGCTGAGTATTCTGAGTGTAATGGGTCTGTACTGACATCACACAGCATGTAGCGGAGTATTCTGAGTGTAACGGGTCTGTACTGACATCACACAGTGTGTAGCTGAGTATTCTGAGTGTAACGGGTCTGTACTGACATCACACAGTGTGTAGCTGAGTATTCTGAGTGTAACGGGCCTGTACTGACATCACACAGTGTGTAGCTGAGTATTCTGAGTAGAGATGAGCGTTGTTCTACTCGAACTGTTCGCCAATCTCAAATTTGGCTGTTTGAGGTTATGTTCGATAACTGTTCGTGCACCAAAATCATAACTGGATTTTTTCTCAGTAATGATGAAAATTAATGTTAATACGCAGTTTGAGTGTACAGCGGGGCGGGGGGAGGGGCAGGGGATGGATCTCTGCAGGAACAATGAAGATCTCCATTTTTTTTTCTCTTTCCCGCATTTGCAGTGGGGAGGTGCAATCTGTCAGCCTATCAGCAGCGCACACACGGAGCGAAGTGCTTTTTTTCACACAAGCAAGGGCATGTGTGATTGGCAGTGTATGTCACATGTCCTTGCCCTATAAGACCAAGCCATTTTCCCCGTCGCCACCATTTTCTCACTGCTGCAGCTGCGTGTTAGACGGCACCGCTGTTGCTGTGTGCGCTATACCTTGTTAATTTCAAGCCAATTTTCGCACAAATATACAGATAGCTTGGGAGTAGGGAATAGTTGTGATTGCAGTCCTTTTAAGAACTAGGTTACAGCATTTCCTACGACTTTTATCAGGCAGGTCTGTGCTCTTAAATAGATAGATTGTGGGAGTAAAGACTAATTGTAATTGGAGTCCTTTTCAGGACTAGGTTACATCAGTTCCTATCAGTTTTTGCCAGGCAGGTCTGTGCCAGTGCTGTGCAAGTTTTTTTCACAGCATTTGGCTGAATCTAGCAAAGCTAATCCTTTTTGGCCTATTGCAGAGTGTGTTAGTCAGTGGAGTAGCCTATCTGTGTTGCAAGATATACCACCTGTGTATAGAATACCAATTTTTTTACTGCACCTAGTGAAGTAAAATCTTTTGGGCATAGCATCATTCTATTAGTCCATCTATACTGACCTCCATCAGGTTGCAAACTGAATATAATTTTTTTCTGCATCTAGCTCTGAAAAAATATTTGGGCTTCTAGCAGTGTGTGGGACTTGGTCTATTAGTCCATCTATACTGACCTCCATCAGGTTGCAAACTGAATATAATTTTTTTCTGCATCTAGCTCTGAAAAAATATTTGGGCTTCTAGCAGTGTGTGGGACTTGGTCTATTAGTCCATCTATACTGACCTCCATCAGGTTGCAAATTAAAAATAATTTTTTTCTGCATCTAGCTCTGAAAAAATATTTGGGCTTCTAGCAGTGTGTGGGACTTGGTCTATTAGTCCATCTATACTGACCTCCATCAGGTTGCAAATTAAACATAATTTTTTTCTTCATTTAGCTCTGAAAAAATATTTGGGCTTCTAGCAGTGTGTGGGACTTGGTCTATTAGTCCTTCTATACTGACCTCCATCAGGTTGCAAATTAAAAATAATTTTTTTCTTCATTTAGCTCTGAAAAAATATTTGGGCTTCTAGCAGTGTGTGGGACTTGGTCTATTAGTCCATCTATACTGACCTCCATCAGGTTGCAAATTAAACATAATTTTTTTCTTCATTTAGCTCTGAAAAAATATTTGGGCTTCTAGCAGTGTGTGGGACTTGGTCTATTAGTCCATCTATACTGACCTCCATCAGGTTGCAAATTGAATAAAAAAAATTTCTGCATCTAGCTCTGAAAAAATATTTGGGCTTCTAGCGGTGTGTGGGACTTGGTCTATTAGTCCATCTATACTGACCTCCATCAGGTTGCAAATTAAAAATAATTTTTTTCTGCATCTAACCCAGCCAATAGTTTTGGCCTAATACCACAGTTTGGCCACTCAGCTCTGCTCGGTTCCCATCCATTGTTTTTTTGTGCAAACAACTCCAGAGTTGTGAATTAGTTAACCACCAAAATGAGTGGAAAAAGGCCTGCTGCTGGTGGAAAGGGGAATAGGCGTGTTGGGAAGGGGAAAAAAGGTTGTGTCCGTGGGGTAGGTGCAGAAGAAAGACCATCTTCCAGCCAAACTAAAATGTCTACTTCTTTTAGCGGACAATGTGATAAGATCCCTTTCTTACGGCCACGCCAATCGCTACAAATTCCAGATGAGGCACAAAAACAGCAGGTGCTTCAACGGATATCAAGTGCTCCTTTAAGTGGGCTCTCCTCCACATCAACTTCAACATCACAAATACTCCAGTCCTCAAAGGTGTCACCCAAATCGCACTTGCTTCCTCACAGCTCCCAAGTCTCCAGCTGCCCGTCTGAGTATGAGGTAGAACAGATGGTTGAGTCTGCAGAGCTGTTTACTCATACTATAGCCTGGGAATCAGAGGTCGACTCCAGCGCTTCTGTGAATCCAGACGAGGAAATGATCTGCACTGATGCCCAGAATCTTTATGAGTCGGATCCAGGACCAGACGCAGAAGGTTCTGACCATAATGTAGACCCTCATTCCCAAACTGTAACTCCTGTTGGTGGAGACAATGAGGAAGACGATGATAAGACTCAAATACCTGATTGGAGCGACAACTTTAGTTTTTTGTCAGGGCAGGAACAGGTTGGCTCTGAGGACGACGGGTGTGATAACGCACAGGGTGATGATGATGAGGTCGGAGATCCCACTTACTGTCAACCCACAGTCAGCCAAGAGATGAGGTCAGCAGAGGAGGTGGAGGAAGATGCTAGTGACGACGAGGTCAGGTTGCGCCTTCCTGGACAGAGACGTAGTACTGGAAGCACGTCAACAACTGCATCCTCAAACACAACTCTGCCTCTCACCACAAGTCGTGGTGGCTCTTCAGGTCGCATGGGTGCTAAGCCTTGCATAGCCTGGGCATTTTTTCAGATCGATAAAGATGACCCAACTCGTGTTATCTGTAACATTTGTCAGCAAAAGCTAAGTAGAGGCCAAAAAATACATAGTTTGAGTACTTCATGCATGAACCGGCACATGGACATGAAGCATAAGTTGCAGTGGGAAGCTCAGTGTGCTACAATGCGGTCTAGCCGGCCGGGCCAACCACCGTCTGCCATATCTTGTGCATCCGCGGCCTCTTCATCCTCTGTGACTGGGGGGACAGCAGTCACACCTGTTTTGGGGCGCAGACCTGCCACCTCTTTACCCGCAACAGCCAGCGTGATTGGCAGGTCATCATTTTCTTTGGAGGTGGTAACACCAGCTGGTCTTGAGCGCTGTCCGACATCGATAGCACCACCTTTGGATCAAGGCAACCTAACATGTCCGCCTGCATCTTCCTCACAGACCGGCAGTTTGCCGGGGACACCCTTATCAACCCCGTTTAAGCACAATAGCCAGCCCTCGGTCCCTCAGATGTGGACAAGTAAAAGACCATTTCCTCCTAGCCATGAGAAAGCTAAGAGGTTGAATTTCACCATCTGCAAGCTCTTGGCTACAGAAATGCTGCCTTTCCGCCTGGTGGACACAGAGGATTTTCGAGACCTTATGTCCGTCGCAGTGCCCCAGTACCAGATGCCCAGTCGGCACTACTTCTCAAAGAAAGGTGTGCCTGCGCTCCACCAGCATGTCGCACACAACATCACCGCTTCTTTGAGAAACTCTGTGTGTGACAGGGTGCATTTCACCACAGACACTTGGACGAGTAGGCATGGACAGGGGCGTTACATGTCGCTGACTGGGCACTGGGTAACTATGGTGACAGCAGGACAAGGGGTTGCTGTCCAAGTCTTGCCGTCCCCACGAGTTGTGCGTCAATCCTCTTTATGTCATTTTTCCTCCACTGCTTCTGCCTCCTCAACCTCCTCTCGGTCTTCCACCTGCACCCAAAGCCTGTCTGGTCATGCCACAAGCTTTCTAACTGCGCAGAAGGGATCCTGCACACCTCCTTACTATGCTGGCAGTAGGGCTCAACGTCATCAGGCGGTTTTTACATTGAAATGTCTGGGAAATGTGAGTCACACAGCTGAGGAGTTGTGGTCAGCTCTGGAGAACCAATTTCATGAATGGTTGTCTCCACTGGACCTGAAACCAGGGAAGGCCGTGTGCGACAATGCTGCAAACCTGGGTGCGGCCCTTCGCCGGGGCAATGTCACACACGTGCCTTGTATGGCTCACGTGTTGAACCTGGTTGTCCAGCAATTTTTAGCCCACTATCCCAGACTAGATGGCCTTCTGCAGAGGGCACGGTCGCTGTGTGCTCACTTCCGCCGTTCGCATCCCGCAGCTCAGTGACTTACATCTCTACAGAAGTCGTTGGGCCTGCCACTTCACCGGCTAAAATGCGATGTGCCTACCCGGTGGAATTCAACTCTGCACATGTTGCAGCGACTGTGGCAGCACCGACAAGCCCTGGTGCAATACGTTCTGACGTATAGCCTGGGCCAACGAGATTCAGAGGTGGGGCAAATCACGCTGGAGGAGTGGTCTCAGATCAGGGACCTATGCACCCTTCTGCACAGTTTTGAAATGGCGACGAAGATGTTTAGTGCTGACGATGCCATTATCAGCATGACTATTCCGGTGATTTACATGCTGGAGCACATGTTAAACAGAATTCGGAGTCAGGTGGTGGCACAAGAGGAGGTGGAGGAAGTAGAGGAGGAGGAGTTGTATGCGGAAGGGCTAACATCTGCAAGGTCCAGACGGTCGGCAGCACCAAGGCGGCAGGCATGTGAGGGTGGGGGAGATGATTTTACCAGGGCGCATGGTAGCAGCCAAACTAGTGAGGAAGGTGCAGGAGCCCAGGAAGAAGTGGAGGACGAACTGATGGAAGACTCATCAGATGAGGGAGACCTTGATCACATTTCTGTTGTGCGAGGTTGGGGGGAGAGGACAGAGGAAGGAAGCATGATTGTTACCTCGCCACCAACACAACAGGGACTTGGTGCTCCTGGATGCGCAACACACATGAGTGCCTTCTTGCTGCACTACCTGCAACATGACCCTCGAATTGTGAGAATTAGAAATAATCCTGACTACTGGGTTGCCACACTGTTAGATCCCCGGTACAAAAGTAAATTTGCAGAAATTATTCCTGCCATAGAAAGGGATGCACGCATGCAGGAGTATCAGCAGAGACTGTTGCAGAATCTTACATGTGCTTTTCCACAAAATACCAGTGGTGCACGTAGTGAATCTCACAGTTCCAACTTGCCAACCGTGGGACCGTCAAGTGTTCAGCACTCAAACCGTAACAGAACCACAGTATCTGCTGGTAACATCAATTTTGCGGAATCATTTCACCACTTTTTTAGCCCATCCTTTGCAAGGCCACAGGAGACAAGAAGTCTAACACATAGTCAACGCCTAGAGACGATGGTACAGGAGTATCTCCAAGTAAACATTGAAGCCACGACTGTGTCACTGGACCCTTGCTCTTTTTGGGCTTCCAATCTGGATAAATGGCCGGAGCTAGCCACTTACGCCTTGGAGATCTTGTCATGCCCCGCAGCCAGCGTTCTGTCTGAACGTGTGTTCAGCGCTGCTGGTGGTGTGCTGACAGATAAGCGCACGCGGCTCTCCACTGATAATGTAGACAGACTCACGTTCATAAAGATGAACAAATCATGGATCCGAAACGACTTTTCTACCCCTGTGTCATCCTGGGGAGAGTAAAAGCTTGATGATTGGTTAAAATCACCCTACCAACCGTTTTAAGCTTTCAAATTACTAATCATGTTTATCTGTATCTTGACTGGAAAATAATTTGGGCTTTGTAGCAGTGTGCAGCACTGATCCTATTAGGCCATCTATAATAAGCTTCACCAGATTTAAAATTAAAAATAATTTTTAGCTGCATCTAGCCCGGAAAATAATTTTGGGGCTCCGAGATGCGCAAGACACATAAGTGCCTTCTTGCTGCACTACCTGCAGCATGACCCTCATATTGTCAGAATTCGAAGTAATCATGACTACTGGGTTGCCACACTCTTAGATCCCCCAAACTTTTCGATCAACCTTTTCATTTTAATAAAGACCAAAAAAATGGTCATTTTTGAAATTATAAGCATTAGCAGGTTGTTAGAAACTGAAATCAAACAGTTTTCAACTCAAAACTTTATTCTAGGTGATGTTACATTTTCACATAGGACCCCTTGTTCGAAAGGAGCTTCTGAACTCTCTCGTGCATTGAATTTGTCAGGTTTTGGATGGTTTCTGCTTCAATTGTTTTGCATGAGGACAGAATACCCTCCCAGAGCTGTTGCTTAGATGTGAACTGCCTCCCGCCATCATAGACACTCCTTTTAATGATGCTCCAAAGGTTCTGAATGGGGTAGAGGTCAGGGGAGCATGGGGGTCACACCATAAGTTTGTCCCCTTTTATGCCCATATCAGCCAGAGATGCAGATGTTTTATGTGCAGCATGAGATGGTGCATTATCATGCAGAAAAATGATCTTTCTGTGAAATACACGGTTCTTCTTCTTGAACCATGGCAGGAAGTGCTGTTTGAGAAAATCCACATACATTATGGAGTTCATCTTTAGCGCCTTCAGGGATCCTAAAGGGGCCGACAATCTCTCTCCCCATGATTCCAGCCCAAAACATTACTCCACCTCCTCCTTGTTGGCGCTGTAGCCGTGTTTGCGTGGGGTGTCCATCAACCAGCCATCCTCCACTCCATTCATCTGGACCATCGAGCGCTGCACGGCACTCATCCGTGAACAAAACAGTTTTGAAATCAGTCTTCATGTAATGTTTGGCCCACTGGAGCCGTTTCTGCTTGTGTGAAGTGGATAGAGGAGGTCGACAGGATGGCGTATGCACAGCTGCAAACCTCTGAAGGACCCTGCATCTTGTTGTTCGGGGGACGTTGGAGGCACAAGCAGCTTCAAAAACTTGTCTGCTGCTATGACAAGGCTTTTTGGCCGCTGCTCTTTCAACCTGACGTAATTGCCTGTAGGAAAGAGTCCTCAATTTGCCCTTATCAGCACGCACACGTGTGTACTGTGAATCAGCTACATACTTCTTGATTGCCAAGACACTTCATCCTGATCATCGCACAATGTTGATTGTAGTCATGCCTTGACCTAAACACTCCACAATTTGTTGCTTCTCAGCAGCCGACACATCCTTTTTCTTTCCCATTTTGGCAGAAAATGTAGGCTGCTTAATAATGTGAGACAGCCTTCTTAAGTAGTCTTGCCTTTCATTGGACACACCTGCCAAACTAATTAGCACAGGTGTCTGCAATTGCTTACAGTGATATAAAGAGCCCTGACACACATCACCATCAATGAGTTTAACTGACAAACAAACAAATTCTTCCCTTATCACTCCTAAACACTTTTTGCATAATAATTTGGAACGCGGTGTACATGTGCTTTTCCACAAAACACCAGTGGTTCACGTAGTGAATCTTACAGTTCTAACTTGCCAACCGTGGTCTGTATGGAATTGTTCAATAAAGGGCCCAAAATTAAGATAACATAGATGGGAGAGGTCTCTATGAATAGGAATTCCTAAGTATTTGATACCCTGTGAGGGCCAGGCAAAGGGAAAGTTGGACTGGATGGAATCCTATATGGATTTGGGGAGGGAGACATCGAGGGCCTCAGACTTCGCTGCATTGATTTTAAAATTTGACCATGTAACAAAGTGATCTATTTCAGCCATAACAGCAGGGATGGATATATGTGATTGAGTGATATATACTAGGACATCATCAGCAAATAGAGAGCACTTGTACTCGGTGCCTCCCACCTCAATCCACCTAATATTGGGGTTATGGCGAATTGATGAGAGCAGGTGCTCCGTCACTAGGATGTATAAGAGAGGGGACAGAGGACATCCCTGCCTTGTCCCATTGGTGATTGTGAAAGGTGATGAAAATGTTCTGACGCACCCCCTGGGCCTTGGGACACCCGGAGCCGGACCCTTTTTGGTGGATGCTGGTGGTTGTAGTCTTCGTGGCGGCGATCCGGTTCCGTGGCTCAGGGCGGTCAAACCAGTGGCGGAACTATTTATGTGGTTTTGATGTTTAAATGTCCGACTACGCCACCCGTGGATTGCGGTCAGAGTGAACCGCCGCTACAGGGCAGACCGCTAAGGCTGGTGTTGTGGGTGCAGCAGAGCGTAGCATAACTCCCCACGGGAGGAGTATAGCCTCAGGGCAGTGTATGCGGAGGATGGGGGTGATGGTGCAGGGCAGCAGCAGTAACGACACGGAGTCAGTGATGCAGTTCAGGGCCTTTACTCACAGTTCTTATTATCCAGACCACGTCTGCAGGTAACGGCTGCCCACGTCGTACTGTGCTCACCAGGTGAGGGGCTCAGACAACTCCCAGATAACTTTGGAGCGCTTCACAGGACCCCCTTTGTGTGTCCTTTGTCTGGCCTTTCTTACCAACACTTCTGTCCGGCTGCCTCGGGCCTCCTCTTGGTAAACTTGGCGCCAGTTTCCCTGGCCCTATGTGGTGCCTTCCTAGCGGGTGGAGCAAGGGGCTGCGCCACATAAAATGTCAGAGCCTCCGGTTTCTAGCTGAGGGTCGTTTCCTGCCTCCACTAGTTCGGGGACCGGTCTCCCCCTTTGGCCTGACCCCTCCACGCAGGTGGATTCGGGCGTGCGGTGGCGACTCGCCCGTCCGCACCCCTGGGATCCCTTCATTCCTCGTTCCTGGAGCCTTCTCCGCTCCTCTTCCTTCCTTCTCCCTCTTGCAGGCCTGGGCCTCTGTTACTAGGCCCGCCTCCGGAGCAGAGCTCATGCAGAGCCCCTGCTCCCTGCCACTTCTGCTCAGACTTTTCTGCACTGAACTAAGATGGTGCCCACCTTTTATACTCCCTTCTCAATGCACCCAGGAACTGCTTCCTCCCTGCTCCTGCACTGCAGGGTACCCCTTCCTCAGTGTTCCCTCCCCCCACTCCAGCCAGGGACAGGGACTGTCGTGCCCATCTCAGGGGCATATTGGTCGCCCTGCCCCACGGCAATGTGGTGTAATGCATGCAGGTGTCGGGTCCTGATCCACACTCCATCCTTATCTGAGAGTGAGATATCACACCTCTGGGTGAGGTGCAATACGTCTGTAGCAACCGAGCCCTCGGTGCTACAGTTCCATTTATCTTCAGCCTAGGTGACGTATTGTGATACAGGGCCGTGATTTTGGCTATAAAAGGGTCCCCTAGACCCCTACCCCAAGCTTTTTAAGAGAATCATATATGGCGTGCCAGGAGACTCTATGGAATGCTTTCTCAGCATCCAACGAGAGTATCTACTTACAAATTTTTAACTGCATCTAGCCCAGGAAATACTTTGTGCTAGTAGCAGTGTCTGCTAGTCAGCGGATTATCCCGGCTGTTAAGCAAGCTACACCACCTGTAGTTTGGACACTTAATTTTTTCAAAGGAAATGCTTCGGGACCACGGGATACTTAGTGAAGAGCATCAGGAGGCACCCCAAGGCATAGGGGCTGGACTGGCACTAGGATGCCTTGCGGTGGACAGCCGAGCTCGATCCTTATAAAAGCTTTTTAACTGCAGCAGCTTTAGTGGACGCTACTGGAGCTGGAATTACGCGGCTGCTGGCATGAGACTTGCCCTCCAATAGATCCTTGTAAATGGATTTAAAGTGTATTCATTCAAATTAGAGGGACAATTTAAATTAAAAAGCTTAGAGCTGCCTCCACCACAGGGGGGCTCTCTCGACCCACCAGCGGACAGGCACCAGTATTGGGAGAGGGGGGCTGGCCGTCAGGGTTCACCGCGGCTCTGGCACAAACCCGGCGACACGGAGGTGGCACGGGCAGGAGCGGACTGGCCGTCTCGGCTTCTCACTTTTTGGATTTTAGAAGGGCATGACATGCCTATATCTGTGTCTCCCCCTCCTTTTACTCCTCCACCTCTTTTCTTTTCGCATGACTATATGTACTTGTCACTTTTCCATGTGTTAGTTGTGTCTTCTGAGCAGTTTGTCAGCTTTTGGACACCTTTGAAGGTGTTTTCTATGTGTTTCTATGTGTTTCTATGTGTTTTTGTTTGCCTGCCATTGGTTTTAACGGTGTTCGAAGGTGTTCGACGAACAGTTCGACGAACAGTTCGGCGAACACACGGGTGTTCGACGAACCGAACCGAACTCGAACACTACGGGGGTGGCTCAACACTAATTCTGAGTGTAACGGGTCTGTACCGACATCACACAGCGTGTAGCTGAGTATTCTGTGTGTAACGGGTCTGTACTGACATCACACGGTGTATAGCTGAGTATTCTGAGTGTAACGGGTCTGTACTGACATCACACAGTGTGTAGCTGAGTATTCTGAGTGTAACGGGTCTGTACTGACATCACACAGTGTGTAGCTGAGTATTCTGAGTGTAACGGGTCTGTACCGACATCACACAGTGTGTAGCTGAGTATTCTGAGCGTAACGGGTCTGTACCGACATCACACAGCGTGTAGCTGAGTATTCTGAGCGTAACGGGTCTGTACTGACATCACACAGTGTGTAGCTGAGTATTCTGAGTGTAACGGGTCTGTACCGACATCACACAGTGTGTAGCTGAGTATTCTGAGTGTAACGGGTCTGTACCGACATCACACAGTGTGTAGCTGAGTATTCTGAGTGTAACGGGTCTGTACCGACATCACACAGTGTGTAGCTGAGTATTCTGAGTGTAACGGATCTGTACCGACATCACACAGTGTGTAGCTGAGTATTCTGAGTGTAACGGGTCTGTACCGACATCACACAGCGTGTAGCTGAGTATTCTGAGTGTAACGGGTCTGTACCGACATCACACAGTGTGTAGCGGAGTATTCTGAGTGTAACGGGTCTGAACCGACATCACACAGCGTGCAGCTGAGTATTCTGAGTGTAACGGGTCTGTACCGACATCACACAGCGTGTAGCTGAGTATTCTGAGTGTAACGGGTCTGTACCGACATCACACGGCGTGTAGCTGAGTATTCTGTGTGTAACGGGTCTGTACTGACATCACACAGTGTATAGCTGAGTATTCTGAGTGTAATGGGTCTGTACCGACATCACACAGTGTGTAGCTGAGTATTCTGAGTGTAACCGGTATGTACTGACATCACACAGCGTGTAGCTGAGTATTCTGAGAGTAACGGGTCAGTACTGACATCACACAGTGTGTAGCTGAGTATTCTGAGTGTAACGGGTCTGTACCGACATCACACAGTGTGTAGCTGAGTATTCTGAGTGTAACGGGTCTGTACCGACATCACACAGTGTGTAGCGGAGTATTCTGAGTGTAACGGGTCTGTACCGACATCACACAGTGTGTAGCGGAGTATTCTGAGTGTAACGGGTCTGTACCGACATCACACAGCGTGTAGCTGAGTATTCTGAGTGCAACGGGTCTGTACCGACATCACACAGCGTGTAGCTGAGTATTCTGAGTGTAACGGGTCTGTACCGACATCACACAGTGTGAAGCGGAGTATTCTGAGTGTAACGGGTCTGTACCGACATCACACAGTGTGTAGCTGAGTATTCTGAGTGTAACGGGTCTGAACCGACATCACACAGCGTGTAGCTGAGTATTCTGAGTGTAACGGGTCTGTACCGACATCACACAGCGTGTAGCTGAGTATTCTGAGTGTAACGGGTCTGTACCGACATCACAAGGTGTGTAGCTGAGTATTCTGTGGGTAACGGGTCTGTACTGACATCACACAGTGTATAGCTGAGTATTCTGAGTGTAACGGATCTGTACTGACATCACACAGCATGTAGCTGAGTATTCTGAGTGTAACGGGTCTGTACTGACATCACACAGTGTGTAGCTGAGTATTCTGAGTGTAACGGGTCTGAACCGACATCACACAGTGTGTAGCTGAGTATTCTGAGTGTAACGGGTCTGTACTGACATCACACAGTGTGTAGCTGAGTATTCTGAGTGTAACGGGTCTGTACCGACATCACACAGTGTGTAGCTGAGTATTCTGAGTGTAACGGGTCTGTACCGACATCACACAGTGTGTAGCTGAGTATTCTGAGTGTAACGGGTCTGTACCGACATCACACAGTGTGTAGCTGAGTATTCTGAGTGTAACGGGTCTGTACCGACATCACACAGCGTGTAGCTGAGTATTCTGAGTGTAACGGGTCTGTACCGACATCACACAGCGTGTAGCTGAGTATTCTGAGTGTAACGGGTCTGTACCGACATCACACAGTGTGTAGCGGAGTATTCTGAGTGTAACGGGTCTGTACCGACATCACACAGTGTGTAGCTGAGTATTCTGAGTGTAACGGGTCTGAACCGACATCACACAGCGTGCAGCTGAGTATTCTGAGTGTAACGGGTCTGTACCGACATCACACAGCGTGTAGCTGAGTATTCTGAGTGTAACGGGTCTGTACCGACATCACACGGCGTGTAGCTGAGTATTCTGTGTGTAATGGGTCTGTACTGACATCACACAGTGTGTAGCTGAGTATTCTGAGTGTAATGGGTCTGTACCGACATCACACAGTGTGTAGCTGAGTATTCTGAGTGTAACGGGTCTGTACCGACATCACACAGTGTGTAGCTGAGTATTCTGAGTGTAACGGGTCTGTACCGACATCACACAGCGTGTAGCTGAGTATTCGGAGTGTAACGGGTCTGTACCGACATCACACGGCGTGTAGCTGAGTATTCTGTGTGTAATGGGTCTGTACTGACATCACACAGTGTATAGCTGAGTATTCTGAGTGTAACGGGTCTGAACCGACATCACACAGCGTGTAGCTCAGTATTCTGAGTGTAACGGGTCTGTACCGACATCACACAGCGTGTAGCTGAGTATTCTGAGTGTAACGGGTCTGTACCGACATCACAAGGCGTGTAGCTGAGTATTCTGTGGGTAACGGGTCTGTACTGACATCACACAGTGTATAGCTGAGTATTCTGAGTGTAACGGGTCTGTACTGACATCACACAGTGTGTAGCTGAGTATTCCAAGTGTAACGGGTCTGTACTGACATCACACAGTGTGTAGCTGAGTATTCCAAGTGTAACGGGTCTGTACTGACATCACACAGTGTGTAGCTGAGTATTCTGACTGTAACGGGTCTGTACTGACATCACACGGTGTGTAGCTCAGTATTCTGAGTGTAACGGGTCTGTACCGAGATCACACGGCGTGTAGCTGAGTATTCCAAGTGTAACGGGTCTGTACTGACATCACACAGTGTATAGCTGAGTATTCTGAGTGTAATGGGTCTGTACCGACATCACACAGTGTGTAGCTGAGTATTCTGAGTGTAACGGGTATGTACTGACATCACACAGCGTGTAGCTGAGTATTCTGAGTGTAACGGGTCTGTACTGACATCACACAGCGTGTAGCTGAGTATTCTGAGTGTAACAGGTCTGTACCGACATCACACAGTGTGTAGCTGAGTATTCTGAGTGCAACGGGTCTGTACCGACATCACACAGCGTGTAGCTGAGTATTCTGAGTGTAACGGGTCTGTACCGACATCACACAGTGTGTAGCTGAGTATTCTGAGTGTAACGGGTCTGTACTGACATCACACAGCGTGTAGCTGAGTATTCTGAGTGTAACAGGTCTGTACCGACATCACACAGTGTGTAGCTGAGTATTCTGAGTGCAACGGGTCTGTACCGACATCACACAGCGTGTAGCTGAGTATTCTGAGTGTAACGGGTCTGTACCGACATCACACAGTGTGTAGCGGAGTATTCTGAGTGTAACGGGTCTGTACCGACATCACACAGTGTGTAGCTGAGTATTCTGAGTGTAACGGGTCTGAACCGACATCACACAGCGTGTAGCTCAGTATTCTGAGTGTAACGGGTCTGTACCGACATCACACAGCGTGTAGCTGAGTATTCTGAGTGTAACGGGTCTGTACCGACATCACAAGGCGTGTAGCTGAGTATTCTGTGGGTAACGGGTCTGTACTGACATCACACAGTGTATAGCTGAGTATTCTGAGTGTAACGGATCTGTACTGACATCACACAGCATGTAGCTGAGTATTCTGAGTGTAACGGGTCTGTACTGACATCACACAGTGTGTAGCTGAGTATTCTGAGTGTAACGGGTCTGTACCGACATCACACAGTGTGTAGCTGAGTATTCTGAGTGTAACGGATCTGTACTGACATCACACAGCATGTAGCTGAGTATTCTGAGTGTAACGGGTCTGTACTGACATCACACAGTGTGTAGCTGAGTATTCTGAGTGTAACGGGTCTGTACCGACATCACACGGCGTGTAGCTGAGTATTCTGAGTGTAATGGGTCTGTACCGATATCACACGGTGTGCAGCTGAGTATTCTGAGTGTAACGGGTCTGTACTGACATCACACAGTGTATAGCTGAGTATTCTGAGTGTAACGGGTCTGTACTGACATCACACAGTGTATAGCTGAGTATTCTGAGTGTAATGGGTCTGTACCGACATCACACAGTGTGTAGCTGAGTATTCTGAGTGTAACGGGTATGTACTGACATCACACAGCGTGTAGCTGAGTATTCTGAGTGTAACGGGTCTGTACTGACATCACACAGTGTGTAGCTGAGTATTCTGAGTGTAACGGGTCTGTACCGACATCACACAGTGTGTAGCTGAGTATTCTGAGTGCATCGGGTCTGTACCGACATCACACAGCGTGTAGCTGAGTATTCTGAGTGTAACGGGTCTGTACCGACATCACACAGTGTGTAGCGGAGTATTCTGAGTGTAACGGGTCTGTACCGACATCACGCAGTGTGTAGCTGAGTATTCTGAGTGTAACGGGTCTGAACCGACATCACACAGTGTGTAGCTGAGTATTCTGAGTGTAACGGGTCTGTACCGACATCACACAGCGTGTAGCTGAGTATTCTGAGTGTAACGGGTCTGTACCGACATCACAAGGCGTGTAGCTGAGTATTCTATGGGTAACGGGTCTGTACTGACATCACACAGTGTATAGCTGAGTATTCTGAGTGTAACGGATCTGTACTGACATCACACAGCATGTAGCTGAGTATTCTGAGTGTAACGGGTCTGTACTGACATCACACAGTGTGTAGCTGAGTATTCTGAGTGTAACGGGTCTGTACCGACATCACACAGTGTGTAGCTGAGTATTCTGAGTGTAACGGATCTGTACTGACATCACACAGCATGTAGCTGAGTATTCTGAGTGTAACGGGTCTGTACTGACATCACACAGTGTGTAGCTGAGTATTCTGAGTGTAACGGGTCTGTACCGACATCACACAGTGTGTAGCTGAGTATTCTGAGTGTAACGGGTCTGTACCGACATCACACAGTGTGTAGCTGAGTATTCTGAGTGTAACGGGTCTGTACAGACATCACACAGTGTGTAGCGGAGTATTCTGAGTGTAACGGGTCTGTACCGACATCACACAGTGTGTAGCTGAGTATTCTGAGTGTAACGGGTCTGAACCGACATCACACAGCGTGCAGCTGAGTATTCTGAGTGTAACGGGTCTGTACCGACATCACACAGCGTGTAGCTGAGTATTCTGAGTGTAACGGGTCTGTTCCGACATCACACGGCATGTAGCTGAGTATTCTGTGAGTAACGGGTCTGTACCGATATCACACGGTGTGTAGCTGAGTATTCTGAGTGTAACGGGTCTGTACCGACATCACACAGCGTGTAGCTGAGTATTCTGAGTGTAATGGGTCTGTACCGATATCACACGGTGTGTAGCTGAGTATTCTGAGTGTAACGGGTCTGTACTGACATCACACAGTGTATAGCTGAGTATTCTGAGTGTAATGGGTCTGTACCGACATCACACAGTGTGTAGCTGAGTATTCTGAGTGTAACGGGTATGTACTGACATCACACAGCGTGTAGCTGAGTATTCTGAGTGTAACGGGTCTGTACTGACATCACACAGCGTGTAGCTGAGTATTCTGAGTGTAACAGGTCTGTACCGACATCACACAGTGTGTAGCTGAGTATTCTGAGTGCAACGGGTCTGTACCGACATCACACAGCGTGTAGCTGAGTATTCTGAGTGTAACGGGTCTGTACCGACATCACACAGTGTGTAGCGGAGTATTCTGAGTGTAACGGGTCTGTACCGACATCACACAGTGTGTAGCTGAGTATTCTGAGTGTAACGGGTCTGAACCGACATCACACAGCGTGTAGCTCAGTATTCTGAGTGTAACGGGTCTGTACCGACATCACACAGCGTGTAGCTGAGTATTCTGAGTGTAACGGGTCTGTACCGACATCACAAGGCGTGTAGCTGAGTATTCTGTGGGTAACGGGTCTGTACTGACATCACACAGTGTATAGCTGAGTATTCTGAGTGTAACGGATCTGTACTGACATCACACAGCATGTAGCTGAGTATTCTGAGTGTAACGGGTCTGTACTGACATCACACAGTGTGTAGCTGAGTATTCTGAGTGTAACGGGTCTGTACCGACATCACACAGTGTGTAGCTGAGTATTCTGAGTGTAACGGATCTGTACTGACATCACACAGCATGTAGCTGAGTATTCTGAGTGTAACGGGTCTGTACTGACATCACACAGTGTGTAGCTGAGTATTCTGAGTGTAACGGGTCTGTACCGACATCACACAGTGTGTAGCTGAGTATTCTGAGTGTAACGGGTCTGTACTGACATCACACAGTGTGTAGCTGAGTATTCTGAGTGTAACGGGTCTGTACTGACATCACACAGTGTGTAGCTGAGTATTCTGAGTGTAACGGGTCTGTACTGACATCACACGGTGTGTAGCTCAGTATTCTGAGTGTAACGGGTCTGTACCGAGATCACACGGCGTGTAGCTGAGTATTCCAAGTGTAACGGGTCTGTACTGACATCACACAGTGTGTAGCTGAGTATTCCAAGTGTAACGGGTCTGTACTGACATCACACAGTGTGTAGCTGAGTATTCTGACTGTAACGGGTCTGTACTGACATCACACGGTGTGTAGCTCAGTATTCTGAGTGTAACGGGTCTGTACCGAGATCACACGGCGTGTAGCTGAGTATTCCAAGTGTAACGGGTCTGTACTGACATCACACAGTGTGTAGCTGAGTATTCTGAGTGTAATGGGTCTGTACTGACATCACACGGAGTGTAGCTGAGTATTCTGAGTGTCACGGGTCTGTACCGACATCACACAGTGTGTAGCTGAGTATTCTGAGTGTAACGGGTCTGTACTGACATCACACAGCGTGTAGCTGAGTATTCTGAGTGTAACGGGTCTGTACTGACATAACACAGTGTGTAGCTGAGTATTCTGAGTGTAACTGGTCTGTACTGACATCACACAGTGTGCAGCTGAGTATTCTGAGTGTAACGGGACTGTACTGACATCACACGGTGTGTAGCTGAGTATTCTGAGTGTAACGGGTCTGTACTGACATCACACGGTGTGTAGCTAAGTATTCTGAGTGTATCGGGTCTGTACTGACATCACACAGTGTGTAGCTGAGTATTCTGAGTGTAACGGGTCTGTACTGACATCACACAGTGTGTAGCTGAGTATTCTGAGTGTAACGGGTCTGTACCGACATCACACAGTGTGCAGCTGAGTATTCTGAGTGTAACGGGACTGTACTGACATCACACAGTGTGTAGCTGAGTATTCTGAGTGTAACGGGTCTGTACTGACATCACACGGAGTGTAGCTGAGTATTCTGAGTGTAATGGGTCTGTACAGACATCACACGGCGTGTAGCTGAGTATTCTGAGTGTAACGGGTCTGTACCGACATCACACAGTGTGCAGCTGAGTATTCTGAGTGTAACGGGTCTGTACTGACATCACACGGTGTGTAGCTAAGTATTCTGAGTGTATCAGGTCTGTACTGACATCACACAGTGTGTAGCTGAGTATTCTGAGTGTAACGGGTCTGTACTGACATCACACGGTGTGTAGCTGAGTATTCTGAGTGTAACGGGTCTGTACTGACATCACACGGTGTGTAGCTAAGTATTCTGAGTGTATCAGGTCTGTACTGACATCACACAGTGTGTAGCTGAGTATTCTGAGTGTAACGGGTCTGTACTAACATCACACAGTGTGTAGCTGAGTATTCTGAGTGTAACGGGTCTGTACTGACATCACACAGTGTGTAGCTGAGTATTCTGAGTGTAACGGGTCTGTACCGACATCACACAGTGTGCAGCTGAGTATTCTGAGTGTAACGGGACTGTACTGACATCACACAGTGTGTAGCTGAGTATTCTGAGTGTAACGGGTCTGTACTGACATCACACGGAGTGTAGCTGAGTATTCTGAGTGTAATGGGTCTGTACAGATATCACACGGCGTGTAGCTGAGTATTCTGAATGTAACGGATCTGTACTGACATCACACAGCGTGTAGCTGAGTATTCTGAGTGTAACGGGTCTGTACTGACATCACACAGTGTGTAGCTTAGTATTCTGAGTGTAACGGGTCTGTACTGACATCACACAGTGTGCAGCTGATTATTCTGAATGTAACGGGTCTGTACCGACATCACACGGTGTGTAGCTGAGTATTCTGAGTGTAACGGGTCTGTACCGACATCACACAGTGTGTAGCTGAGTATTCTGAGTGTAACGGGTGTGTACTGACATCACACAGTGTGTAGCTGAGTATTCTGAGTGTAACGGGTCTGTACCGACATCACACGGTGTGTAGCTGAGAATTCTGAGTGTAACGGGTCTGTACTGACATCACACGGTGTGTAGCTGAGTATTCTGATTGTAACGGGTCTGTACCGACATCACACAGTGTGTAGCTGAGTATTCTGAGTGTAACGGGTCTGTACTGACATCACACGGCGTGTAGCTGAGTATTCTGAGTGTAACGGGTCTGTACTGACATCACACGGCGTGTAGCTGAGTATTCTGAGTGTAACGGGTCTGTACTGACATCACACGGTGTGTAGCTGAGTATTCTGAATGTAACGGGTCTGTACCGACATCACACGGCGTGTAGCTGAGTATTCTGAGTGTAACGGGTCTGTACTGACATCACACGGCGTGTAGCTGAGTATTCTGAGTGTAACGGGTCTGTACTGACATCACACGGCGTGTAGCTGAGTATTCTGAGTGTAACGGGTCTGTACTGACATCACACGGTGTGTAGCTCAGTATTCTGAGTGTAACGGGTGTGTACTGACATCACACAGTGTGTAGCTGAGTATTCTGAGTGTAACGGGTCTGTACTGACATCACACGGCGTGTAGCTGAGTATTCTGAGTGTAACGGGTCTGTACCGACATCACACGGCGTGTAGCTGAGTATTCTGAGTGTAACGGGTCTGTACTGACCTCACACGGTGTGTAGCTGAGTATTCTGAGTGTAACGGGTCTGTACTGACATCACACAGTGTGTAGCTGAGTATTCTGAGTGTAACGGGTCTGTACCGACATCACATAGTGTGTAGCTGAGTATTCTGAGTGTATCGGGTCTGTACTGACATCACACGGTGTGTAGCTGAGTATTCTGAGTGTAACGGGTCTGTACCGACATCACACGGCGTGTAGCTGAGTATTCTGAGTGTAACGGGTCTGCATTGACATCACACGGAGTGTAGCTGAGTATTCTGAGTGTAACGGGTGTGTACTGACATCACACAGTGTGTAGCTGAGTATTCTGAGTGTAACGGGTCTGTACTGACATCACACAGTGTGTAGCTGAGTATTCTGTGTGTAGTGGGTCTGTACTGACATCACACGGCGTGTAGCTGAGTATTCTGAGTGTAACATGTCTGTACTGACATCACACAGCGTGTAGCTGAGTATTCTGTGTGTAACGGGTCTGTGCTGACATCACACAGTGTGTGGCTGAGTATTCTGAGTGTAACGGGTCTGTACCTACATCACACGGCGTGTAGCTGAGTATTCTGAGTGTAACGGGTCTGTACCGACATCACATGGCGTGTAGCTGAGTATTCTGAGTGTAATGGGTCTGTACTGACATCACACAGTGTGTAGCTGAGTATTCTGAGTGTAACGGGTCTGTACTGACATCACACGGTGTGTAGCTGAGTATTCTGAGTGTAACGGGTCTGTACCGACATCACATAGTGTGTAGCTGAGTATTCTGAGCGTAACGGGTCTGTACAGACATCACACGGCGTGTAGATGAGTATTCTGAGTGTAATGGGTCTGTACCGACATCACACAGTGTGTAGCTGAGTATTCTGAGTGTAACGGGTCTGTACCGACATCACACGGCGTGTAGCTGAGCATTCTGATTGTAATGGGTCTGTACAGACATCACACAGTGTGTAGCTGAGTATTCTGAGTGTAACGGGTCTGTACCGACATCACACGGTGTGTAGCTGAGTATTCTGAGTGTAACGGGTCTGTACTGACATCACACGGCGTGTAGCTGAGTATTCTGAGAGTAACGGGTCTGTACTGACATCACATAGTGTGTAGCTGAGTATTCTGAGTGTAAAGGGTCTGTACTGACATCACACGGTGTGTAGCTGGGTATTCTGAGTGTAACGGGTCTGTACTGACATCACACGGTGTGTAGCTGAGTATTCTGTGAGTAACGGGTCTGTACTGACATCACACAGTGTGTAGCTGAGTATTCAGAGGGTAATGGGTCTGTACAGACATCACAAAGTGTGTAGCTGAGTATTCTGAGTGTAAAGGGTCTGTACCAACATCACACGGTGTGCAGCTGAGTATTCTGAGTGTAACAGGTCTGTACTGACATCACACGGCGTGTAGCTGAGTATTCTGAGTGTAACGGGTCTGTACTGACATCACACAGCGTGTAGCTGAGTATTCTGAGTGTAACGGGTCTGTACTGACATCACACGGCGTATAGCTGAGTATTCTGAGTGTAATGGGTCTGTACTGACATCACACAGTGTGTAGCTGAGTATTCTGAGTGTAACGGGTCTGTACTGACATCACACGGTGTGTAGCTGAGTATTCTGAGTGTAACGGGTCTGTACCGACATCACACAGTGTGTAGCTGAGTATTCTGAGTGTAACGGGTCTGTACTGACATCACACAGTGTGTAGCTGAGTATTCTGAGTGTAGTGGGTCTGTACTGACATCACACAGTGTGTAGCTGAGTATTCTGAGTGTAACGGGTCTGTACCGACATCACACGGTGTGTAGCTGAGTATTCTGAGTGTAACGGGTCTGTACTGACATCACATAGTGTGTAGCTGAGTATTCTGAGTGTAACGGGTCTGTACCGACATCACACGGTGTGTAGCTGAGTATTCTGAGTGTAACGGGTCTGTACTGACATCACACGGTGTGTAGCTGAGTATTCTGAGTGTAATGGGTCTGTACTGACATCACACAGTGTGTAGCTTAGTATTCTGAGTGTAATGGGTCTGTACTGACATCACACAGTGTATAGCTGAGTATTCTGAGTGTAACGGGTCTGTACTGACATCACACAGTGTGTAGCTGAGTATTCTGAGTGTAACGGGTCTGTACGGACATCACACAGCGTGTAGCTGAGTATTCTGAGTGTAACGGGTCTGTACTGACATCACACGGCGTGTAGCTGAGTATTCTGAGTGTAACGGGTCTGTACTGACATCACACGGTGTGTAGCTGAGTATTCTGAGTGTAATGGGTCTGTACTGACATCACACGGTGTGTAGCTGACTATTCTGAGTGTAATGGGTCTGTACTGACATCACACAGTGTATAGCTGAGTATTCTGAGTGTAACGGGTCTGTACTGACATCACACAGTGTGTAGCTGAGTATTCTGAGTGTAACGGGTCTGTACTGACATCACACAGTGTATAGCTGAGTATTCTGAGTGTAATGGGTCTGTACTGACACCACACGGTGTGTAGCTGAGTATTCTGAGTGTAATGGGTCTGTACCGACATCACACAGTGTGTAGCTGAGTATTCTGAGTGTAATGGGTCTGTACTGACATCACACGGTGTGTAGCTGAGTATTCTGAGTGTAACGGGTCTGTACTGACATCACACAGTGTGTAGCTGAGTATTCTGAGTGTAATGGGTCTGTACTGACATCACACAGTGTATAGCTGAGTATTCTGAGTGTAACGGGTCTGTACTGACATCACACAGTGTGTAGCTGAGTATTCTGAGTGTAACGGGTCTGTACTGACATCACACAGTGTATAGCTGAGTATTCTGAGTGTAACGGGTCTGTACTGACATCACACAGTGTGTAGCTGAGTATTCTGAGTGTAACGGGTCTGTACTGACATCACATAGTGAGTAGCTGAGTATTCTGAGTGTAACGGGTCTGTACAGACATCACACAGCGTATAGCTGAGTATTCTGAGTGTAATGGGTCTGTACCGACATCACACGGCGTGTAGCTGAGTATTCTGAGTGTAATGGGTCTGTACCGACATCACACAGTGTGTAGCTGAGTATTCTGGGTGTAATGGGTTTGTACTGACATCACACGGTGTGTAGCTGAGTATTCTGAGTGTAACGGGTCTGTACTGACATCACACAGTGTGTAGCTGAGTATTCTGAGTGTAATGGGTCTGTACTGACACCACACGGTGTGTAGCTGAGTATTCTGAGTGTAATGGGTCTGTACCGACATCACACAGTGTGTAGCTGAGTATTCTGAGTGTAATGGGTCTGTACTGACATCACACGGTGTGTAGCTGAGTATTCTGAGTGTAACGGGTCTGTACTGACATCACACGGTGTGTAGCTGAGTATTCTGAGTGTAACGGGTCTGTACTGACATCACACGGTGTGTAGCTGAGTATTCTGAGTGTAACGGGTCTGTACTGACATCACACAGTGTATAGCTGAGTATTCTGAGTGTAACGGGTCTGTACTGACATCACACAGTGTGTAGCTGAGTATTCTGAGTGTAACGGGTCTGTACTGACATCACATAGTGAGTAGCTGAGTATTCTGAGTGTAACGGGTCTGTACAGACATCACACAGCGTATAGCTGAGTATTCTGAGTGTAATGGGTCTGTACCGACATCACACGGCGTGTAGCTGAGTATTCTGAGTGTAACGGGTCTGTACCGACATCACACGGTGTGTAGCTGAGTATTCTGAGTGTAACGGGTCTGCACTGACATCACACGGCGTGTAGCTGAGTATTCTGAGTGTAACGGGTCTGTACTGACATCACACGGTGTGTAGCTGAGTATTGTGAGTGTAATGGGTCTGTACTGAGATCACACAGTGTGTAGCTGAGTATTCTGTGTGTAACGGGTCTGTACCGACATCACACGGCATGTAGCTGAGTATTCTGAGTGTAATGGGTCTGTACTAACATCACACAGTGTGTAGCTGAGTATTCTGAGTGTAACGGGTCTGTACTGACATCACACAGTGTGTAGCTGAGTATTCTGTGTGTAACGGGTCTGTACCGACATCACACAGTGTGTAGCTGAGTATTCTGAGTGTAACGGGTCTGTACTGACATCACACAGTGTGTAGCTGAGTATTCTGAGTGTAATGGGTCTGTACTGACATCACACAGTGTGTAGCTGAGTATTCCGAGTGTAACGCGTCTGTACTGACATCACACAGTGTGTAGCTGAGTATTCTGAGTGTAACGGGTCTGTACTGACATCACACAGTGTGTAGCTGAGTATTCTGAGTGTATCGGGTCTGTACTGACATCACACGGTGTGTAGCTGAGTATTCTGAGTGTAATGGGTCTGTACTGACATCACACGGCGTGTAGCTGAGTATTCTGAGTGTAACGGGTCTGTACTGACATCACACAATGTGTAGCTGAGTATTCTGAGTGTATCGGGTCTGTACTGACATCACACAGTGTGTAGCTGAGTATTCTGAGTGTATCGGGTCTGTACTGACATCACACGGTGTGTAGCGGAGTATTCTGAGTGTAATGGGTCTGTACTGACATCACACGGTGTGTAGCTGAGTATTCTGAGTGTAATGGGTCTGTACTGACATCACACAGTGTGTAGCTGATGTTAGAACCTTGCTCTTAGGTCTTTTTTCCTTTGCTGGTCACATGACCTTGTTGGCCTATTTAATCCTGCTCCGCCCTTCTGGCTTTGCTGGACTTCATTGTATATCTACTTTCTAGCTAGCCTGTGCTCTGTGTCTTGCTCTGTTAGTTTGCTTGGTCTACGGACCTCTATGTTCTATCTATTTTGTTTGTTCGTCTGTCTGCTACTATTTCTGTTAGGAGGTGTCCCATATTCCTCCCAGTCCTTAGTACTTGTAGGGATTCCCTCCCCACATCTATAGGTCTCCGTACAGACTAGATTAGGACTTTAGCAGGTCTGATCGCAGGATCAGGTTCCCTGTTACATCGTAGGGATTCAGCTGAGTCCTATAGTAGGGACAGATCTCCTCTCTTTCCTTAGTTTTGGTAGCAGAACATAACAGTAAGTCCAGCCTGCAAATTCTCTAAGGAAAGATTTTTTTTGTTCCATCATGGTGTCGGTTCAGGATTTGGCTAAACACCTGCAGGGACTCTCTCTGGAAGTGGCCGAGCTCCGTCAGCACGTGAGTAACTGTCCTGGAGCATATTTCTTGGAGCCTAAAGTATGTTTGCCGGATTTATTTTTTGGTGAACATCGAGAATTTTTTTCATTTAAAAATGCTTGCTTATTGTATTTTTGTTTGAGACCCAAGTCCTCTGGGGATGAATCCCAGCGCGTAGGGTTCATAATGTCACTTTTGCGCAAAGAGCCTCAGGAGTGGGTCTTTTCTTTGCAACCTAGTGATACATGCTTCAGATCAGTGGATAGTTTTTTTTCTGCTTTAGGACTATTATATGATGATCCTGACCGTGTGGCATCAGCTGAGACTGAGTTGAGACGTTTAAAACAAGGATCAGGTAATGTGGAAAAATATTGTACTCATTTTCGTCGTTGGTCCACTCAAACAGGGTGGAACGATTCTGCTCTGAAAAGTCTATTTCTTGCTGGGCTCAGTGAAAGGGTTAAAGACCTGCTAATTGCTTATCCTACACCTGAGGATTTGCAACAGGCTATGCAATTAGCTATACGGGTGGATAGAAGACTGCGTGCTAGGGTTAATGAGAGCAAATCCTCTGCTATGTCAGTTTCTGGTTATGATAATGTGTGTACTAACAATGGTGAACCGATGGAGATTGGATCGGTGGCACCTCGCTCTCAAGAAAAAGACCGTCGTTTTTCGGAAGGCTTGTGTTTCTATTGCGGAAAATCTGGTCATTTGATTAAAGGCTGTGAGCTTCGTATGAAGAAAGAAAAAAAAATGGTCAGTCACGCCCGTATTGCCTGTTTAAATTCCAAGGGTGTATTTTTAGCTGCTTCCACGATTGCTCAGGAAAAATTTATGGAATTTCGGGTGTTTGTTGATTGCGGGTCTACACTGAATGTAATTGATGGGGGATTCGTGGAAAAACTCAATTTAAAACCTGAACCTTTATCATCCCCCATTGCTGTGGTTTCTGTGGATGGCTCCCCTTTGAAGAATATTACTCTCAAGGTCAGTGAATTTCCTCTCACTATTAATGGTGTTCACCATGAGAAATTGGATTTGGTAGTGTTGAATAACTTGCCTTCTCCAGTAATATTGGGTTTGCCCTGGTTAAAATTTCACAATCCTGTACTGGATTGGTCTACCAGTGAAATTAAATCCTGGAGCCATAAATGTTATGACAAGTGTTGTAACGGGCGTATTGCAGCTTTGGATAGGGGAGAATTGCCTGTTCCTATTCAGGATTTTTGGAGAGTTTTTTCTGAGGAGGAGTCGCAGGTTTTGCCTCCCCATAGAGACTATGATTGTTCTATTGAATTTGTCCCTGGAGCGACTCTTCCTAAAAGTCGTTTATTTAACCTTACTATTCCTGAGAGGAAGGCTTTGGAGGAATACATACAGACAAGTTTGGCCGCCGGTCACATTAGGCCCTCTAAGTCTCCTGTGGCGGTTGGATTTTTTTTTGTTAAAAAAAAGGACGGCGGTTTACGTCCTTGTCTGGATTTTCGTGAGATTAACAAAATTACTGTACGCAATCCTTACCCACTGCCATTGATTCCTGATCTGTTTAACCAGTTATTGGGGGCCAAGTGGTTCTCTAAAATTGACCTTAAGGGGGCATACAATCTGTTGCGCATGAAGGAGGGTGATGAATGGAAGACTGCTTTTAACACTCCTGTGGGTCATTTTGAGAATCTGGTTATGCCTTTTGGTCTTACTAATGCTCCTGCATTTTTTCAGAATCTTATTAATGACATCCTTAGACCTTTGATCGGTAAAAATGTGGTTGTGTATTTGGATGACATTTTGATTTATTCGCCAGATCTGGAGTCTCATTGGCGGAGCGTGCGTGAGGTATTACAGTTATTAATGGATAATTCGCTTTTTGCTAAGCTGGAGAAATGTGAGTTCGCTGTACAGAGAATTAGTTTTTTGGGCTACATTATCTCCAGCAAAGGTTTTGAGATGGATCCGGTTAAGGTTCAGGCTGTGCAGGAATGGCCTAGGCCTATTGGTTTGAAATCGATACAGAGGTTTTTGGGTTTCGCCAATTACTATAGAAAATTCATAAAAAATTTTTCTAGTATTGTCAAACCTCTGACTGATCTCACCAGGAAAGGTGCTGATGCGGTTCAGTGGTCTTCTGAGGCCATTGAAGCTTTTGTGTATCTCAAGGAGAGGTTCACCTCTGCTCCCATCCTTATGCAGCCTGATGTTACTAGGCCGTTTTTGGTTGAGGTTGATGCTTCCTCGGTGGGGGTTGGCGCAGTATTGTCTCAGGATAACGGGGATGGATTACATCCCTGTGCCTTTTTTTCAAAAAAATTTTCGGAGACTGAACTGAATTACGATATTGGTAATCGGGAATTATTGGCTATTAAACTCGCATTTGAACACTGGCGCCACTTCTTGGAAGGTGCGGAATTTCCCGTTCAGGTTCTTACGGATCATAAAAATCTGATATATCTTGATGCTGCCAAGCGCCTGAATGCCCGTCAGGCTAGGTGGGCACTGTTTTTCTCGCGGTTTAATTTCTCCGTTACTTACATCCCTGGTACTAAGAATGTTAAGGCGGATGCCTTGTCTCGCAGTTTTTCTCCCATAGTCGGTGCTGAGAAAGAGGAAAACATTTTACAAGAAGGTGTTGTGATAGCTGCTTTAGACTCCGTTTTGGAAGATGAGATTCTTAAAGCTCAGGAGAATGCCCCATCTAACACTCCTCATGGGAGGTTGTTTGTGCCTGGGACCTTTAGGAGAGATTTGTTTGTTGAGTGTCACGAATCTCGGTTGGCAGGTCATCCCGGAATCTCTGAGACCAAGAGACTGGTGGGTCGCAGTTTTTGGTGGCCTGGATGGCAGAAGGAAGTCATTAAGTGGGTGCGCGAATGTACTATATGTGCTAGATCTAAGTCCTCACATACTCCTGCTGCGGGGTTGCTTTGTCCTTTGGAGGTCCCCAGTGCTCCTTGGACACATTTGGCTATGGACTTTATAACTGACCTTCCCCCCTCTGAGGGTTTTACTGTCATCTGGGTGGTCGTGGACCGTTTTAGCAAGATGTGTCACTTGGTTCCCTTCGTCAAACTGCCCTGCGCTAAAACTCTCGCTAAGGCCTTTGTCAAGGAAATTGTCAGACTTCATGGCGTTCCTACTGACATTGTTTCTGATAGGGGTCCTCAGTTCGTGGCTCGTTTTTGGCGTGCCTTTTGTGACAGGTTGGGAATTCATTTGTCGTTTTCGTCCAGATATCATCCTGAATCTAATGGCCAGACAGAAAGGAAAAACCAGGATGTTGAGCAGTTCTTGCGTTCTTTTGTGGCAGACAATCAAGAGGGGTGGTCTGAGTTTCTGCCACTTGCCGAATTTGCTCTGAACAATCATACATCTTCTTCTGCTGGTTGTTCACCTTTTTTTTGTTGTTCTGGGAGACATCCGTCGTTTGGGTCGTTCTCCAAGTTGGGATCTGCCGTGCCTGAGGAGGAGAATTTTTCCGGTGATTTGGAAAGAGTTTGGATGGATGTGCGTGGTAATCTTCAGGAGGCCAACAGAAAATCTAAAGACTACTTTGATAGGAAACCACAGGAGGTTTTGTTCGCTGTTGGTGACATGGTTTGGTTGTCCTCTAGGAATCTGCGGTTGAGGATTCCTTCTAAGAAATTGGGTCCCAAGTTTGTAGGGCCCTTTAAGGTGCTTCAGGTTGTCAACCAATCTGCTGTTAGGTTGGAGGTTCCTACCTCCTGGAGAATTAATCCGGTCTTTCATGTCTCTCTGTTAAAAAAAGCTGTTGTGTCGGATGGTGACGCCTCTGCCTCTGTTCCTCCGGTGGTGGAGGACGGGGAATATGAAATTTCTCGCATCCTTGACTCTAGACGGTATAGAGGTAGTTTGCAGTATCTTGTGGCCTGGAAAGGTTTCGGACCCGAGGATAACTCTTGGGTGAGGTCAGATGATGTTTCCACGTCCAGACTTATCAGAGCGTTTCACAGGAGATTTCCTGATAAGCCTGGTCCTAGGGGATCCGGAGGATCCTCTTAGAAGGGGGGGTACTGTTAGAACCTTGCTCTTAGGTCTTTTTTCCTTTGCTGGTCACATGACCTTGTTGGCCTATTTAATCCTGCTCCGCCCTTCTGGCTTTGCTGGACTTCATTGTATATCTACTTTCTAGCTAGCCTGTGCTCTGTGTCTTGCTCTGTTAGTTTGCTTGGTCTACGGACCTCTATGTTCTATCTATTTTGTTTGTTCATCTGTCTGCTACTATTTCTGTTAGGAGGTGTCCCATATTCCTCCCAGTCCTTAGTACTTGTAGGGATTCCCTCCCCACATCTATAGGTCTCCGTACAGACTAGATTAGGACTTTAGCAGGTCTGATCGCAGGATCAGGTTCCCTGTTACATCGTAGGGATTCAGCTGAGTCCTATAGTAGGGACAGATCTCCTCTCTTTCCTTAGTTTTGGTAGCAGAACATAACAGCTGAGTATTCTGAGTGTAACGGGTCTGTACTGACATCACACGGAGTGTAGCTGAGTATTCTGAGTGTAACGGGTCTGTACTGACATCACACGGCGTGTAGCTGAGTATTCTGAGTATAACGGGTCTGTACTGACATCACACAGTGTGTAGCTGAGTATTCTGAGTGTAACGGGTCTGTACTGACATCACACAGTGTGTAGCTGAGTATTCTGAGTGTAACGGGTCTGTACTGACATCACACGGTGTGTAGCTGAGTATTCTGAGTGTAACGGGTCTGTACTGACATCACACAGTGTGTAGCTGAGTATTCTGAGTGTAATGGGTCTGTACTGACATCACACGGTGTGTAGCTGAGTATTCTGAGTGTAACGGGTCTGTACTGACATCACACAGTGTGTAGCTGAGTATTCTGAGTGTAACGGGTGTGTACTGACATCACACAGTGTGTAGCTGAGTATTCTGAGTGTAACGGGTCTGTACCGACATCACATAGTGTGTAGCTGAGTATTCTGAGTGTAACGGATCTGTACTGACATCACACGGTGTGTAGCTGAGTATTCTGAGTGTAACGGGTCTGTACTGACATCACACGGCGTGTAGCTGAGTATTTTGAGTGTAACGGGTCTGTACTGACATCACACAGTGTGTAGCTGAGTATTCTAAGTGTAACAGGTCTGTACTGACATCACACAGTGTGTAGCTGAGTATTCTGAGTGTAATGGGTCTGTACCGACATCACACAGTGTGTAGCTGAGTATTCTGAGTGTAACGGGTCTGTACTGACATCACACAGTGTGCAGCTGAGTATTCTGAGTGTAACAGGTCTGTACTGACATCACACAGTGTGTAGCTGAGTATTCTGAGTGTAACGGGTCTGCACTGACATCACACGGAGTGTAGCTGAGTATTCTGAGTGTAACGGGTGTGTACTGACATCACACAGTGTGTAGCTGAGTATCCTGAGTGTAACGGGTCTGTACTGACATCACACAGTGTGTAGCTGAGTATTCTGAGTGTAATGGGTCTGTACCGACATCACACAGTGTGTAGCTGAGTATTCTGAGTGTAACGGGTCTGTACTGACATCACACAGTGTGCAGCTGAGTATTCTGAGTGTAGTGGGTCTGTACTGACATCACACGGTGTGTAGCTGAGTATTCTGAGTGTAACGGGTCTGTACTGACATCACACAGTGTGTGGCTGAGTATTCTGTGTGTAACGGGTCTGTGCTGACATCACACAGTGTGTGGCTGAGTATTCTGAGTGTAATGGGTCTGTACCGACATCACACGGTGTGTAGCTGAGTGTTCTGAGTGTAACGGGTCTGTACCGACATCACACAGTGTGTAGCTGAGTATTCTGAGTGTAACGGGTCTGTACTGACATCACACAGTGTGCAGCTGAGTATTCTGAGTGTAGTGGGTCTGTACTGACATCACACGGTGTGTAGCTGAGTATTCTGAGTGTAATGGGTCTGTACCGACATCACACGGCGTGTAGCTGAGTGTTCTGAGTGTAACGGGTCTGTACCGACATCACACGGCGTGTAGCTGAGTATTCTGAGTGTAATGGGTCTGTACTGACATCACACAGTGTGTAGCTGAGTATTCTGAGTGTAACGGGTCTGTACCGACATCACACGGTGTGTAGCTGAGTATTCTGAGTGTAACGGGTCTGTACCGACATCACACGGCGTGTAGCTGAGTATTCTGAGTGTAACGGGTCTGTACCGACATCACAAGGCGTGCAGATGAGTATTCTGAGTGTAACGGGTGTGTACTGACATCACACAGTGTGTAGCTGAGTATTCTGAGTGTAACGGGTCTGTACTGACATCACATAGTTTGTAGCTGAGTATTCTGAGTGTAACGGGTCTGTACTGACATCACACGGTGTGTAGCTGGGTATTCTGAGTGTAACGGGTCTGCACTGACATCACATAGTGTGTAGCTGAGTATTCTGAGTGTAACGGGTCTGTACTGACATCACACAGTGTGTAGCTGAGTATTCTGAGTGTAACAGGTCTGTACCGACATCACACGGTGTGTAGCTGAGTATTCTGAGTGTAAAGGGTCTGTACTGACATCACACAGTGTGTAGCTGAGTATTCTGAGTGTAACGGGTCTGTACCGACATCACACAGTGTGTAGCTGAGTATTCTGAGTGTAACGTTTCTGTACTGACATCACACAGTTTGTAGCTGAGTATTCTGAGTGTAGTGGGTCTGTACTGACATCACACAGTGTGTAGCTGAGTATTCTGAGTGTAACGTTTCTGTACTGACATCACACAGTTTGTAGCTGAGTATTCTGAGTGTAGTGGGTCTGTACCGACATCACAAGGCGTGCAGATGAGTATTCTGAGTGTAACGGGTCTGTAGTGACATCACACAGCATGTAGCTGAGTATTCTGTGTGTAACGGGTCTGTGCTGACATCACACAGTGTGTAGCTGAGTATTCTGAGTGTAACGGGTCTGTACCGACATCACACGGCGTGTAGCTGAGTATTCTGAGGGTAACGGGTCTGTACCGACATCACACGGTGTGTAGCTGAGTATTCTGAGTGTAACGGGTCTATACCGACATCACACGGCGTGTAGCTGAGTATTCTGAGGGTAACGGGTCTGTACCGACATCACACGGCGTGTACCTGAGTATTCTGAGTGTAACGGGTCTGCACTGACATCACACGGCGTGCAGCTGAGTATTCTGAGTGTAACGGGTCTGTACCGACATCACACGGCGTGTATCTGAGTGTTCTGAGTGTAACGGGTCTGTACCGACATCACACGGCGTGCAGCTGAGTATTCTGAGTGTAATGGGTCTGTACTGACATCACACAGTGTGTAGCTGAGTATTCTGAGTGTAACGGGTCTGTACCGACATCACATAGTGTGTAGCTGAGTATTCTGAGTGTAACGGATCTGTACTGACATCACCCGGTGTGTAGCTGAGTATTCTGACTGTAACGGGTCTGTACTGACATCACACGGCGTGTAGCTGAGTATTCTGAGTGTAACAGGTCTGTACTGACATCACACAGGGTGTAGCTGAGTATTCTGAGTGTAACGGGTCTGCACTGACATCACACAGCGTGTAGCTGAGTATTCTGAGTGTAACGGGTCTGTACCGACATCACACACTGTGTAGCTGAGTATTCTGAGTGTAACGGGTCTGTACCGACATCACACGGTGTGTAGCGGAGTATTCTGAGTGTAACGGGTCTGTACCGACATCACACGGCGTGTAGCTGAGTATTCTGAGTGTAACGGGTCTGCACTGACATCACACGGCGTGCAGCTGAGTATTCTGAGTGTAACGGGTCTGTACCGACATCACACGGCGTGTATCTGAGTGTTCTGAGTGTAACGGGTCTGTACCGACATCAAACGGCGTGCAGCTGAGTATTCTGAGTGTAACGGGTCTGTACCGACATCACACGGCGTGCAGCTGAGTATTCTGAGTGTAACGGGTCTGTACTGACATCACACAGTGTGTAGCTGAGTATTCTGAGTGTAACGGGTCTGTACTGACATCACACAGTGTGTAGCTGAGTATTCTGAGTGTAACGGGTGTGTACTGACATCACACAGTGTGTAGCTGAGTATTCTGAGTGTAACAGGTCTGTACTGACATCACACGGCGTGTAGCTGAGTATTCTGAGTGTAACGGGTCTGTACTGACATCACACGGTGTGTAGCTGAGTATTCTGAGCGTAACGGGTCTGTACTGACATCACACGGCGTGTAGCTGAGTGTTCTGAGTGTAACGGGTCTGTACTGACATCACACGGTGTGTAGCTGAGTGTTCTGAGTGTAACGGGTCTGTACTGACATCACACGGTGTGTAGCTGAGTATTCTGAGTGTAACGGGTCTGTACTGACATCACACGGCGTGTAGCTGAGTATTCTGAGTGTAATGGGTCTGTACTGACATCACACGGTGTGTAGCTGAGTATTCTGAGTGTAATGGGTCTGTACTGACATCACACAATGTGTAGCTGAGTATTCTGAGTGTAATGGGTCTGTACTGACATCACACAGTGTATAGCTGAGTATTCTGAGTGTAACGGGTCTGTACTGACATCACACAGTGTATACCTGAGTATTCTGAGTGTAACGGGTCTGTACTGACATCACATAGTGTGTAGCTGAGTATTCTGAGTGTAACGGGTCTGTACTGACATCACATAGTGTGTAGCTGAGTATTCTGAGTGTAACAGGTCTGTACCGACATCACACCGTGTGTAGCTGAGTATTCTGAGTGTAACAGGTCTGTACCGACATCACACCGTGTGTAGCTGAGTATTCTGAGTGTCACAGGTCTGTACCGACATCACACGGCGTGTAGCTGAGTATTCTGAGTGTAACAGGTCTGCACTGACATCACACGGCGTGTAGCTGAGTATTCTGAGTGTAACGGGTCTGTACTGACATCACACAGTGTGTAGCTGAGTATTCTGAGTGTAACGGGTCTGTACTGACATCACACAGTGTGTAGCTGAGTATTCTGAGTGTAACGGGTCTGTACTGACATCACACGGTGTGTAGCTGAGTATTCTGAGTGTAACGGGTCTGTACTGACATCACACAGTGTGTAGCTGAGTATTCTGAGTGTAACGGGTCTGTACTGACATCACACAGTGTGTAGCTGAGTATTCTGAGTGTAACGGGTCTGTACTGACATCACACGGTGTGTAGCTGAGTATTCTGAGTGTAACGGGTCTGTACTGACATCACACAGTGTGTAGCTGAGTATTCTGAGTGTAACGGGTCTGTACTGACATCACACGGTGTGTAGCTGAGTATTCTGAGTGAAACGGGTCTGTACTGACATCACATGGTGTGTAGCTCAGTATTCTGAGTGTAACGGGTCTGTACCGACATCACACGGTGTGTAGCTGAGTATTCTGAGTGTAACGGGTCTGTACCGACATCACACGGTGTGTAGCTGAGTATTCTGAGTGTAACGGGTCTGTACTGACATCACACGGTGTGTAGCTGAGTATTCTGAGTGTAATGGGTCTGTCCTGACATCACACAGTGTGTAGCTGAGTATTCTGAGTGTAATGGGTCTGTACTGACATCACACAGTGTATCGCTGAGTATTCTGAGTGTAACGGGTTTGCACTGACATCACACAGTGTATAGCTGAGTATTCTGAGTGTAATGGGTCTGTACCGACATCACACAGTGTGTTGATGAGTATTCTGAGTGTAATGGGTCTGTACTGACATCACACAGTGTATAGCTGAGTATTCTGAGTGTAATGGGTCTGTACTGACATCACATAGTGAGTAGCTGAGTATTCTGAGTGTAACGGGTCTGTATCGACATCACACAGTGTATAGCTGAGTATTCTGAGTGTAACGGGTCTGTACCGACATCACACAGTGTACAGCTGAGTATTCTGAGTGTAATGGGTCTGTACTGACATCACACAGTGTATAGCTGAGTATTCTGAGTGTAACGGGTCTGTAGCGACATCACACGGTGTGTAGCTGAGTATTCTGAGTGTAATGGGTCTGTACCGACATCACACGGTGTGTAGCTGAGTATTCTGAGTGTAATGGGTCTGTACTGACATCACACAGTTTATAGCTGAGTATTCTGAGTGTAACGGGTCTGTACTGACATCACACAGTGTGTAGCTGAGTATTCTGAGTGTAACGGGTCTGTACTGACATCACACAGTGTATAGCTGAGTATTCTGAGTGTAACGGGTCTGTACTGACATCACACAGTGTGTAGCTGAGTATTCTGAGTGTAACGGGTCTGTACTGACATCACACAGTGTGTAGCTGAGTATTCTGAGTGTAACGGGTCTGTACTGACATCACATAGTGAGTAGCTGAGTATTCTGAGTGTAACGGGTCTGTACTGACATCACACAGTGTATAGCTGAGTATTCTGAGTGTAAAGGGTCTGTACTGACATCACACAGTGTATAGCTGAGTATTCTGAGTGTAATGGGTCTGTACCGACATCACACAGTGTGTAGCTGAGTATTCTGAGTGTAATGGGTCTGTACCGACATCACACAGTGTGTAGCTGAGTATTCTGAGTGTAATGGGTCTGTACCGACATCACACAGTATGTAGCTGAGTATTCTGGGTGTAATGGGTCTGTACTGACATCACACGGTGTGTAGCTGAGTATTCTGAGTGTATCGGGTCTGTACTGACATCACACAGTGTGTAGCTGAGTATTCTGAGTGTAATGGGTCTGTACTGACATCACACGGTGTGTAGCTGAGTATTCTGAGTGTAATGGGTCTGTACCGACATCACACGGTGTGTTGATGAGTATTCTGAGTGTAATCGGTCTGTACTGACATCACACGGTGTGTAGCTGAGTATTCTGAGTGTAACGGGTCTGTACTGACATCACACGGTGTGTAGCTGAGTATTCTGAGTGTAACGGGTCTGTACTGACATCACACAGTGTATAGCTGAGTATTCTGAGTGTAACGGGTCTGTACTGACATCACACAGTGTGTAGCTGAGTATTCTGAGTGTAACGGGTCTGTACTGACATCACACATTGTGTAGCTGAGTATTCTGAGTGTAACGGGTCTGTACTGACATCACACAGTGTGTAGCTGAGTATTCTGAGTGTAACTGGTCTGTACTGACATCACACAGTGTATAGCTGAGTATTCTGGGTGTATCGGGTCTGTACTGACATCACACAGTGTGTAGCTGAGTATTCTGAGAGTAAAGGGTCTGTACTGACATCACACAGTGTATAGCTGAGTATTCTGAGTGTAATGGGTCTGTACTGACATCACACAGTGTGTAGCTGAGTATTCTGAGTGTAACGGGTCTGTACTGACATCACATAGTGAGTAGCTGAGTATTCTGAGTGTAACGGGTCTGTACCGACATCACACGGTGTGTAGCTGAGTATTCTGAGTGTAACGGATCTGTACAGACATCACACGGCGTATAGCTGAGTATTCTGAGTGTAATGGGTCTGTACTGACATCACACAGTGTGTAGCTGAGTATTCTGAGTGTATCGGGTCTGTACCGACATCACACGGCGTGTAGCTGAGTATTCTGAGTGTAACGGGTCAGCACTGACATCACACAGTGTGTAGCTGAGTATTCTGAGTGTAATGGGTCTGTACCGACATCACACGGCGTGTAGCTGAGTATTCTGAGTGTAACGGGTCTGTACCGACATCACACAGTGTGTAGCTGAGTATTGTGAGTGTAACGGGTCTGCACTGACATCACACGGCGTGTAGCTGAGTATTCTGAGTGTAACGGGTCTGTACTGACATCACACAGTGTGTAGCTGAGTATTCTGAGTGTAACGGGCCTGTACTGACATCACACAGTGTGTAGCTGAGTATTCTGAGTGTAACGGGTCTGTACTGACATCACACAGTGTGTAGCTGAGTATTCTGCGTGTAACGGATCTGTACTGACATCACACAGTGTATAGCTGAGTATTCTGAGTGTATCGGGTCTGTACTGACATCACACAGTGTGTAGCTGAGTATTCTGAGTGTAATGGGTCTGTACTGACATCACACAGTGTATAGCTGAGTATTCTGAGTGTAACGGGTCTGTACTGACATCACACAGTGTGTAGCTGAGTATTCTGAGTGTAACGGGTCTGTACTGACATCACACAGTGTATAACTGAGTATTCTGAGTGTATCGGGTCTGTACTGACATCACACAGCGTGTAGCTGAGTATTCTGAGTGTAATGGGTCTGTACTGACATCACACAGTGTGTAGCTGAGTATTCTGAGTGTAACGGGTCTGTACCGACATCACACGGTGTGTAGCTGAGTATTCTGAGTGTAATGGGTCTGTACCGACATCACACGGTGTGTAGCTGAGTATTCTGAGTGTAACGGGTCTGTACTGACATCACACAGTGTGTAGCTGAGTATTCTGAGTGTAACGGGTCTGTACTGACATCACACGGTGTGTAGCTGAGTATTCTGAGTGTAATGGGTCTGTACTGACATCACACAGTGTATAGCTGAATATTCTGAGTGTAACGGGTCTGTACTTACATCACACAGTGTGTAGCTGAGTATTCTGAGTGTAACGGGTCTGTACTGACATCACACAGTGTGTAGCTGAGTATTCTGAGTGTAACGGGTCTGTACTGACATCACACAGTGTATAGCTGAGTATTCTGAGTGTATCGGGTCTGTACTGACATCACACAGTGTGTAGCTGAGTATTCTGAGAGTAAAGGGTCTGTACTGACATCACACAGTGTATAGCTGAGTATTCTGAGTGTAACGGGTCTGTACCGACATCACACGGTGTGTAGCTGAGTATTCTGAGTGTAACGGGTCTGTACCGACATCACACGGTGTGTAGCTGAGTATTCTGAGTGTAACGGATCTGTACAGACATCACACAGCGTATAGCTGAGTATTCTGAGTGTAATGGGTCTGTACTGACATCACACAGTGTGTAGCTGAGTATTCTGAGTGTATCGGGTCTGTACCGACATCACACGGCGTGTAGCTGAGTATTCTGAGTGTAACGGGTCAGGACTGACATCACACAGTGTGTAGCTGAGTATTCTGAGTGTAATGGGTCTGTACCGACATCACACAGTGTGTAGCTGAGTATTGTGAGTGTAACGGGTCTGCACTGACATCACACGGTGTGTAGCTGAGTATTCTGAGTGTAACGGGTCTGTACTGACATCACACAGTGTGTAGCTGAGTATTCTGAGTGTAACGAGTCTGTACTGACATCACACGGTGTGTAGCTGAGTATTCTGAGTGTAACGGGTCTGTACTGACATCACACAGTGTGTAGCTGAGTATTCTGAGTGTAACGGGTCTGTACTGACATCACACAGTGTGTAGCTGAGTATTCTGAGTGTAACGGGTCTGTACTGACATCACACGGTGTGTAGCTGAGTATTCTGAGTGAAACGGGTCTGTACTGACATCACATGGTGTGTAGCTCAGTATTCTGAGTGTAACGGGTCTGTACCGACATCACACGGTGTGTAGCTGAGTATTCTGAGTGTAACGGGTCTGTACCGACATCACACGGTGTGTAGCTGAGTATTCTGAGTGTAACGGGTCTGTACTGACATCACACGGTGTGTAGCTGAGTATTCTGAGTGTAATGGGTCTGTCCTGACATCACACAGTGTGTAGCTGAGTATTCTGAGTGTAATGGGTCTGTACTGACATCACACAGTGTATCGCTGAGTATTCTGAGTGTAACGGGTTTGCACTGACATCACACAGTGTATAGCTGAGTATTCTGAGTGTAATGGGTCTGTACCGACATCACACAGTGTGTTGATGAGTATTCTGAGTGTAATGGGTCTGTACTGACATCACACAGTGTATAGCTGAGTATTCTGAGTGTAATGGGTCTGTACTGACATCACATAGTGAGTAGCTGAGTATTCTGAGTGTAACGGGTCTGTATCGACATCACACAGTGTATAGCTGAGTATTCTGAGTGTAACGGGTCTGTACCGACATCACACAGTGTACAGCTGAGTATTCTGAGTGTAATGGGTCTGTACTGACATCACACAGTGTATAGCTGAGTATTCTGAGTGTAACGGGTCTGTAGCGACATCACACGGTGTGTAGCTGAGTATTCTGAGTGTAATGGGTCTGTAACGACATCACACGGTGTGTAGCTGAGTATTCTGAGTGTAATGGGTCTGTACTGACATCACACAGTTTATAGCTGAGTATTCTGAGTGTAACGGGTCTGTACTGACATCACACAGTGTGTAGCTGAGTATTCTGAGTGTAACGGGTCTGTACTGACATCACACAGTGTATAGCTGAGTATTCTGAGTGTAACGGGTCTGTACTGACATCACACAGTGTGTAGCTGAGTATTCTGAGTGTAACGGGTCTGTACTGACATCACACAGTGTGTAGCTGAGTATTCTGAGTGTAACGGGTCTGTACTGACATCACATAGTGAGTAGCTGAGTATTCTGAGTGTAACGGGTCTGTACTGACATCACACAGTGTATAGCTGAGTATTCTGAGTGTAAAGGGTCTGTACTGACATCACACAGTGTATAGCTGAGTATTCTGAGTGTAATGGGTCTGTACCGACATCACACAGTGTGTAGCTGAGTATTCTGAGTGTAATGGGTCTGTACCGACATCACACAGTGTGTAGCTGAGTATTCTGAGTGTAATGGGTCTGTACCGACATCACACAGTATGTAGCTGAGTATTCTGGGAGTAATGGGTCTGTACTGACATCACACGGTGTGTAGCTGAGTATTCTGAGTGTATCGGGTCTGTACTGACATCACACAGTGTGTAGCTGAGTATTCTGAGTGTAATGGGTCTGTACTGACATCACACGGTGTGTAGCTGAGTATTCTGAGTGTAATGGGTCTGTACCGACATCACACGGTGTGTTGATGAGTATTCTGAGTGTAATCGGTCTGTACTGACATCACACGGTGTGTAGCTGAGTATTCTGAGTGTAACGGGTCTGTACTGACATCACACGGTGTGTAGCTGAGTATTCTGAGTGTAACGGGTCTGTACTGACATCACACAGTGTATAGCTGAGTATTCTGAGTGTAACGGGTCTGTACTGACATCACACAGTGTGTAGCTGAGTATTCTGAGTGTAACGGGTCTGTACTGACATCACACATTGTGTAGCTGAGTATTCTGAGTGTAACGGGTCTGTACTGACATCACACAGTGTGTAGCTGAGTATTCTGAGTGTAACTGGTCTGTACTGACATCACACAGTGTATAGCTGAGTATTCTGGGTGTATCGGGTCTGTACTGACATCACACAGTGTGTAGCTGAGTATTCTGAGAGTAAAGGGTCTGTACTGACATCACACAGTGTATAGCTGAGTATTCTGAGTGTAATGGGTCTGTACTGACATCACACAGTGTGTAGCTGAGTATTCTGAGTGTAACGGGTCTGTACTGACATCACATAGTGAGTAGCTGAGTATTCTGAGTGTAACGGGTCTGTACCGACATCACACGGTGTGTAGCTGAGTATTCTGAGTGTAACGGATCTGTACAGACATCACACGGCGTATAGCTGAGTATTCTGAGTGTAATGGGTCTGTACTGACATCACACAGTGTGTAGCTGAGTATTCTGAGTGTATCGGGTCTGTACCGACATCACACGGCGTGTAGCTGAGTATTCTGAGTGTAACGGGTCAGCACTGACATCACACAGTGTGTAGCTGAGTATTCTGAGTGTAATGGGTCTGTACCGACATCACACGGCGTGTAGCTGAGTATTCTGAGTGTAACGGGTCTGTACCGACATCACACAGTGTGTAGCTGAGTATTGTGAGTGTAACGGGTCTGCACTGACATCACACGGCGTGTAGCTGAGTATTCTGAGTGTAACGGGTCTGTACTGACATCACACAGTGTGTAGCTGAGTATTCTGAGTGTAACGGGCCTGTACTGACATCACACAGTGTGTAGCTGAGTATTCTGAGTGTAACGGGCCTGTACTGACATCACACAGTGTGTAGCTGAGTATTCTGCGTGTAACGGATCTGTACTGACATCACACAGTGTATAGCTGAGTATTCTGAGTGTAACGGGTCTGTACTGACATCACACAGTGTGTAGCTGAGTATTCTGAGTGTAATGGGTCTGTACTGACATCACACAGTGTATAGCTGAGTATTCTGAGTGTAACGGGTCTGTACTGACATCACACAGTGTGTAGCTGAGTATTCTGAGTGTAACGGGTCTGTACTGACATCACACAGTGTATAGCTGAGTATTCTGAGTGTATCGGGTCTGTACTGACATCACACAGTGTGTAGCTGAGTATTCTGAGTGTAACGGGTCTGTACTGACATCACACATTGTGTAGCTGAGTATTCTGAGTGTAACGGGTCTGTACTGACATCACACAGTGTGTAGCTGAGTATTCTGAGTGTAACGGGTCTGTACTGACATCACACAGTGTATAACTGAGTATTCTGAGTGTATCGGGTCTGTACTGACATCACACAGTGTGTAGCTGAGTATTCTGAGTGTAACGGGTCTGTACCGACATCACACGGTGTGTAGCTGAGTATTCTGAGTGTAACGGGTCTGTACCGACATCACACGGTGTGTAGCTGAGTATTCTGAGTGTAACGGATCTGTACAGACATCACACAGCGTGTAGCTGAGTATTCTGAGTGTAATGGGTCTGTACTGACATCACACAGTGTGTAGCTGAGTATTCTGAGTGTAACGGGTCTGTACCGACATCACACGGTGTGTAGCTGAGTATTCTGAGTGTAATGGGTCTGTACCGACATCACACGGTGTGTAGCTGAGTATTCTGAGTGTAACGGGTCTGTACTGACATCACACAGTGTGTAGCTGAGTATTCTGAGTGTAACGGGTCTGTACTGACATCACACGGTGTGTAGCTGAGTATTCTGAGTGTAATGGGTCTGTACTGACATCACACAGTGTATAGCTGAATATTCTGAGTGTAACGGGTCTGTACTTACATCACACAGTGTGTAGCTGAGTATTCTGAGTGTAACGGGTCTGTACTGACATCACACAGTGTGTAGCTGAGTATTCTGAGTGTAACGGGTCTGTACTGACATCACACAGTGTATAGCTGAGTATTCTGAGTGTATCGGGTCTGTACTGACATCACACAGTGTGTAGCTGAGTATTCTGAGAGTAAAGGGTCTGTACTGACATCACACAGTGTATAGCTGAGTATTCTGAGTGTAACGGGTCTGTACCGACATCACACGGTGTGTAGCTGAGTATTCTGAGTGTAACGGGTCTGTACCGACATCACACGGTGTGTAGCTGAGTATTCTGAGTGTAACGGATCTGTACAGACATCACACAGCGTATAGCTGAGTATTCTGAGTGTAATGGGTCTGTACTGACATCACACAGTGTGTAGCTGAGTATTCTGAGTGTATCGGGTCTGTACCGACATCACACGGCGTGTAGCTGAGTATTCTGAGTGTAACGGGTCAGGACTGACATCACACAGTGTGTAGCTGAGTATTCTGAGTGTAATGGGTCTGTACCGACATCACACAGTGTGTAGCTGAGTATTGTGAGTGTAACGGGTCTGCACTGACATCACACGGTGTGTAGCTGAGTATTCTGAGTGTAACGGGTCTGTACTGACATCACACAGTGTGTAGCTGAGTATTCTGAGTGTAACGAGTCTGTACTGACATCACACGGTGTGTAGCTGAGCATTCTGAGTGTAACGGGTCTGTACCGATATCACACAGTGTGTAGCTGAGTATTCTGAGTGTAACAGGTCTGTACTGACATCACACGGCGTGTAGCTTAGTATTCTGAGTGTAACGGGTCTGTACTGACATCACACAGTGTGTAGCTGAGTATTCTGAGTGTAACGGGTCTGTACTGACATCACACGGTGTGTAGCTGAGCATTCTGAGTTTAACGGGTCTGTACCGATATCACACAGTGTGTAGCTGAGTATTCTGAGTGTAACGGGTCTGTATTGACATCACACGGCGTGTAGCTTAGTATTCTGAGTGTAACGGGTCTATACTGACATCACACGGTGTGTAGCTGAGTATTCTCAGTGTAACGGGTCTGTACCGACTTCACAAAGTGTGTAGCTGAGTATTCTGAGTGTAATGGGTCTGTACTGACATCACACAGTGTGTAGCTGAGTATTCTGAGTGCAACGGGTCTGTACTGACATCACACAGTGTGTAACTGAGTATTCTGAGTGTAACGGGTCTGTACTGACATCACTCAGTGTGTAGCTGAGTATTCTGAGTGTAACGGGTCTGTACTGACATGACACGGTGTGTAGCTGAGTATTCTGAGTGTAACGGGTCTGTACTGACATCACACAGTGTGTAGCTGAGTATTCTGAGTGTAACGGGTCTGTACTGACATCACACGGTGTGTAGCTGAGCATTCTGAGTGTAACGGGTCTGTACCGACATCACACAGTGTGTAGCTGAGTATTCTGAGTGTAACAGGTCTGTATTGACATCACACGGCGTGTAGCTTAGTATTCTGAGTGTAACGGGTCTGTATTGACATCACACGGCGTGTAGCTTAGTATTCTGAGTGTAACGGGTCTGTACTGACATCACACAGTGTGTAGCTGAGTATTCTGAGTGTAACGGGTCTGTACTGACATCACACGGCGTGTAGCTGATTATTCTGAGTGTAATGGGTCTGTACTGACATCACACAGTGTGTAGCTGAGTATTCTGAGTGTAATGGGTCTGTACTGACATCACACGGTGTGTAGCTGAGTATTCTGAGTGTAATGGGTCTGTACCGACATCACACGGTGTGTTGATGAGTATTCTGAGTGTAATGGGTCTGTACTGACATCACACGGTGTGTAGCTGAGTATTCTGAGTGTAACGGGTCTGTACTGACATCACACGGTGTGTAGCTGAGCATTCTGAGTGTAACGGGTCTGTACCGATATCACACAGTGTGTAGCTGAGTATTCTGAGTGTAACAGGTCTGTATTGACATCACACGGCGTGTAGCTTAGTATTCTGAGTGTAACGGGTCTGTATTGACATCACACGGCGTGTAGCTTAGTATTCTGAGTGTAACGGGTCTGTACTGACATCACACAGTGTGTAGCTGAGTATTCTGAGTGTAACGGGTCTGTACTGACATCACACGGCGTGTAGCTGAGTATTCTGAGTGTAACGGGTCTGTACTGACATCACACGGCGTGTAGCTGATTATTCTGAGTGTAATGGGTCTGTACTGACATCACACAGTGTGTAGCTGAGTATTCTGAGTGTAACGGGTCTGTACTGACATCACACAGCGTGTAGCTGAGAATTCTGAGTGTAACGGGTCTGTACTGACATCACACGGTGTGTAGCTGAGTATTATGAGGGTAACGGGTCTGTACTGACATCACACGGCGTGTAGCTGAGTATTCTGAGTGTAACAGGTCTGTACTGACATCACACTGCGTGTAGCTGAGTATTCTGAGTGTAACGGGTCTGTACTGACATCACACAGCGTGTAGCTGAGTATTCTGAGTGTAACGGGTCTGTACTGACATCACACAGCATGCAGCTGAGTATTCTGAGTGTAACGGGTCTGTACTGACATCACACGGTGTGTAGCTGAGTATTCTGAGTGTAACGGGTGTGTACCGACATCACACAGTGTGTAGCTGAGTATTCTGAGTGTAACGGGTCTATACTGACATCACACGGTGTGTAGCTGAGTATTCTCAGTGTAACGGGTCTGTACTGACATCACACAGTGTGTAGCTGAGTATTCTCAGTGTAACGGGTCTGTACTGACATCACACGGCGTGTAGCTGAGTATTCTGAGTGTAACGGGTCTGTATCGACATCACACAGTGTGTAGCTGAGTATTCTGAGTGTAACGGGTCTGTACTGACATCACACAGTGTGTAGCTGAGTATTCTGAGTGTAACGGGTCTGTCCTGACATCACACAGTGTGTAGCTGAGTATTCTGAGTGCAACGGGTCTGTACTGACATCACACAGTGTGTAACTGAGTATTCTGAGTGTAACGGGTCTGTACCGACATCACACGGTGTGTAGCTGAGTATTCTGAGTGTAACGGGTCTGTACTGACATGACACGGTGTGTAGCTGAGTATTCTGAGTGTAACGGGTCTGTACTGACATGACACGGTGTGTAGCTGAGTATTCTGAGTGTAACGGGTCTGTACTGACATCACACAGTGTGTAGCTGAGTATTCTGAGTGTAACGGGTCTGTACTGACATCACACGGCGTGTAGCTGAGTATTCTGAGTGTAACGGGTCTGTAACGACATCACACAGTGTGTAGCTGAGTATTCTGAGTGTAACGGGTCTGTACTGACATCACACAGTGTGTAGCTGAGTATTCTGAGTGTAACGGGTCTGTACTGACATCACACAGTGTGTAGCTGAGTATTCTGAGTGTAACGGGTCTGTACTGACATCACACAGTGTGTAACTGAGTATTCTGAGTGTAACGGGTCTATACCGACATCACACAGTGTGTAGCTGAGTATTCTGAGTGTAACGGGTCTGTACTGACATCACACAGTGTGTAGATGAGTATTCTGAGTGTATCGGGTCTGTACTGACATCACACAGTGTGTAGCTGAGTATTCTGAGTGTAACGGGTCTGTACTGACATCACACAGTGTGTAGCTGAGTATTCTGAGTGTAACGGGTCTGTACTGACATCACACAGTGTATAGATGAGTATTCTGAGTGTAATGGGTCTGTACTGACATCACACGGCGTGTAGCTGAGTATTCTGAGTGTAACGGGTCTGTACTGACATCACACAGTGTGTAGCTGAGTATTCTGAGTGTAATGGGTCTGTACCGACATCACACAGTGTGTAGCTGAGTATTCTGAGTGTAACGGGTCTGTACTGACATCACACAGTGTGTAGTTGAGTATTCTGAGTGTAACGGGTCTGTACCGACATCACACGGTGTGTAGCTGAGTATTCTGAGTGTAACGGGTCTGTACTGACATCACACAGTGTATAGCTGAGTATTCTGAGTGTAATGGGTCTGTACCGACATCACACAGTGTGTAGCTGAGTATTCTGAGTGTATAGGGTCTGTACCGACATCACACGGCGTGTAGCTGAGTATTCTGAGTGTAACGGGTCTGTAGTGACATCACAGTGTGTAGCTGAGTATTTTGAGTGTAACGGGTCTGTACTGACATCACACAGTGTGCAGCTGAGTATTCTGAGTGTAATGGGTCTGTACCGACATCACACAGTGTGTAGCTGAGTATTCTGAGTGTAACGGGTCTGTACTGACATCACACAGTGTATAGCTGAGTATTCTGAGTGTAACGGGTCTGTACCGACATCACACGGCGTGTATCTGAGTATTCTGAGTGTATCGGGTCTGTACTGACATCACACAGTGTGTAGCTGAGTATTCTGAGTGTAACGGGTCTGTACTGACATCACACAGTGTGCAGCTGAGTATTCTGAGTGTAATGGGTCTGTACCGACATCACACAGTGTGTAGCTGAGTATTCTGAGTGTAACGGGTCTGTACTGACATCACACAGTGTATAGCTGAGTATTCTGAGTGTAACGGGTCTGTACCGACATCACACAGTGTGTAGCTGAGTATTCTGAGTGTAATGGGTCTGTACCAACATCACACGGCGTGTAGCTGAGTATTCTGAGTGTAATGGGTCTGTACCGACATCACACGGCGTGTAGCTGAGTATTCTGAGTGTAACGGGTCTGTACCGACATCACACGGCGTGTAGCTGAGTATTCTGAGTGTAATGGGTCTGTACCGACATCACACGGCGTGTAGCTGAGTATTCTGAGTGTAACGGGTCTGTACCGACATCACACGGCGTGTAGCTGCGTATTCTGAGTGTAACGGGTCTGTACTGACATCACACAGTGTGTAGCTGAGTATTCTGAGTGTAACGAGTCTGTACTGACATCACACGGTGTGTAGCTGAGCATTCTGAGTGTAACGGGTCTGTACCGATATCACACAGTGTGTAGCTGAGTATTCTGAGTGTAACAGGTCTGTACTGACATCACACGGCGTGTAGCTTAGTATTCTGAGTGTAACGGGTCTGTACTGACATCACACAGTGTGTAGCTGAGTATTCTGAGTGTAACGGGTCTGTACTGACATCACACGGTGTGTAGCTGAGCATTCTGAGTTTAACGGGTCTGTACCGATATCACACAGTGTGTAGCTGAGTATTCTGAGTGTAACAGGTCTGTATTGACATCACACGGCGTGTAGCTTAGTATTCTGAGTGTAACGGGTCTGTATTGACATCACACGGCGTGTAGCTTAGTATTCTGAGTGTAACGGGTCTATACTGACATCACACGGTGTGTAGCTGAGTATTCTCAGTGTAACGGGTCTGTACCGACTTCACAAAGTGTGTAGCTGAGTATTCTGAGTGTAATGGGTCTGTACTGACATCACACAGTGTGTAGCTGAGTATTCTGAGTGCAACGGGTCTGTACTGACATCACACAGTGTGTAACTGAGTATTCTGAGTGTAACGGGTCTGTACTGACATCACTCAGTGTGTAGCTGAGTATTCTGAGTGTAACGGGTCTGTACTGACATGACACGGTGTGTAGCTGAGTATTCTGAGTGTAACGGGTCTGTACTGACATCACACAGTGTGTAGCTGAGTATTCTGAGTGTAACGGGTCTGTACTGACATCACACGGTGTGTAGCTGAGCATTCTGAGTGTAACGGGTCTGTACCGACATCACACAGTGTGTAGCTGAGTATTCTGAGTGTAACAGGTCTGTATTGACATCACACGGCGTGTAGCTTAGTATTCTGAGTGTAACGGGTCTGTATTGACATCACACGGCGTGTAGCTTAGTATTCTGAGTGTAACGGGTCTGTACTGACATCACACAGTGTGTAGCTGAGTATTCTGAGTGTAACGGGTCTGTACTGACATCACACGGCGTGTAGCTGAGTATTCTGAGTGTAACGGGTCTGTACTGACATCACACGGCGTGTAGCTGATTATTCTGAGTGTAATGGGTCTGTACTGACATCACACAGTGTGTAGCTGAGTATTCTGAGTGTAACGGGTCTGTACTGACATCACACAGCGTGTAGCTGAGAATTCTGAGTGTAACGGGTCTGTACTGACATCACACGGTGTGTAGCTGAGTATTATGAGGGTAACGGGTCTGTACTGACATCACACGGCGTGTAGCTGAGTATTCTGAGTGTAACAGGTCTGTACTGACATCACACTGCGTGTAGCTGAGTATTCTGAGTGTAACGGGTCTGTACTGACATCACACAGCATGCAGCTGAGTATTCTGAGTGTAACGGGTCTGTACTGACATCACACAGTGTGTAGCTGAGTATTCTGAGTGTAACGGGTGTGTACCGACATCACACAGTGTGTAGCTGAGTATTCTGAGTGTAACGGGTCTATACTGACATCACACGGTGTGTAGCTGAGTATTCTCAGTGTAACGGGTCTGTACTGACATCACACAGTGTGTAGCTGAGTATTCTCAGTGTAACGGGTCTGTACCGACTTCACAAAGTGTGTAGCTGAGTATTCTGAGTGTAATGGGTCTGTACTGACATCACACAGTGTGTAGCTGAGTATTCTGAGTGCAACGGGTCTGTACTGACATCACACAGTGTGTAACTGAGTATTCTGAGTGTAACGGGTCTGTACCGACATCACTCAGTGTGTAGCTGAGTATTCTGAGTGTAACGGGTCTCTACTGACATGACACGGTGTGTAGCTGAGTATTCTGAGTGTAACGGGTCTGTACTGACATCACACAGTGTGTAGCTGAGTATTCTCAGTGTAACGGGTCTGTACTGACATCACACAGTGTGTAGCTGAGTATTCTGAGTGTAACGGGTCTGTACTGACATCACACAGTGTGTAGCTGAGTATTCTGAGTGTAACGGGTCTGTACCGACTTCACACAGTGTGTAGCTGAGTATTCTGAGTGTAATGGGTCTGTACTGACATCACACAGTGTGTAGCTGAGTATTCTGAGTGTAACGGGTCTGTCCTGACATCACACAGTGTGTAGCTGAGTATTATGAGTGCAACGGGTCTGTACTGACATCACACAGTGTGTAACTGAGTATTCTGAGTGTAACGGGTCTGTACCGACATCACACGGTGTGTAGCTGAGTATTCTGAGTGTAACGGGTCTGTACCGACATCACACGGTGTGTAGCTGAGTATTCTGAGTGTAACGGGTCTGTACTGACATGACACGGTGTGTAGCTGAGTATTCTGAATGTAACGGGTCTGTACTGACATGACACGGTGTGTAGCTGAGTATTCTGAGTGTAACGGGTCTGTACTGACATCACACAGTGTGTAGCTGAGTATTCTGAGTGTAACGGGTCTGTACTGACATCACACGGCGTGTAGCTGAGTATTCTGAGTGTAACGGGTCTGTATCGACATCACACAGTGTGTAGCTGAGTATTCTGAGTGTAACGGGTCTGTACTGACATCACACAGTGTGTAGCTGAGTATTCTGAGTGTAACGGGTCTGTACTGACATCACACAGTGTGTAGATGAGTATTCTGAGTGTAACGGGTCTGTACTGACATCACACAGTGTGTAACTGAGTATTCTGAGTGTAACGGGTCTGTACCGACATCACACGGTGTGTAGCTGAGTATTCTGAGTGTAACGGGTCTGTACTGACATCACACAGTGTGTAACTGAGTATTCTGAGTGCAACGGGTCTGTACCGACATCACACGGTGTGTAGCTGAGTATTCTGAGTGCAACGGGTCTGTACTGACATCACACAGTGTGTAACTGAGTATTCTGAGTGTAACGGGTCTGTACCGACATCACACGGTGTGTAGCTGAGTATTCTGAGTGTAACGGGTCTGTACTGACATGACACGGTGTGTAGCTGAGTATTCTGAGTGTAACGGGTCTGTACTGACATGACACGGTGTGTAGCTGAGTATTCTGAGTGTAACGGGTCTGTACTGACATCACACGGCGTGTAGCTGAGTATTCTGAGTGTAACGGGTCTGTAACGACATCACACAGTGTGTAGCTGAGTATTCTGAGTGTAACGGGTCTGTACTGACATCACACAGTGTGTAGCTGAGTATTCTGAGTGTAACGGGTCTGTACTGACATCACACAGTGTGTAGCTGAGTATTCTGAGTGTAACGGGTCTGTACTGACATCACACAGTGTGTAACTGAGTATTCTGAGTGTAACGGGTCTATACCGACATCACACAGTGTGTAGCTGAGTATTCTGAGTGTAACGGGTCTGTACTGACATCACACAGTGTGTAGATGAGTATTCTGAGTGTATCGGGTCTGTACTGACATCACACAGTGTGTAGCTGAGTATTCTGAGTGTAACGGGTCTGTACTGACATCACACAGTGTGTAGCTGAGTATTCTGAGTGTAACGGGTCTGTACTGACATCACACAGTGTATAGATGAGTATTCTGAGTGTAATGGGTCTGTACTGACATCACACGGCGTGTAGCTGAGTATTCTGAGTGTAACGGGTCTGTACTGACATCACACAGTGTGTAGCTGAGTATTCTGAGTGTAATGGGTCTGTACCGACATCACACAGTGTGTAGCTGAGTATTCTGAGTGTAACGGGTCTGTACTGACATCACACAGTGTGTAGTTGAGTATTCTGAGTGTAACGGGTCTGTACCGACATCACACAGTGTGTAGCTGAGTATTCTGAGTGTAACGGGTCTGTACTGACATCACACAGTGTGTAGCTGAGTATTCTGAGTGTAACGGGTCTGTACTGACATCACACAGTGTATAGATGAGTATTCTGAGTGTAATGGGTCTGTACTGACATCACACAGTGTGTAGCTGAGTATTCTGAGTGTAACGGGTCTGTACTGACATCACACAGTGTGTAGCTGAGTATTCTGAGTGTAACGGGTCTATACTGACATCACACAGTGTGTAGCTGAGTATTCTGAGTGTAACGGGTCTGTACTGACATCACACAGTGTATAGATGAGTATTCTGAGTGTAATGGGTCTGTACTGACATCACATAGTGTGTAGCTGAGTATTCTGAGTGTAACGGGTCTGTACTGACATCACACGGCGTGTAGCTGAGTATTCTGAGTGTAACGGGTCTGTACTGACATCACACAGTGTGTAGCTGAGTACTCTGAGTGTAATGGGTCTGTACTGACATCACACAGTGTGTAGCTGAGTATTCTGAGTGTAACGGGTCTGTACTGACATCACACAGTATGTAGCTGAGTATTCTGAGTGTAACGGGTCTGTACTGAGTATTCTGAGTGTAACGGGTCTGTACTGACATCACACTGCGTGTAGCTGAGTATTCTGAGTGTAACGGGTCTGTACTGACATCACACAGTGTGTGGCTGAGTATTCTGAGTGTAACGGGTCTGTACTGACATCACACAGCATGCAGCTGAGTATTCTGAGTGTAACGGGTCTGTACTGACATCACACAGTGTGTAGCTGAGTATTCTGAGTGTAACGGGTGTGTACCGACATCACACAGTGTGTAGCTGAGTATTCTGAGTGTAACGGGTCTGTACTGACATCACACAGTGTGTAACTGAGTATTCTGAGTGTAACTGGTCTATACCGACATCACACAGTGTGTGGCTGAGTATTCTGAGTGTAACGGGTCTGTACTGACATCACACAGCATGCAGCTGAGTATTCTGAGTGTAACGGGTCTGTACTGACATCACACAGTGTGTAGATGAGTATTCTGAGTGTAACGGGTCTGTACTGACATCACACAGTGTGTAGCTGAGTATTCTGAGTGTAACGGGTCTGTACTGACATCACACAGTGTGTAGCTGAGTATTCTGAGTGTAACGGGTCTGTACTGACATCACACAGTGTATAGATGAGTATTCTGAGTGTAATGGGTCTGTACTGACATCACACAGTGTGTAGCTGAGTATTCTGAGTGTAACGGGTCTGTACTGACATCACACGGCGTGTAGCTGAGTATTCTGAGTGTAACGGGTCTGTACTGACATCACACAGTGTGTAGCTGAGTATTCTGAGTGTAATGGGTCTGTACCGACATCACACAGTGTGTAGCTGAGTATTCTGAGTGTAACGGGTCTGTACTGACATCACACAGTGTGTAGTTGAGTATTCTGAGTGTAACGGGTCTGTACTGACATCACACAGTGTATAGATGAGTATTCTGAGTGTAATGGGTCTGTACTGACATCACACAGTATGTAGCTGAGTATTCTGAGTGTAACGGGTCTGTACTGACATCACACGGCGTGTAGCTGAGTATTCTGAGTGTAACGGGTCTGTACTGACATCACACAGTGTGTAGCTGAGTACTCTGAGTGTAATGGGTCTGTACTGACATCACACAGTGTGTAGCTGAGTATTCTGAGTGTAACGGGTCTGTACTGACATCACACAGTGTGTAGCTGAGTATTCTGAGTGTAACGGGTCTGTACTGAGTATTCTGAGTGTAACGGGTCTGTACTGACATCACACTGCGTGTAGCTGAGTATTCTGAGTGTAACGGGTCTGTACTGACATCACACAGTGTGTGGCTGAGTATTCTGAGTGTAACGGGTCTGTACTGACATCACACAGCATGCAGCTGAGTATTCTGAGTGTAACGGGTCTGTACTGACATCACACAGTGTGTAGCTGAGTATTCTGAGTGTAACGGGTGTGTACCGACATCACACAGTGTGTAGCTGAGTATTCTGAGTGTAACGGGTCTATACTGACATCACACGGTGTGTAGCTGAGTATTCTCAGTGTAACGGGTCTGCACTGACATCACACAGTGTGTAGCTGAGTATTCTGAGTGTAATGGGTCTGTACTGACATCACACGGTGTGTAGCTGAGTATTCTGAGTGTAATGGGTCTGTACTGACATCACACAGTGTGTAGCTGAGTATTCTGAGTGTAACGGGTCTGTACTGACATCACACGGTGTGTAGCTGAGTATTCTGAGTGTAACGGGTGTGTACTGACATCACACAGTGTGTAGCTGAGTATTCTGAGTGTAATGGGTCTGTATTGACATCACACAGTGTGTAGCTGAGTATTCTGAGTGTAACGGGTCTGTACTGACATCACACAGTGTGTAGCTGAGTATTCTGAGTGTAACGGGTCTGTACCGACATCACACGGTGTATAGCTGAGTATTGTGAGTGTAACGGGTCTGCACTGACATCACACGGCGTGTAGCTGAGTATTCTGAGTGTAATGGGCCTGTACTGACATCACACAGTGTGTAGCTGAGTATTCTGCGTGTAACGGATCTGTACTGACATCACACAGCGTGTAGCTGAGTATTCTGTGTGTAACGGGTCTGTACTGACATCACACAGTGTGTAGCTGAGTATTCTGAGTGTAATGGGTCTGTACCGACGTCACACGGCGTGTAGCTGAGTATTCTGAGTGTAACGGGTCTGTACCGACATCACACGGCGTCTAGCTGAGTATTCTGAGTGTAACGGGTCTGTACTGACATCACACAGTGTATAGCTGAGAATTCTGAGTGTAACGGGTCTGTACTGACATCACACAGTGTATAGCTGAGTATTCTTAGTGTAACGGGTCTGTACCGACATCACACAGTGTGTATCTGAGTATTCTGAGTGTAATGGGTCTGTACCGACATCACACGGCGTGTAGCTGAGTATTCTGAGTGTAACGGGTCTGTACTGACATCACACAGTGTGTAGCTGAGTATTCTGAGTGTAACGGGTCTGTACTGACATCACACGGCGTGTAGCTGAGTATTCTGAGTGTAACGGGTCTGTACCGACATCACACAGTGTGTAGCTGAGTATTCTGAGTGTAACGGGTCTGTACTGACATCACACAGTGTGTAGCTGAGTATTCTGCGTGTAACGGGTCTGTACCGACATAACACGGCGTGTAGCTGAGTATTCTGAGTGTAATGGGTCTGTACCGACATCACACGGCGTGTAGCTGAGTATTCTGAGTGTAACGGGTCTGTACCGACATCATACGGCGTGTAGCTGAGTATTCTGAGCGTAAATGGTCTGTACTGACATCACACAGTGTGTAGCTTAGTATTCTGAGTGTAACGGGTCTGTACTGACATCACACAGTGTGTAGCTGAGTATTCTGAGTGTAACGGGTCTGTACTGACATCACACAGTGTGTAGCTGAGTATTCTGAGTGTAATGGGTCTGTATTGACATCACACAGTGTGTAGCTGAGTATTCTGAGTGTAACGGGTCTGTACTGACATCACACGGCGTGTAGCTGAGTATTCTGAGTGTAATGGGTCTGTACTGACATCACACAGTGTGTAGCTGAGTATTCTGAGTGTAACGGGTCTGTACTGACATCACACGGCGTGTAGCTGAGTATTCTGAGTGTAACGGGTCTGTACTGACATCACACAGTGTGTAGCTGAGTACTCTGAGTGTAATGGGTCTGTACTGACATCACACAGTGTGTAGCTGAGTATTCTGAGTGTAACGGGTCTGTACTGACATCACACAGTGTGTAGCTGAGTATTCTGAGTGTAACGGGTCTGTACTGAGTATTCTGAGTGTAACGGGTCTGTACTGACATCACACTGCGTGTAGCTGAGTATTCTGAGTGTAACGGGTCTGTACTGACATCACACAGTGTGTGGCTGAGTATTCTGAGTGTAACGGGTCTGTACTGACATCACACAGCATGCAGCTGAGTATTCTGAGTGTAACGGGTCTGTACTGACATCACACAGTGTGTAGCTGAGTATTCTGAGTGTAACGGGTGTGTACCGACATCACACAGTGTGTAGCTGAGTATTCTGAGTGTAATAGGTCTGTACTGACATCACACAGTGTGTAGCTGAGTATTCTGAGTGTAATAGGTCTGTACTGACATCACACAGTGTGTAGCTGAGTATTCTGAGTGTAACGGGTCTGTACTGACATCACACAGTGTGTAGCTGAGTATTCTGAGTGTAACGGGTCTGTACTGACATCACACGGTGTGTAGCTGAGCATTCTGAGTGTAACGGGTCTGTACCGACATCACACAGTGTGTAGCTGAGTATTCTGAGTGTAACGGGTCTGTACTGACATCACACGGTGTGTAGCTGAGTATTCTGAGTGTAACAGGTCTGTATTGACATCACACGGCGTGTAGCTTAGTATTCTGAGTGTAACGGGTCTGTAGTGACATCACACGGCGTGTAGATTAGTATTCTGAGTGTAACGGGTCTGTACTGACATCACACAGTGTGTAGCTGAGTATTGTGAGTGTAACGGGTCTGTACTGACATCACACAGTGTGTAGCTGAGAATTCTGAGTGTAACGGGTCTGTACTGACATCACACAGCGTGTAGCTGAGTATTGTGAGTGTAACGGGTCTGTACTGACATCACACGGTGTGTAGCTGAGCATTCTGAGTGTAACGGGTCTGTACCGACATCACACAGTGTGTAGCTGAGTATTCTGAGTGTAACGGGTCTGTACTGACATCACACGGTGTGTAGCTGAGTATTCTGAGTGTAACAGGTCTGTATTGACATCACACGGCGTGTAGCTTAGTATTCTGAGTGTAACGGGTCTGTAGTGACATCACACGGCGTGTAGATTAGTATTCTGAGTGTAACGGGTCTGTACTGACATCACACAGTGTGTAGCTGAGTATTGTGAGTGTAACGGGTCTGTACTGACATCACACAGTGTGTAGCTGAGAATTCTGAGTGTAACGGGTCTGTACTGACATCACACAGTGTGTAGCTGAGTATTGTGAGTGTAACGGGTCTGTACTGACATCACACAGTGTGTAGCTGAGAATTCTGAGTGTAACGGGTCTGTACTGACATCACACGGCGTGTAGCTGAGTATTCTGAGTGTAACGGGTCTGTACTGACATCACACAGCGTGTAGCTGAGAATTCTGAGTGTAACGGGTCTGTACTGACATCACACAGCGTGTAGCTGAGAATTCTGAGTGTAACGGGTCTGTACTGACATCACACGGTGTGTAGCTGAGTATTCTGAGGGTAACGGGTCTGTACTGACATCACACTGCATGTAGCTGAGTATTCTGAGTGTAACGGGTCTGTACTGACATCACACAGTGTGTAGCTGAGTATTCTGAGTGTATCGGGTCTGTACTGACATCACACAGCATGCAGCTGAGTATTCTGAGTGTAACGGGTCTGTACTGACATCACACAGTGTGTAGCTGAGTATTCTGAGTGTAACGGGTGTGTACCGACATCACACAGTGTGTAGCTGAGTATTCTGAGTGTAACGGGTCTATACTGACATCACACGGTGTGTAGCTGAGTATTCTCAGTGTAACGGGTCTGTACTGACATCACACGGCGTGTAGCTGAGTATTCTGAGTGTAACGGGTCTGTACTGACATCACACAGTGTGTAGCTGAGTATTCTGAGTGTAACGGGTCTGTACTGACATCACACAGCATGCAGCTGAGTATTCTGAGTGTAAAGGGTCTGTACTGACATCACACAGTGTGTAGCTGAGTATTCTGAGTGTAACGGGTGTGTACCGAAATCACACAGTGTGTAGCTGAATATTCTGAGTGTAACGGGTCTATACTGACATCACACGGTGTGTAGCTGAGTATTCTCAGTGTAACGGGTCTGTACTGACATCACACAGTGTGTAGCTGAGTATTCTGAGTGTAACAGGTCTATACTGACATCACACGGCGTGTAGCTGAGTATTCTGAGTGTAACAGGTCTATACTGACATCACACAGTGTGTAGCTGAGTATTCTGAGTGTAACAGGTCTATACTGACATCACACAGTGTGTAGCTGAGTATTCTGAGTGTAACGGGTGTGTACCGAAATCACACAGTGTGTAGCTGAATATTCTGAGTGTAACGGGTCTATACTGACATCACACAGTGTGTAGCTGAGTATTCTGAGTGTAACGGGTCTGTACTGACATCACACAGTGTGTAGCTGAGTATTCTGAGTGTAACGGGTCTGTACTGACATCACACAGTGTGCAGCTGAGTATTCTGAGTGTAACGGGTCTATACTGACATCACACGGTGTGTAGCTGAGTATTCTCAGTGTAATGGGTCTGTACTGACATCACACAGTGTGTAGCTGAGTATTCTGAGTGTAACGGGTCTGTACTGACATCACACAGTGTGTAGCTGAGTATTCTGAGTGTAACGGGTGTGTACTGACATCACACGGCGTGTAGCTGAGTATTCTGAGTATAACGGGTCTGTACCGACATCACACAGCGTGTAGCTGAGTATTCTGAGTGTAACGGGTGTGTACTGACATCACACAGCGTGTAGCTGAATATTCTCTGTGTAACGGGTCTGTACTGACATCACACAGTGTGTAGCTGAGTATTCTGAGTGTAACGGGTCTGTACTGACATCACACAGCGTGTAGCTGAGTATTCTGAGTGTAACGGGTGTGTACTGACATCACACAGCGTGTAGCTGAGTATTCTGAGTGTAACGGGTCTGTACTGACATCACACGGTGTGTAGCTGACTATTCTGAGTGTAACGGGTCTGTACTGACATCACACAGTGTGTAGCTGAGTATTCTGAGTATAACGGGTCTGTACCGACATCACACAGCGTGTAGCTGAGTATTCTGAGTGTAACGGGTGTGTACTGACATCACACAGCGTGTAGCTGAATATTCTCTGTGTAACGGGTCTGTACTGACATCACACAGTGTGTAGCTGAGTATTCTGAGTGTAACGGGTCTGTACTGACATCACACAGCGTGTAGCTGAGTATTCTGAGTGTAACGGGTCTGTACCGACATCACAGTGTGTAGCTGAGTATTCTGAGTGTAACGGGTGTGTGCTGACATCACACAGTGTGTAGCTGAGTATTCTGAGTGTAACGGGTCTGTACTGACATCACACGGTGTGTAGCTGAGTATTCTGAGTGTAACGGGTCTGCACTGACATCACACGGCGTGTAGCTGAGTATTCTGAGTGTAACGGGTCTGCACTGACATCACACGGCGTGTAGCTGAGTATTCTGAGTATAACGGGTCTGTACTGACATCACACGGTGTGTAGCTGAGAATTCTGAGTGTAATGGGTCTGTACTGACATCACACAGCGTGTAGCTGAGTATTCTGAGTGTAACGTGTCTGTACTGACATCACACAGTGTGTATCTGAGTATTCTGAGTGTAACGGGTCTGTACTGACATCACACAGTGTGTAGCTGAGTATTCTGAGTGTAAGGGATCTGTACTGACATCACACAGCGTGTAGCTGAGTATTCTGAGTGTAACGGGTATGTACCGACATCACACAGTGGGTAGCTGAGTATTCTGAGTGTAACGGGTCTGTACTGACATCACACAGTGTGTAGCTGAGTATTCTGAGTGTAACGGGTCTGTACCGACATCACACGGTGTGTAGCTGAGTATTCTGAGTGTAATGGGTCTGTACCGACATCACACGGTGTGTAGCTGAGTATTCTGAGTGTAATGGGTCTGTACCGACATCACACGGTGTGTAGCTGAGTATTCTGAGTGTAACGGGTCTGTACTGACATCACACAGTGTGTAGCTGAGTATTCTGAGTGTAACGGGTCTGTACTGACATCACAGTGTGTAGCTGAGTATTCTGCGTGTAACGGATCTGCACTGACATCACACAGCGTGCAGCTGAGTATTCTGTGTGTAACGGGTCTGTACCGACATCACACAGTGTGTAGCTGAGTATTCTGAGTGTAACGGGTCTGTACTGACATCACACAGTGTGTAGCTGAGTATTCTGAGTGTAATGGGTCTGTACCGACATCACACCGCGTGTAGCTGAGTATTCTGAGTGTAACGGGTCTGTACCGACATCACACGGCGTGTAGCTGAGTATTCTGAGTGTAACGGGTCTGTACTGACATCACACAGTGTGTAGCTGAGTATTCTGAGTGTAACAGGTCTGTACTGACATCACACAGTGTGTAACTGAGTATTCTGAGTGTAACGGGTCTGTACTGACATCACACAGTGTGTAACTGAGTATTCTGAGTGTAACGGGTCTGTACTGACATCACACCGCGTGTAGCTGAGTATTCTGAGTGTAACGGGTCTGTACCGACATCACACGGCGTGTAGCTGAGTATTCTGAGTGTAACGGGTCTGTACTGACATCACACAGTGTGTAGATGAGTATTCTGAGTGTAACGGGTCTGTACCGACATCACACAGTGTGTAGCTGAGTATTCTGAGTGTAACGGGTCTGTACTGACATCACACAGTGTGTAGATGAGTATTCTGAGTGAAATGGGTCTGTACTGACATCACACGGCGTGTAGCTGAGTATTCTGAGTGTAACGGGTCTGTACCGATATCACACGGTGTGTAGCTGACTATTCTGAGTGTAACGGGTCTGTACTGACATCACACTGTGTGTAGCTGAGTATTCTGAGTGTAACGGGTCTGTACTGACATCACACAGTGTGTAGCTGAGTATTCTCAGTGTAACGGGTCTGTACTGACATCACACAGTGTGTAGCTGAGTATTGTGAGTGTAACGGGTCTGTACTGACATCACACAGTGTGTAGCTGAGTATTGTGAGTGTAACGGGTCTGTACCGACATCACACGGCGTGTAGCTGAGTATTCTGAGTGTAACGGGTCTGTACTGACATCACACAGTGTGTAGCTGACTATTCTGAGTGTAACGGGTCTGTACTGACATCACACAGTGTGTAGCTGAGTATTCTGAGTGTAACGGGTCTGTACTGACATCACACAGTGTGTAGCTGAGTATTCTGAGTGTAACGGGTCTGTACTGACATCACACAGTGTGTAGCTGAGTATTCTGAGTGTAATAGGTCTGTACCGACATCACACAGTGTGTAGCTGAGTATTCTGAGTGTAATGGGTCTGTACTGACATCACAGAGTGTGTAGCTGAGTATTCTGAGTTTAACGGGTCTGTACTGACATCACACAGTGTGTAGCTGAGTATTCTGAGTGTAACGGGTCTGTACCGACATCACACAGCGTGTAGCTGAGTATTCTGAGTGTAATGGGTCTGTACTGACATCACACAGTGTGTAGCTGAGTATTCTGAGTGTAACCGGTCTGTACTGAAATCACACAGTGTGTAGCTGAGTATTCTGACTGTAACGGGTCTGTACTGATATCACACAGTGTATAGCTGAGTATTCTGAGTGTAACGAGTCTGTACTGACATCACACAGTGTGTAGCTGAGTATTCTGAGTGTAGCGGGTCTGTACCGACATCACACGGTGTGTAGCTGAGTATTCTGAGTGTAACGGGTCTGTACTGACATCACACGGCGTGTAGCTGAGTATTCTGAGTGTAACGGGTCTGTACCGACATCACACAGTGTGTAGCTGACTATTCTGAGTGTAACGGGTCTGTACTGACATCACACAGTGTGTAGCTGAGTATTCTGAGTGTAACGGGTCTGTACTGACATCACACAGTGTGTAGCTGAGTATTCTGAGTGTAATAGGTCTGTACCGACATCACACAGTGTGTAGCTGAGTATTCTGAGTGTAATGGGTCTGTACTGACATCACAGAGTGTGTAGCTCAGTATTCTGAGTGTAACGGGTCTGTACTGACATCACACGGTGTGTAGCTGAGTATTCTGAGTGTAACGGATCTGTACTGACATCACACGGTGTGTAGCTGAGTATTCTGTGTGTAACGGGTCTGTACCGACATCACACGGTGTGTAGCTGAGTATTCTGAGTGTAACGGGTCTGTACCGACATCACACGGTGTGTAGCTGAGTATTCTGAGTGTAACAGATCTGTACTGACATCACACGGTGTGTAGCTGAGTATTCTGAGTGTAACGGGTCTGTACCGACATCACACGGTGTGTAGCTGAGTATTCTGAGTGTAACAGATCTGTACTGACATCACACGGTGTGTAGCTGAGTATTCTGAGTGTAATGGGTCTGTACCGACATCACACGGTGTGTAGCTGAGTATTCTGAGTGTAATGGGTCTGTACCGACATCACACGGTGTGTAGCTGAGTATTCTGAGTGTAACGGATCTGTACTGACATCACACAGCGTGCAGCTGAGTATTCTGTGTGTAACGGGTCTGTACCGACATCACACAGTGTGTAGCTGAGTATTCTGAGTGTAACGGGTCTGTACCGACATCACACCGCGTGTAGCTGAGTATTCTGAGTTTAACGCGTCTGTACCGACATCACACGGCGTGTAGCTGAGTATTCTGAGTGTAACGGGTCTGTACTGACATCACACAGTGTGTAGCTGAGTATTCTGAGTGTAACAGGTCTGTACTGACATCACACAGTGTGTAACTGAGTATTCTGAGTGTAATGGGTCTGTACGGACATCACACAGTGTGTAGCTGAGTATTCTGAGTGTAACGGGTCTGTACTGACATCACACAGTGTGTAGATGAGTATTCTGAGTGAAATGGGTCTGTACTGACATCACACGGCGTGTAGCTGAGTATTCTGAGTGTAACGGGTCTGTACCGACATCACACGGCGTGTAGCTGAGTATTCTGAGTGTAACGGGTCTGTACTGACATCACACAGTGTGTAGCTGAGTATTGTGAGTGTAACGGGTCTGTACTGACATCACACAGTGTGTAGCTGAGTATTCTGAGTGTAACGGGTCTGTACCGACATCACACAGTGTGTAGCTGACTATTCTGAGTGTAACGGGTCTGTACTGACATCACACAGTGTGTAGCTGAGTATTCTGAGTTTAACGGGTCTGTACTGACATCACACAGTGTGTAGCTGAGTATTCTGAGTGTAACGGGTCTGTACTGACATCACACAGTGTGTAGCTGAGTATTCTGAGTGTAATAGGTCTGTACCGACATCACACAGTGTGTAGCTGAGTATTCTGAGTGTAATGGGTCTGTACTGACATCACAGAGTGTGTAGCTCAGTATTCTGAGTGTAACGGGTCTGTACTGACATCACACGGTGTGTAGCTGAGTATTCTGAGTGTAACGGATCTGTACTGACATCACACGGTGTGTAGCTGAGTATTCTGTGTGTAACGGGTCTGTACCGACATCACACGGTGTGTAGCTGAGTATTCTGAGTGTAACGGGTCTGTACCGACATCACACGGTGTGTAGCTGAGTATTCTGAGTGTAATGGGTCTGTACCGACATCACACGGTGTGTAGCTGAGTATTCTGAGTGTAACGGGTCTGTACCGACATCATACGGCGTGTAGCTGAGTATTCTGAGTGTAACGGGTCTGTACCGACATCACACGGTGTGTAGCTGAGTATTCTGAGTGTAACGGGTCTGTACTGACATCACACAGTGTGTACCTGAGTATTCTGAGTGTAACGGGTCTGTACCGACATCATACGGCGTGTAGCTGAGTATTCTGAGTTTAACGGGTCTGTACCGACATCACACGGCGTGTAGCTGAGTATTCTGAGTTTAACGGGTCTGTACCGACATCACACGGCGTGTAGCTTAGTATTCTGAGTGTAACGGGTCTGTACTGACATCACACAGTGTGTAGCTGAGTATTCTGAGTGTAACGGGTCTGTACTGACATCACACGGCGTGTAGCTGAGTATTCTGAGTGTAATGGGTCTGTACTGACATCACACAGTGTGTAGCTGAGTATTCTGAGTGTAACGGGTCTGTACCGACATCACACGGCGTGTAGCTTAGTATTCTGAGTGTAACGGGTCTGTACTGACATCACACAGTGTGTAGCTGAGTATTCTGAGTGTAACGGGTCTGTACTGACATCACACGGCGTGTAGCTGAATATTCTCAGTGTAACGGGTCTGTACTGACATCACACAGTGTGTAGCTGAGTATTCTGAGTGTAACGGGTCTGTACTGACATCACACAGCGTGTAGCTGAGAATTCTGAGTGTAACGGGTCTGTACCGACATCACACAGCGTGTAGCTGAGTATTCTGAGTGTAACGGGTCTGTACTGACATCACACAGCGTGTAGCTGAGTATTCTGAGTGTAACAGGTCTGTACTGACATCACACAGTGTGTAACTGAGTATTCTGAGTGTAACGGGTCTGTACCGACATCACACAGTGTGTAGCTGAGTATTCTGAGTGTAACGGGTCTGTATTGACATCACACAGTGTGTAGATGAGTATTCTGAGTGTAATGGGTCTGTATTGACATCACACAGTGTGTAGATGAGTATTCTGAGTGTAATGGGTCTGTACTGACATCACACGGCGTGTAGCTGAGTATTCTGAGTGTAACGGGTCTGTACCGACATCACACAGTGTGTAGGTGAGAATTCTGAGTGTAACGGGTCTGTACTGACATCACACAGTGTGTAGATGAGTATTCTGAGTGTAACGGGTCTGTACTGACATCACACAGTGTGTAGCTGAGTATTGTGAGTGTAACGGGTCTGTACTGACATCACACAGTGTGTAGCTGAGTATTCTGAGTGTAACGGGTCTGTACTGACATCACACAGTGAATAGATGAGTATTCTGAGTGTAATGGGTCTGTACTGACATCACACGGCGTGTAGCTGAGTATTCTGAGAGTAACGGGTCTGTACTGACATCACACGGTGTGTAGCTGAGTATTCTGAGTGTAACGGGTCTGTACCGACATCACACAGTGTGTAGCTGAGTATTCTGAGTGTAACGGGTCTGTACTGACATCACACAGTGTGTAACTGAGTATTCTGAGTGTAACGGGTCTGTACCGACATCACACAGTGTGTAGCTGAGTATTCTGAGTGTAATGGGTCTGTACTGACATCACACGGCGTGTAGCTGAGTATTCTGAGTGTAACGGGTCTGTACTGACATCACACAGTGTGTAGCTGAGTATTCTGAGTGTAACAGATCTGTACTGACATCACACGGTGTGTAGCTGAGTATTCTGAGTGTAACGGGTCTGTACTGACATCACACAGTGTGTAACTGAGTATTCTGAGTGTAACGGGTCTGTACTGACATCACACAGTGTGTAACTGAGTATTCTGAGTGTAACGGGTCTGTACCGACTTCACACAGTGTTTAGCTGAGTATTCTGAGTGTAATGGGTCTGTACTGACATCACACAGCGTGTAGCTGAGTATTCTGAGTGTAATGGGTTTGTACTGACATCACACAGTGTATAGCTGAGTATTCTGAGTGTAACGTGTCTGTACTGACATCACACGGCGTGTAGCTGAGTATTCTGAGAGTAATGGGTCTGTACTGACATCACACAGTGTGTAGCTGAGTATTCTGAGTGTAACGGGTCTGTGCCGACATCACACGGTGTGTAGCTGAGTATTCTGAGTGTAACGGGTCTGCACTGACATCACACGGCGTGTAGCTGAGTATTCTGAGTATAACGGGTCTGTACTGACATCACACGGTGTGTAGCTGAGTATTCTGAGTGTAACGGGTCTGTACAGACATCACACGGCGTGTAGCTGAGTATTCTGAGTGTAACGGGTCTGTACTGACATCACACAGTGTATAGCTGAGAATTCTGTGTGTAACGGGTCTGTACCGACATCACACAGTGTATAGCTGAGTATTCTGAGTGTAACGGGTCTGTACCGACATCACACAGTGTGTAGCTTAGTATTCTGAGTGTAATGGGTCTGTACCGACATCACACGGCGTGTAGCTGAGTATTCTGAGTGTAACGGGTCTGTACTGACATCACACAGTGTGTAGCTGAGTATTCTGAGTGTAACGGGTCTGTACTGACATCACACAGTGTGTAGCTGTTTATTCTGAGTGTAATAGGTCTGTACCGACATCACACAGTGTGTAGCTGAGTATTCTGAGTGTAACGGGTCTGTACTGACATCACACAGTGTATAGCTGAGTATTCTGAGTGTAACGGGTCTGTAGCGACATCACACGGCGTGTAGCTGAGTATTCTGAGTGTAACGGGTCTGTAGCGACATCACACGGCGTGTAGCTGAGTATTCTGAGTGTAACGGGTCTGTACTGACATCACACAGTGTGTAGCTGAGTATTCTGTGTGTAACGGGTCTGTACCGACATCATACGGCGTGTAGCTGAGTATTCTGAGTGTAACGGGTCTGTACTGACATCACACAGTGTGTAGCTGAGTATTCTGAGTGTAACGGGTCTGTACCGACATCACACGGCGTGTAGCTGAGTATTCTGAGTGTAACGGGTCTGTACCGACATCATACGGCGTGTAGCTGAGTATTCTGAGTGTAACGGGTCTGTACCGACATCATACGGCGTGTAGCTGAGTATTCTGAGTGTAACGGGTCTGTACTGACATCACACGGCGTGTAGCTGAGTATTCTGAGTGTAACGGGTCTGTACCGACATCACACAGTGTGTAGCTGAGTATTCTGAGTGTAACGGGTCTGTACTGACATCACACAGTGTGTAGCTGAGTATTCTGAGTGTAACAGGTCTGTACTGACATCACACAGTGTGTAACTGAGTATTCTGAGTGTAACGGGTCTGTACCGACATCACACAGTGTGTAGGTGAGAATTCTGAGTGTAACGGGTCTGTACTGACATCACACAGTGTGTAGATGAGTATTCTGAGTGTAAAAGGTCTGTACTGACATCACACAGTGTGTAGCTGAGTATTGTGAGTGTAACGGGTCTGTACTGACATCACACAGTGTGTAGCTGAGTATTCTGAGTGTAACGGGTCTGTACTGACATCACACAGTGAATAGATGAGTATTCTGAGTGTAATGGGTCTGTACTGACATCACACGGCGTGTAGCTGAGTATTCTGAGAGTAACGGGTCTGTACTGACATCACACGGTGTGTAGCTGAGTATTCTGAGTGTAACGGGTCTGTACCGACATCACACAGTGTGTAGCTGAGTATTCTGAGTGTAACGGGTCTGTACTGACATCACACAGTGTGTAACTGAGTATTCTGAGTGTAACGGGTCTGTACCGACATCACACAGTGTGTAGCTGAGTATTCTGAGTGTAATGGGTCTGTACTGACATCACACGGCGTGTAGCTGAGTATTCTGAGTGTAACGGGTCTGTACTGACATCACACAGTGTGTAGCTGAGTATTCTGAGTGTAACGGATCTGTACTGACATCACACGGTGTGTAGCTGAGTATTCTGAGTGTAACGGGTCTGTACTGACATCACACAGTGTGTAACTGAGTATTCTGAGTGTAACGGGTCTGTACCGACTTCACACAGTGTTTAGCTGAGTATTCTGAGTGTAATGGGTCTGTACTGACATCACACAGCGTGTAGCTGAGTATTCTGAGTGTAATGGGTTTGTACTGACATCACACAGTGTATAGCTGAGTATTCTGAGTGTAACGTGTCTGTACTGACATCACACGGCGTGTAGCTGAGTATTCTGAGTGTAACGGGTCTGTATCGACATCACACGGCGTGTAGCTGAGTATTCTGAGAGTAATGGGTCTGTACTGACATCACACAGTGTGTAGCTGAGTATTCTGAGTGTAACGGGTCTGTGCCGACATCACACGGTGTGTAGCTGAGTATTCTGAGTGTAACGGGTCTGCACTGACATCACACGGCGTGTAGCTGAGTATTCTGAGTATAACGGGTCTGTACTGACATCACACGGTGTGTAGCTGAGTATTCTGAGTGTAACGGGTCTGTACAGACATCACACGGCGTGTAGCTGAGTATTCTGAGTGTAACGGGTCTGTACTGACATCACACAGTGTGTAGCTGAGTATTCTGAGTGTAACGGGTCTGTACTGACATCACACAGTGTATAGCTGAGAATTCTGTGTGTAACGGGTCTGTACCGACATCACACAGTGTATAGCTGAGTATTCTGAGTGTAACGGGTCTGTACCGACATCACACAGTGTGTAGCTGAGTATTCTGAGTGTAACGAGTCTGTATTGACATCACACGGCGTGTATCTTAGTATCCTGAGTGTAACGGGTCTGTATTGACATCACACAGTGTGTATCTTAGTATCCTGAGTGTAACGGGTCTGTATTGACATCACACAGTGTGTAGCTGAGTATTCTGAGTGTAACGGGTCTGTACTGACATCACACGGCGTGTAGCTGAGTATTCTGAGTGTAACGCGTCTGTATTGAGATCACACGGCGTGTAGCTTAGTATTCTGAGTGTAACGGGTCTGTACTGACATCACACAGTGTGTAGCTGAGTATTCTGAGTGTAACGGGTCTGTATTGACATCACACGGCGTGTAGCTGAGTATTCTGAGTGTAGCGGGTCTGTACTGACATCACACAGTGTGTAGCTGAGTATTCTGAGTGTAACGAGTCTGTACTGACATCACACAGCGTGTAGCTGAGAATTCTGAGTGTAACGGGTCTGTACTGACATCACACGGCGTGTAGCTGAGTATTCTGAGTGTAACGGGTCTGTACTGACATCACACAGTGTGTAGCTGAGTATTCTGAGTGTAATGGGTCTGTACCGACATCACACGGTGTGTAGCTGAGTATTCTGTGTGTAACGGGTCTGTACCGACATCACACAGTGTGTAGCTGAGTATTCTGTGTGTAACGGGTCTGTACCGACATCACACAGTGTATAGCTGAGTATTCTGAGTGTAACGGGTCTGTACCGACATCACACAGTGTGTAGCTGAGTATTCTGAGTGTAATGGGTCTGTACCGACATCACACAGTGTGTAGCTGAGTATTCTGAGTGTAACGGGTCTGTACTGACATCACACAGTGTGTAGCTGATTATTCTGAGTGTAACAGGTCTGTACCGACATCACACAGTGTGTAGCTGAGTATTCTGAGTGTAACGGGTCTGTACTGACATCACACGGTGTGTAGCTGAGTATTCTGAGTGTAACGGGTCTGTACTGACATCACACAGTGTGTAGCTGAGTTTTCTGAGTGTAACAGGTCTGTACTGACATCACACAGTGTGTAACTGAGTATTCTGAGTGTAACGGGTCTGTACCGACATCACACAGTGTGTAGGTGAGAATTCTGAGTGTAACGGGTCTGTACTGACATCACACAGTGTGTAGATGAGTATTCTGAGTGTAACGGGTCTGTACTGACATCACACAGTGTGTAGATGAGTATTCTGAGTGTAACGGGTCTGTATTGACATCACACAGTGTGTAGGTGAGAATTCTGAGTGTAATGGGTCTGTACTGACATCACACAGTGTGTAGCTGAGTATTCTGAGTGTAACAGGTCTGTACTGACATCACACAGTGTGTAACTGAGTATTCTGAGTGTAACGGGTCTGTACCGACATCACACAGTGTGTAGGTGAGTATTCTGAGTGTAACGGGTCTGTACTGACATCACACGGCGTGTAGCTGAGTATTCTGAGTGTAACGGGTCTGTACTGACATCACACAGTGTGTAGCTGAGTATTCTGAGTGTAACGGGTCTGTACTGACATCACACGGTGTGTAGCTGAGTATTCTGAGTGTAACGGGTCTGTACTGACATCACACAGTGTGTAACTGAGTATTCTGAGTGTAATGGGTCTGTACTGACATCACACAGTGTGTAGCTGAGTATTCTGAGCGTAATGGGTCTGTACTGACATCACACAGTGTGTAGCTGAGTATTCTGAGCGTAATGGGTCTGTACTGACATCACACAGTGTGTAGCTGAGTATTCTGAGCGTAATGGGTCTGTACTGACATCACACGGTGTGTACCTGAGTATTCTGAGTGTAACGGGTCTGTACTGACATCACACAGTGTGTAACTGAGTATTCTGAGTGTAACGGGTCTGTACCGACTTCACACAGTGTTTAGCTGAGTATTCTGAGTGTAATGGGTCTGTACTGACATCACACAGCGTGTAGCTGAGTATTCTGAGTGTAACGGGTGTGTACTGACATCACACAGTGTGTAGCTGAGTATTCTGAGTGTAACGTGTCTGTACTGACATCACACGGTGTGTACCTGAGTATTCTGAGTGTAACGGGTCCGTACTGACATCACACAGTGTGTAGCTGAGTATTCTGAGTGTAACGGGTCTGTATCGACATCACACAGTGTGTAGCTGAGTATTCTGAGTGTAACGGGTCTGTACCGACATCACACAGTGTGTAGGTGAGTATTCTGAGTGTAACGGGTCTGTACTGACATCACACGGCGTGTAGCTGAGTATTCTGAGGGTAACGGGTCTGTACTGACATCACACAGTGTGTAGATGAGTTTTCTGAGTGTAACGGGTCTGTACTGACATCACACAGTGTGTAGCTGAGTATTCTGAGTGTAACGGGTCTGTACTGACATCACACAGTGTATAGATGAGTATTCTGAGTGTAATGGGTCTGTACTGACATCACACAGTGTGTAGCTGAGTATTCTGAGTGTAACGGGTCTGTACTGACATCACACAGTGTGTAGCTGAGTATTCTGAGTGTAATGGGTCTGTACTGACATCACACAGTGTGTAGATGAGTATTCTGAGTGTAACGGGCCTGTACTGACATCACACAGTGTGTAGCTGAGTATTCTGAGTGTAACTGGTCTGTACTGACATCACACAGTGTGTAGCTTAGTATTCTGAGTGTAACGGGTTTGTATTGACATCACACGGCGTGTAGCTTAGTATTCTGAGTGTAACGGGTTTGTATTGACATCACACGGCGTGTAGCTTAGTATTCTGAGTGTAACGGGTCTGTACTGACATCACACAGTGTGTAGCTAAGTATTGTGAGTGTAATGGGTCTGTACTGACATCACACGGCGTGTAGCTGAGTATTCTGAGTGTAACGTGTCTGTACTGACATCACACAGCGTGTAGCTGAGAATTCTGAGTGTAACGGGTCTGTACTGACATCACACGGTGTGTAGCTGAGTATTCTGAGGGTAACGGGTCTGTACTGACATCACACTGCGTGTAGCTGAGTATTCTGAATGTAACGGGTCTGTACTGACATCACACAGTGTGTAGCTGAGTATTCTGAGTGTAACGGGTCTGTACTGACATCACACAGCATGCAGCTGAGTATTCTGAGTGTAACGGGTCTGTACTGACATCACACAGTGTGTAGCTGAGTATTCTGAGTGTAACGGGTGTGTACCGACTTCACACAGTGTGTAGCTGAGTATTCTGAGTGTAACGGGTCTGTACTGACATCACACGGTGTGTAGCTGAGTATTCTCAGTGTAACGGGTCTGTACTGACATCACACAGTGTGTAGCTGAGTATTCTGAGTGTAACGGGTCTGTACCGACTTCACACAGTGTGTAGCTGAGTATTCTGAGTGTAATGGGTCTGTACTGACATCACACAGTGTGTAGCTGAGTATTCTGAGTGTAACGGGTCTGTCCTGACATCACACAGTGTGTAGCTGAGTATTCTGAGTGTAACGAGTCTGTAGTGACATCACACAGTGTGTAACTGAGTATTCTGAGTGTAACGGGTCTGTACCGACATCACACAGTGTGTAGCTGAGTATTCTGAGTGTAACGGGTCTGTACTGACATCGCACAGTGTGTAGCTGAGTATTCTGAGTGTAACGGGTCTGTACTGACATCGCACAGTGTGTAGCTGAGTATTCTGAGTGTAACGGGTCTGTACTGACATCACACAGTGTGTAGCTGAGTATTCTGAGTGTAACGAGTCTGTAGTGACATCACACAGTGTATAGCTGAGTATTCTGAGTGTAACGGGTCTGTACTGACATCACACAGTGTGTAGCTGAGTATTCTGAGTGTAACGGGTCTGTACTGACATCACACAGTGTGTAACTGAGTATTCTGAGTGTAACGGGTCTGTACCGACATCACACAGTGTGTAGCTGAGTATTCTGAGTGTAACGGGTCTGTACTGACATCACACAGTGTGTAGATGAGTTTTCTGAGTGTAACGGGTCTGTACTGACATCACACAGTGTGTAGCTGAGTATTCTGAGTGTAACGGGTCTGTACTGACATCACACAGTGTATAGATGAGTATTCTGAGTGTAATGGGTCTGTACTGACATCACACAGTGTGTAGCTGAGTATTCTGAGTGTAACGGGTCTGTACTGACATCACACAGTGTGTAGCTGAGTATTCTGAGTGTAATGGGTCTGTACTGACATCACACAGTGTGTAGATGAGTATTCTGAGTGTAACGGGCCTGTACTGACATCACACAGTATGTAGCTGAGTATTCTGAGTGTAACGGGTCTGTACTGACATCACACAGTGAATAGATGAGTATTCTGAGTGTAATGGGTCTGTACTGACATCACACGGCGTGTAGCTGAGTATTCTGAGAGTAACGGGTCTGTACTGACATCACACGGTGTGTAGCTGAGTATTCTGAGTGTAACGGGTCTGTACCGACATCACACAGTGTGTAGCTGAGTATTCTGAGTGTAACAGGTCTGTACTGACATCACACAGTGAATAGATGAGTATTCTGAGTGTAATGGGTCTGTACTGACATCACACGGCGTGTAGCTGAGTATTCTGAGTGTAACGGGTCTGTATCGACATGACACGGCGTGTAGCTGAGTATTCTGAGAGTAATGGGTCTGTACTGACATCACACAGTGTGTAGCTGAGTATTCTGAGTGTAACGGGTCTGTACTGACATCACACGGCGTGTAGCTGAGTATTCTGAGTGTAACGGGTCTGTACTGACATCACACAGTGTGTAGCTGAGTATTCTGAGTGTAACGGGTCTGTACTGACATCACACGGTGTGTAGCTGAGTATTCTGAGTGTAACGGGTCTGTACTGACATCACACAGTGTGTAACTGAGTATTCTGAGTGTAATGGGTCTGTACTGACATCACACAGTGTGTAGCTGAGTATTCTGAGTGTAATGGGTCTGTACTGACATCACACAGTGTGTAGCTGAGTATTCTGAGTGTAATGGGTCTGTACTGACATCACACAGTGTGTAGCTGAGTATTCTGAGCGTAATGGGTCTGTACTGACATCACACGGTGTGTACCTGAGTATTCTGAGTGTAACGGGTCTGTACTGACATCACACAGTGTGTAACTGAGTATTCTGAGTGTAACGGGTCTGTACCGACTTCACACAGTGTTTAGCTGAGTATTCTGAGTGTAATGGGTCTGTACTGACATCACACAGCGTGTAGCTGAGTATTCTGAGTGTAACGGGTGTGTACTGACATCACACAGTGTGTAGCTGAGTATTCTGAGTGTAACGTGTCTGTACTGACATCACACGGTGTGTACCTGAGTATTCTGAGTGTAACGGGTCCGTACTGACATCACACAGTGTGTAGCTGAGTATTCTGAGTGTAACGGGTCTGTATCGACATCACAGTGTGTAGCTGAGTATTCTGAGTGTAACGGATCTGTACTGACATCACACAGTGTGTAGCTGAGTATTCTGAGTGTAACGTGTCTGTACTGACATCACACAGTGTATAGCTGAGTATTCTGAGTGTAACGGGTCTGTACCGACATCACACGGCGTGTAGCTGAGTATTCTGAGTGTAACGGGTCTGTACCGACATCACACGGCGTGTAGCTGAGTATTCTGAGTGTAATGGGTCTGTACCGACATCACACGGCGTGTAGCTGAGAATTCTGAGTGTAACGGGTCTGTACCGACATCACACGGCGTGTAGCTGAGTATTCTGAGTGTAATGGGTCTGTACCGACATCACACAGTGTGTAGCTGAGTATTCTGAGTGTAACGGGTCTGTACCGACATCATACGGCGTGTAGCTTAGTATTCTGAGTGTAATGGGTCTGTACTGACATCACACAGTGTGTAGCTGAGTATTCTGAGTGTAACTGGTCTGTACTGACATCACACAGTGTGTAGCTTAGTATTCTGAGTGTAACGGGTTTGTATTGACATCACACGGCGTGTAGCTTAGTATTCTGAGTGTAACGGGTTTGTATTGACATCACACGGCGTGTAGCTTAGTATTCTGAGTGTAACGGGTCTGTACTGACATCACACAGTGTGTAGCTGAGTATTGTGAGTGTAATGGGTCTGTACTGACATCACACGGCGTGTAGCTGAGTATTCTGAGTGTAACGTGTCTGTACTGACATCACACAGCGTGTAGCTGAGAATTCTGAGTGTAACGGGTCTGTACTGACATCACACGGTGTGTAGCTGAGTATTCTGAGGGTAACGGGTCTGTACTGACATCACACTGCGTGTAGCTGAGTATTCTGAATGTAACGGGTCTGTACTGACATCACACAGTGTGTAGCTGAGTATTCTGAGTGTAACGGGTCTGTACTGACATCACACAGCATGCAGCTGAGTATTCTGAGTGTAACGGGTCTGTACTGACATCACACAGTGTGTAGCTGAGTATTCTGAGTGTAACGGGTGTGTACCGACTTCACACAGTGTGTAGCTGAGTATTCTGAGTGTAACGGGTCTGTACTGACATCACACGGTGTGTAGCTGAGTATTCTCAGTGTAACGGGTCTGTACTGACATCACACAGTGTGTAGCTGAGTATTCTGAGTGTAACGGGTCTGTACCGACTTCACACAGTGTGTAGCTGAGTATTCTGAGTGTAATGGGTCTGTACTGACATCACACAGTGTGTAGCTGAGTATTCTGAGTGTAACGGGTCTGTCCTGACATCACACAGTGTGTAGCTGAGTATTCTGAGTGTAACGGGTCTGTACTGACATCACACAGTGTGTAGCTGAGTATTCTGAGTGTAACGGGTCTGTACTGACATCGCACAGTGTGTAGCTGAGTATTCTGAGTGTAACGGGTCTGTACTGACATCGCACAGTGTGTAGCTGAGTATTCTGAGTGTAACGGGTCTGTACTGACATCGCACAGTGTGTAGCTGAGTATTCTGAGTGTAATGGGTCTGTACTGACATCACACAGTGTGTAGCTGAGTATTCTGAGTGTAACGAGTCTGTAGTGACATCACACAGTGTATAGCTGAGTATTCTGAGTGTAACGGGTCTGTACTGACATCACACAGTGTGTAACTGAGTATTCTGAGTGTAACGGGTCTGTACCGACATCACACAGTGTGTAGCTGAGTATTCTGAGTGTAACGGGTCTATACTGACATCACACGGTGTGTAGCTGAGTATTCTGAGTGTAATGGGTCTGTACTGACATCACACGGCGTGTAGCTGAGAATTCTGAGTGTAACGGGTCTGTACTGACATCACACAGTGTGTAGCTGAATATTCTGTGTGTAACGGGTCTGTACTGACATCACACAGTGTGTAGCTGAGTATTCTGAGTGTAACGGGTCTGTACTGACATCACACAGCGTGTAGCTGAGTATTCTGAGTGTAATGGGTGTGTACTGACATCACACAGTGTGTAGCTGAGTATTCTGAGTGTAACGGGTCTTTACTGACATCACACGGTGTGTAGCTGAGTATTCTGAGTGTAACGGGTCTGTACCGACATCACACAGTGTGTAGCTGAGTATTCTGAGTGTAACGGGTGTGTACTGACATCACACGGCGTGTAGCTGAGTATTCTGAGTGTAACGGGTGTGTACTGACATCACACAGTGTGTAGCTGAGTATTCTGAGTGTAACGGGTCTGTACTGACATCACACAGTGGGTAGCTGAGTATTCTGAGTGTAACGGATCTGTACTGACATCACACAGCGTGTAGCTGAGTATTCTGTGTGTAACGGGTATGTACCGACATCACACAGTGGGTAGCTGAGTATTCTGAGTGTAACGGGTCTGTACTGACATCACACAGTGTGTAGCTGAGTATTCTGAGTGTAATGGGTCTGTACCGACATCACACGGCGTGTAGCTGAGTATTCTGAGTGTAACGGGTCTGTACCGACATCACACGGTGTGTAGCTGAGTATTCTGAGTGTAATGGGTCTGTACCGACATCACACGGTGTGTAGCTGAGTATTCTGAGTGTAATGGGTCTGTACTGACATCACACGGTGTGTAGCTGAGTATTCTGAGTGTAACGGGTCTGTACTGACATCACACGGTGTGTAGCTGAGTATTCTGAGTGTAACGGGTCTGTACTGACATCACACAGTGTGTAGCTGAGTATTCTGCGTGTAACGGATCTGTACTGACATCACAGAGTGTGTAGCTGAGTATTCTGAGTGTAATGGGTCTGTACCGACATCACACGGCGTGTAGCTGAGTATTCGGAGTGTAACGGGTCTGTACTGACATCACACAGTGTGTAACTGAGTATTCTGAGTGTAACGGGTCTGTACCGACATCACACAGTGTGTAGCTGACTATTCTGAGTGTAACGGGTCTGTACTGACATCACACAGTGTGTAGCTGAGTATTCTGAGTGTAACGGGTCTGTACTGACATCACACAGTGTGTAGCTGAGTATTCTGAGTGTAATAGGTCTGAACCGACATCACACAGTGTGTAGCTGAGTATTCTGACTGTAATGGGTCTGTACTGACATCACATAGTGTGTAGCTGAGTATTCTGAGTGTAACGGGTCTGTACTGACATCACACAGTGTGTAGCTGAGTATTCTGAGTGTAACGGGTCTGTACCGACATCACACAGTGTGTAGCTGAGTATTCTGAGTGTAACGGGTCTGTACCCACATCACACAGTGTGTAGCTGAGTATTCTGAGTGTAACCGGTCTGTACTGAAATCACACAGTGTGTAGCAGAGTATTCTGACTGTAACGGGTCTGTACTGATATCACACACTGTATAGCTGAGTATTCTGAGTGTAACGAGTCTGTACTGACATCACACAGTGTGTAGCTGAGTATTCTGAGTGTAACGGGTCTGTACCGACATCACACAGTGTGTAGCTGAGTATTCTGAGTGTAACGGGTCTGTACCCACATCACACAGTGTGTAGCTGAGTATTCTGAGTGTAACCGGTCTGTACTGAAATCACACAGTGTGTAGCTGAGTATTCTGACTGTATCGGGTCTGTACTGATATCACACAGTGTATAGCTGAGTATTCTGAGTGTAACGAGTCTGTACTGACATCACACAGTGTGTAGCTGAGTATTCTGAGTGTAACGGGTCTGTACCGACATCACACAGTGTGTAGCTGAGTATTCTGAGTGTAATGGGTCTGTACTGACATCACACGGCGTGTAGCTGAGTATTCTGAGTGTAACGGGTCTGTACCGACATCACACGGCGTGTAGCTGAGTATTCTGAGTGTAACGGGTCTGTACTGACATCACACAGTGTGTAGCTGAGTATTCTGAGTGTAACGGGTCTGTACTGACAACACACAGTGTGTAGCTGAGTATTCTGAGTGTAACGGGTCTGTACTGACATCACACGGCGTGTAGCTGAGTATTCTGAGTGTAACAGGTCTGTACTGACATCACACAGTGTGTAACTGAGTATTCTGAGTGTAACGGGTCTGTACCGACATCACACAGTGTGTAGCTGAGTATTCTGAGTGTAACGGGTCTGTACTGACATCACACAGTGTGTAGATGAGTATTCTGAGTGAAATGGGTCTGTACCGACATCACACGGCGTGTAGCTGAGTATTCTGAGTGTAACGGGTCTGTACTGACATCACACAGTGTGTAGCTGAGTATTGTGAGTGTAACGGGTCTGTACTGACATCACACAGTATGTAGCTGAGTATTCTGAGTGCAACGGGTCTGTACTGACATCACACAGTGTGTAGCTGAGTATTGTGAGTGTAACGGGTCTGTACTGACATCACACAGTATGTAGCTGAGTATTCTGAGTGTAACGGGTCTGTACTGACATCACACAGTGTGTAACTGAGTATTCTGAGTGTAACGGGTCTGTACTGACATCACACAGTGTGTAGCTGAGTATTCTGAGTGTAATGGGTCTGTACCGACATTACACCGCGTGTAGCTGAGTATTCTGAGTGTAACGGGTCTGTACCGACATCACACGGTGTGTAGCTGAGTATTCTGAGTGTAATGGGTCTGTACCGACATCACACGGTGTGTAGCTGAGTATTCTGAGTGTAATGGGTCTGTACCGACATCACACGGCGTGTAGCTGAGTATTCTGAGTGTAACGGGTCTGTACTGACATCACACGGTGTGTAGCTGAGAATTCTGAGTGTAATGGGTCTGTACTGACATCACACAGTGTGTAGCTGAGTATTCTCAGTGTAATGGGTCTGTACTGACATCACACAGTGTGTCGCTGAGTATTCTGAGTGTAACGGGTCTGTACTGACATCACACAGTGTGTCGCTGAGTATTCTGAGTGTAACGGGTCTGTACTGACATCACACAGTGTGTAGCTGAGTATTCTGCGTGTAACGGATCTGTACTGACATCACACAGCGTGTAGCTGAGTATTCTGTGTGTAACGGGTCTGTACCGACATCACACAGTGTGTAGCTGAGTATTCTGTGTGTAACGGGTCTGTACCGACATCACACAGTGTGTAGCTGAGTATTCTGAGTGTAACGGGTCTGTACTGACATCACACAGTGTGTAGCTGAGTATTCTGAGTGTAATGGGTCTGTACCGACATCACACCGCGTGTAGCTGAGTATTCTGAGTGTAACGGGTCTGTACCGACATCACACGGTGTGTAGCTGAGTATTCTGAGTGTAATGGGTCTGTACCGACATCACACGGTGTGTAGCTGAGTATTCTGAGTGTAATGGGTCTGTACCGACATCACACGGTGTGTAACTGAGTATTCTGAGTGTAACGGGTCTGTACCGACATCACACAGTGTGTAGCTGAGTATTCTGAGTGTAACGGGTCTGTACTGACATCACACAGTGTGTAGATGAGTATTCTAAGTGTAACGGGTCTGTACTGACATCACACAGTGTGTAGCTGAGTATTCTGAGTGTAACGGGTCTGTACTGACATCACACAGTGTGTAGCTGAGTATTCTGCGTGTAACGGATCTGTACTGACATCACACAGTGTGTAGCTGAGTATTCTGTGTGTAACGGGTCTGTACCGACATCACACAGTGTGTAGCTGAGTATTCTGAGTGTAACGGGTCTGTACCGACATCACACAGTGTGTAGCTGAGTATTCTGTGTGTAACGGGTCTGTACCGACATCACACAGTGTGTAGCTGAGTATTCTGAGTGTAACGGGTCTGTACTGACATCACACAGTGTGTAGCTGAGTATTCTGAGTGTAATGGGTCTGTACCGACATCACACCGCGTGTAGCTGAGTATTCTGAGTGTAACGGGTCTGTACCGACATCACACGGTGTGTAGCTGAGTATTCTGAGTGTAATGGGTCTGTACCGACATCACACGGTGTGTAGCTGAGTATTCTGAGTGTAACGGGTCTGTACCGAGATCACACAGCGTGTAGCTGAGTATTCTGAGTGTAACGGGTCTGTACCGACATCATATGGCGTGTAGCTGAGTATTCTGAGTGTAACGGGTCTGTACCGACATCACACGGCGTGTAGCTTAGTATTCTGAGTGTAACGGGTCTGTACTGACATCACACAGTGTGTAGCTGAGTATTCTGAGTGTAACGGGTCTGTACTGACATCACACGGCGTGTAGCTGAGTATTCTGAGTGTAACGGGTCTGTACCGACATCACACAGTGTGTAGCTGAGTATTCTGAGTGTAACGGGTCTGTACTGACATCACACAGTGTGTAACTGAGTATTCTGAGTGTAACGGGTCTGTACCGACATCACACAGTGTGTAGGTGAGTATTCTGAGTGTAACGGGTCTGTACTGACATCACACAGCGTGTAGCTGAGTATTCTGAGTGTAACGGGTCTGTACCGACATCATATGGCGTGTAGCTGAGTATTCTGAGTGTAACGAGTCTGTATTGACATCACACGGCGTGTAGCTTAGTATTCTGAGTGTAACGGGTCTGTACTGACATCACACAGTGTGTAGCTGAGTATTCTGAGTGTAACGGGTCTGTACTGACATCACACGGCGTGTAGCTGAGTATTCTGAGTGTAACGCGTCTGTATTGAGATCACACGGCGTGTAGCTGAGAATTCTGAGTGTAACGGGTCTGTACTGACATCACACGGTGTGTAGCTGAGTATTCTGAGTGTAACGGGTCTGTACTGACATCACACAGTGTGTAGCTGAGAATTCTGAGTGTAACGGGTCTGTACTGACATCACACGGTGTGTAGCTGAGTATTCTGAGTGTAACGGGTCTGTACTGACATCACACGGTGTGTAGCTGAGTATTCTGAGTGTAACGGGTCTGTACTGACATCACACAGTGTGTAGCTGAGTATTCGGAGTGTAACGGGTCTGTACCGACATCACACAGTGTGTAGCTTAGTATTCTGAGTGTAACGGGTCTGTACTGACATCACACAGTGTGTAGCTGAGTATTCTGAGTGTAACGGGTCTGTACTGACATCACACAGTGTGTAGCTTAGTATTCTGAGTGTAACGGGTCTGTACTGACATCACACAGTGTGTAGCTTAGTATTCTGAGTGAAACGGGTCTGTACTGACATCACACAGTGTGTAGCTGAGTATTCTGAGTGTAACGGGTCTGTACTGACATCACACGGCGTGTAGCTGAGTATTCTGAGTGTAACGGGTCTGTACTGACATCACACAGTGTGTAGCTGAGTATTCTGAGTGTAACGGGTCTGTACTGACATCACACAGCGTGTAGCTGAGAATTCTGAGTGTAACGGGTCTGTACCGACATCACACAGCGTGTAGCTGAGTATTCTGAGTGTAACGGGTCTGTACTGACATCACACAGTGTGTAGCTGAGTATTCTGAGTGTAACAGGTCTGTACTGACATCACACAGTGTGTAACTGAGTATTCTGAGTGTAACGGGTCTGTACCGACATCACACGGCGTGTAGCTGAGTATTCTGAGTGTAACGGGTCTGTACTGACATCACACGGTGTGTAGCTGAGTATTCTGAGTGTAACGGGTCTGTACTGACATCACACGGTGTGTAGCTGAGTATTCTGAGTGTAACGGGTCTGTACTGACATCACACAGTGTGTAGCTGAGTATTCTGAGTGTAACGGGTCTGTACTGACATCACACAGTGTGTAGCTGAGTATTCGGAGTGTAACGGGTGTGTACCGACATCACACAGTGTGTAGCTGAGTATTCTGAGTGTAACGGGTCTATACTGACATCACTCGGTGTGTAGCTGAGTATTCTGAGTGTAACGGGTCTGTACTGACATCATACGGCGTGTAGCTGAGTATTCTGAGTGTAACGGGTCTGTACTGACATCACACAGTGTGTAGCTGAGTATTGTGAGTGTAACGGGTCTGTACTGACATCACACAGCGTGTAGCTGAGAATTCTGAGTGTAACGGGTCTGTACCGACATCACACAGCGTGTAGCTGAGTATTCTGAGTGTAACGGGTCTGTACTGACATCACACAGTGTGTAGCTGAGTATTCTGAGTGTAACAGGTCTGTACTGACATCACACAGTGTGTAACTGAGTATTCTGAGTGTAACGGGTCTGTACCGACATCACACAGTGTGTAGCTGACTATTCTGAGTGTAACGGGTCTGTACTGACATCACACAGTGTGTAGATGAGTATTCTGAGTGTAACGGGTCTGTACCGACATCACACAGTGTGTAGCTGAGTATTCTGAGTGTAACGGGTCTGTACTGACATCACACAGTGTGTAGCTGAGTATTCTGAGTGCAACGGGTCTGTACTGACATCACACAGTGTGTAGCTGAGTATTGTGAGTGTAACGGGTCTGTACTGACATCACACAGTATGTAGCTGAGTATTCTGAGTGTAACGGGTCTGTACTGACATCACACAGTGAATAGATGAGTATTCTGAGTGTAATGGGTCTGTACTGACATCACACGGCGTGTAGCTGAGTATTCTGAGAGTAACGGGTCTGTACTGACATCACACGGTGTGTAGCTGAGTATTCTGAGTGTAACGGGTCTGTACCCACATCACACAGTGTGTAGCTGAGTATTCTGAGTGTAACGGGTCTGTACTGACATCACACGGTGTGTAGCTGAGTATTCTGAGTGTAACGGGTCTGTACTGACATCACAGTGTGCAGCTGAGTATTCTGAGTGTAACGAGTCTGTACTGACATCACACAGTGTGTAGCTGAGTATTCTGAGTGTAACGGGTCTGTACCGACATCACACAGTGTGTAGCTGAGTATTCTGAGTGTAATGGGTCTGTACTGACATCACACGGCGTGTAGCTGAGTATTATGAGTGTAACGGGTCTGTATCGACATCACACGGCGTATAGCTGAGAATTCTGAGAGTAATGGGTCTGTACTGACATCACACTGTGTGTAGCTGAGTATTCTGAGTGTAACGGGTCTGTGCCGACATCACACGGTGTGTAGCTGAGTATTCTGAGTGTAACGGGTCTGCACTGACATCACACGGCGTGTAGCTGAGTATTCTGAGTATAAGGGGTCTGTACTGACATCACACGGTGTGTAACTGAGAATTCTGAGTGTAATGGGTCTGTACTGACATCACACAGTGTGTAGCTGAGTATTCTCAGTGTAATGGGTCTGTACTGACATCACACAGTGTGTAGCTGAGTATTCTGAGTGTAATGGGTCTGTACAGACATCACACGGCGTGTAGCTGAGTATTCTGAGTGCAACGGGTCTGTACTGACATCACACGGTGTGTAGCTGAGTATTCTGAGTGTAACGGGTCTGTACTGACATCACACAGTGTGTAGCTGAGTATTCTGAGTGTAACGGGTCTGTACTGACATCACACAGTGTGTAGCTGAGTATTCTGAGTGTAATGGGTCTGTACCGACATCACACGGCGTGTAGCTGAGTATTCTGAGTGTAATGGGTCTGTACCGACATCACACGGTGTGTAGCTGAGTATTCTGAGTGTAACGGGTCTGTACTGACATCACACAGTGTATAGCTGAGAATTCTGTGTGTAAGGGGTCTGTACCGACATCACACAGTGTATAGCTGAGTATTCTGAGTGTAACGGGTCTGTACCGACATCACACAGTGTGTAGCTGAGTATTCTGAGTGTAATGGGTCTGTACCGACATCACACGGCGTGTAGCTGAGTATTCTGAGTGTAACGGGTCTGTACTGACATCACACAGTGTGTAGCTGAGTATTCTGAGTGTAACGGGTCTGTACTGACATCACACAGTGTGTAGCTGATTATTCTGAGTGTAATAGGTCTGTACCGACATCACACAGTGTGTAGCTGAGTATTCTGAGTGTAACGGGTCTGTACTGACATCACACAGTGTATAGCTGAGTATTCTGAGTGTAACGGGTCTGTACCGACATCACACAGTGTGTAGCTGAGTATTCTGTGTGTAACGGGTCTGTACTAACATCACACAGTGTGTAGCTGAGTATTCTGAGTGTAACGGGTCTGTACTGACATCACACAGTGTGTAGCTGAGTATTCTGAGTGTAATGAGTCTGTACCGACATCACACGGCGTGTAGCTGAGTATTCTGAGTGTAACGGGTCTGTAGCGACATCACACGGCGTGTAGCTGAGTATTCTGAGTGTAATGGGTCTGTACCGACATCACACGGCGTGTAGCTGAGTATTCTGAGTGTAACGGGTCTGTACCGACATCACACGGCGTGTAGCTGAGTATTCTGAGTGTAACGAGTCTGTATTGACATCACACGGCGTGTAGCTTAGTATTCTGAGTGTAACGGGTCTGTACTGACATCACACAGTGTGTAGCTGAGTATTCTGAGTGTAACGGGTCTGTACTGACATCACACGGCGTGTAGCTGAGTATTCTGAGTGTAACGAGTCTGTATTGACATCACACGGCGTGTAGCTTAGTATCCTGAGTGTAACGGGTCTGTATTGACATCACACAGTGTGTAGTTGAGTATTCTGAGTGTAACGGGTCTGTACTGACATCACACGGCGTGTAGCTGAGTATTCTGAGTGTAACGGGTCTGTACCGACATCACACAGTGTGTAGCTGAGTATTCTGAGTGTAACGCGTCTGTATTGAGATCACACGGCGTGTAGCTTAGTATTCTGAGTGTAACGGGTCTGTACTGACATCACACAGTGTGTAGCTGAGTATTCTGAGTGTAATGGGTCTGTACCGACATCACACAGTGTGTAGCTGAGTATTCTGAGTGTAATGGGTCTGTACCGACATCACACGGCGTGTAGCTGAGTATTCTGAGTGTAACGGGTCTGTAGCGACATCACACGGCGTGTAGCTGAGTATTCTGAGTGTAACGGGTCTGTACCGACATCACACAGCGTGTAGCTGAGTATTCTGAGTGTAACGGGTCTGTACCGACATCATACGGCGTGTAGCTGAGTATTCTGAGTGTAACGGGTCTGTACCGACATCACACGGCGTGTAGCTGAGTATTCTGAGTGTAACGAGTCTGTATTGACATCACACGGCGTGTAGCTTAGTATTCTGAGTGTAACGGGTCTGTACTGATATCACACAGTGTGTAGCTGAGTATTCTCAGTGTAACGGGTCTGTACTGACATCACACGGCGTGTAGCTGAGTATTCTGAGTGTAACGGGTCTGTACCGACATCACACAGTGTGTAGCTGAGTATTCTGAGTGTAACGCATCTGTATTGAGATCACACGGCGTGTAGCTGAGTATTCTCAGTGTAACGGGTCTGTACTGACATCACACGGTGTGTAGCTGAGTATTCTGAGTGTAACGGGTCTGTACTGACATCACACAGTGTGTAGCTGAGTATTCTGAGTGTAACGGGTCTGTACTGACATCACACGGTGTGTAGCTGAGTATTCTGAGTGTAACGGGTCTGTAATGACATCACACGGTGTGTAGCTGAGTATTCTGAGTGTAACGGGTCTGTACTGACATCACACGGTGTGTAGCTGAGTATTCTGAGTGTAACGGGTCTGTACTGACATCACACAGTGTGTAGCTGAGTATTCTGAGTGTAACGGGTCTGTACCGACTTCACACAGTGTGTAGCTGAGTATTCTGAGTGTAACGGGTCTGTACTGACATCGCACAGTGTGTAGCTGAGAATTCTGAGTGTAACGGGTCTGTACTGACATTACACAGTGTGTAACTGAGTATTCTGAGTGTAACGGGTCTGTACCGACATCACACAGTGTGTAGCTGAGTATTCTGAGTGTAACGAGTCTGTATTGACATCACACGGCGTGTAGCTTAGTATTCTGAGTGTAACGGGTCTGTACTGACATCACACAGTGTGTAGCTGAGTATTCTGAGTGTAACGGGTCTGTACTGACATCACACGGCGTGTAGCTGAGTATTCTGAGTGTAACGAGTCTGTATTGACATCACACGGCGTGTAGCTTAGTATCCTGAGTGTAACGGGTCTGTATTGACATCACACAGTGTGTAGTTGAGTATTCTGAGTGTAACGGGTCTGTACTGACATCACACGGCGTGTAGCTGAGTATTCTGAGTGTAACGGGTCTGTACCGACATCACACAGTGTGTAGCTGAGTATTCTGAGTGTAACGCGTCTGTATTGAGATCACACGGCGTGTAGCTTAGTATTCTGAGTGTAACGGGTCTGTACTGACATCACACAGTGTGTAGCTGAGTATTCTGAGTGTAACGGGTCTGTACTGACATCACACAGTGTGTAGCTGAGTATTCTGAGTGTAACGGGTCTGTACTGACATCACACAGTGTGTAGCTGAGTATTCTGAGTGTAATGGGTCTGTACCGACATCACACAGTGTGTAGCTGAGTATTCTGAGTGTAATGGGTCTGTACCGACATCACACGGCGTGTAGCTGAGTATTCTGAGTGTAACGGGTCTGTAGCGACATCACACGGCGTGTAGCTGAGTATTCTGAGTGTAACGGGTCTGTACCGACATCACACAGCGTGTAGCTGAGTATTCTGAGTGTAACGGGTCTGTACCGACATCATACGGCGTGTAGCTGAGTATTCTGAGTGTAACGGGTCTGTACCGACATCACACGGCGTGTAGCTGAGTATTCTGAGTGTAACGAGTCTGTATTGACATCACACGGCGTGTAGCTTAGTATTCTGAGTGTAACGGGTCTGTACTGATATCACACAGTGTGTAGCTGAGTATTCTCAGTGTAACGGGTCTGTACTGACATCACACGGCGTGTAGCTGAGTATTCTGAGTGTAACGGGTCTGTACCGACATCACACAGTGTGTAGCTGAGTATTCTGAGTGTAACGCATCTGTATTGAGATCACACGGCGTGTAGCTGAGTATTCTCAGTGTAACGGGTCTGTACTGACATCACACAGTGTGTAGCTGAGTATTCTGAGTGTAACGGGTCTGTACTGACATCACACGGTGTGTAGCTGAGTATTCTGAGTGTAACGGGTCTGTACTGACATCACACAGTGTGTAGCTGAGTATTCTGAGTGTAACGGGTCTGTACTGACATCACACGGTGTGTAGCTGAGTATTCTGAGTGTAACGGGTCTGTAATGACATCACACGGTGTGTAGCTGAGTATTCTGAGTGTAACGGGTCTGTACTGACATCACACGGTGTGTAGCTGAGTATTCTGAGTGTAACGGGTCTGTACTGACATCACACAGTGTGTAGCTGAGTATTCTGAGTGTAACGGGTCTGTACCGACTTCACACAGTGTGTAGCTGAGTATTCTGAGTGTAACGGGTCTGTACTGACATCGCACAGTGTGTAGCTGAGAATTCTGAGTGTAACGGGTCTGTACTGACATTACACAGTGTGTAACTGAGTATTCTGAGTGTAACGGGTCTGTACTGACATCACACGGCGTGTAGCTGAGTATTCTGAGTGTAATGGGTCTGTACTGACATCACACAGTGTGTAGCTGAGTATTCTGAGTGTAACGGGTGTGTACTGACATCACACAGTGTACAGCTGAGTATTCTGAGTGTAACGTGTATGTACTGACATCACACGGTGTGTACCTGAGTATTCTGAGTGTAACGGGTCTGTACTGACATCACACAGTGTATAGCTGAGAATTCTGAGTGTAACGGGTCTGTACCGACATCACACAGCGTGTAGCTGAGTATTCTGAGTGTAATGGGTCTGTACCGACATCACACGGCGTGTAGCTGACTATTCTGAGTGTAACGGGTCTGTACTGACATCACACAGTGTGTAGCTGAGTATTCTGAGTGTAACGGGTCTGTACTGACATCACACAGTGTGTAGCTGAGTATTCTGAGTGTAACGGGTCTGTACTGACATCACACAGTGTGTAGCTGAGTATTCTGAGTGTAATAGGTCTGTACCGACTTCACACAGTGTGTAGCTGAGTATTCTGAGTGTAACGGGTCTGTACTGACATCACACAGCGTATAGCTGAGTATTCTGAGTGTAACGGGTCTGTACCGACATCACACGGCGTGTAGCTGAGTATTCTGAGTGTAACGGGTCTGTACCGACATCACACGGCGTGTAGCTGAGTATTCTGAGTGTAACGAGTCTGTATTGACATCACACGGCGTGTAGCTTAGTATTCTGAGTGTAACGGGTCTGTACTGACATCACACAGTGTGTAGCTGAGTATTCTCAGTGTAACGGGTCTGTACTGACATCACACGGCATGTAGCTGAGTATTCTGAGTGTAACGGGTCTGTACCGACATCACACAGTGTGTAGCTGAGTATTCTGAGTGTAACGCATCTGTATTGAGATCACACGGCGTGTAGCTGAGTATTCTCAGTGTAACGGGTCTGTACTGACATCACACAGTGTGTAGCTGAGTATTCTGAGTGTAACGGGTCTGTACTGACATCACACGGTGTGTAGCTGAGTATTCTGAGTGTAACGGGTCTGTACTGACATCACACAGTGTGTAGCTGAGTATTCTGAGTGTAACGGGTCTGTACTGACATCACACAGTGTGTAGCTGAGTATTCTGAGTGTAACGGGTCTGTACTGACATCACACGGTGTGTAGCTGAGTATTCTGAGTGTAACGGGTCTGTACTGACATCACACGGTGTGTAGCTGAGTATTCTGAGTGTAACGGGTCTGTACTGTCATCACACGGTGTGTAGCTGAGTATTCTGAGTGTAACGGGTCTGTACCGACATCACACGGTGTGTAGCTGAGTATTCTGAGTGTAACGGGTCTGTACCGACTTCACACAGTGTGTAGCTGAGTATTCTGAGTGTAACGGGTCTGTACTGACATCGCACAGTGTGTAGCTGAGAATTCTGAGTGTAACGGGTCTGTACTGACATTACACAGTGTGTAACTGAGTATTCTGAGTGTAACGGGTCTGTACCGACATCACACAGTGTGTAGCTGAGTATTCTGAGTGTAACGGGTCTGTACTGACATCACACAGTGTGTAGCTGAGTATTCTGAGTGTAACAGGTCTGTACTGACATCACACAGTGTGTAACTGAGTATTCTGAGTGTAACGGGTCTGTACCGACATCACACAGTGTGTAGGTGAGTATTCTGAGTGTAACGGGTCTGTACTGACATCACACAGTGTGTAGATGAGTATTCTGAGTGTAACGGGTCTGTACTGACATCACACAGTGTGTAGCTGAGTATTCTGAGTGTAATGGGTCTGTACTGACAACACACGGCGTGTAGCTGAGTATTCTGAGTGTAACGGGTCTGTACTGACATCACACGGCGTGTAGCTGAGTATTCTGAGTGTAACGGGTCTGTACTGACATCACACAGTGTGTAGCTGAGTATTCTGAGTGCAACGGGTCTGTACTGACATCACACAGTGTGTAGCTGAGTATTGTGAGTGTAACGGGTCTGTACTGACATCACACAGTGTGTAGCTGAGTATTCTGAGTGTAACGGGTCTGTACTGACATCACACAGTGAATAGATGAGTATTCTGAGTGTAATGGGTCTGTACTGACATCACACGGCGTGTAGCTGAGTATTCTGAGAGTATCGGGTCTGTACTGACATCACACGGTGTGTAGCTGAGTATTCTGAGTGTAACGGGTCTGTACCGACATCACACAGTGTGTAGCTGAGTATTCTGAGTGTAACGGGTCTGTACTGACATCACACAGTGTGTAACTGAGTATTCTGAGTGTAACGGGTCTGTACCGACATCATACAGTGTGTAGCTGAGTATTCTGAGTGTAATGGGTCTGTACTGACATCACACGGCGTGTAGCTGAGTATTCTGAGTGTAACGGGTCTGTAGCGACATCACACGGTGTGTAGCTGAGTATTCTGAGTGTAACGGGTCTGTACCGACATCACACAGCGTGTAGCTGAGTATTCTGAGTGTAACGGGTCTGTACCGACATCACACAGCGTGTAGCTGAGTATTCTGAGTGTAACGGGTTTGTACCGACATCATACGGCGTGTAGCTGAGTATTCTGAGTGTAACGGGTCTGTACCGACATCACACGGCATGTAGCTGAGTATTCTGAGTGTAACGCATCTGTATTGAGATCACACGGCGTGTAGCTTAGTATTCTGTGTGTAACGGGTCTGTACTGACATCACACAGTGTGTAGCTGAGTATTCTGAGTGTAACGGGTCTGTATTGACATCACACGGCGTGTAGCTTAGTATTCTGAGTGTAACGGGTCTGTACTGACATCACACAGTGTGTAGCTGAGTATTCTGAGTGTAACGGGTCTGTACTGACATCACACGGCGTGTAGCTGAGTATTCTGAGTGTAACGGGTCTGAAACTGACATCACACGGCGTGTAGCTGAGTATTCTGAGTGTAACGGGTGTGTACTGACATCACACAGTGTACAGCTGAGTATTCTGAGTGTAACGTGTATGTACTGACATCACACAGCGTGTACCTGAGTATTCTGAGTGTAACGGGTCTGTACTGACATCACACAGTGTATAGCTGAGAATTCTGCGTGTAACGGGTCTGGACCGACATCACACAGTGTGTAGCTGAGTATTCTGAGTGTAATGGGTCTGTACCGACATCACACGGCGTGTAGCTGAGTATTCTGAGTGTAACGGGTCTGTACTGACATCACACAGTGTGTAGCTGAGTATTCTGAGTGTAACGGGTCTGTAATGACATCACACAGTGTATAGCTGAGTATTCTGAGTGTAGCGGGTCTGTACCGACATCACACAGTGTGTAGCTGAGTATTCTGAGTGTAATGGGTCTGTACCGACATCACACGGCGTGTAGCTGAGTATTCTGAGTGTAACGGGTCTGTAGCGACATCACACGGCGTGTAGCTGAGTATTCTGAGTGTAACGGGTCTGTATCGACATCACACAGCGTGTAGCTGAGTATTCTGAGTGTAACGGGTCTGTACCGACTTCATACGGCGTGTAGCTGAGTATTCTGAGTGTAACGGGTGTGTACTGACATCACACAGTGTACAGCTGAGTATTCTGAGTGTAACGTGTATGTACTGACATCACACAGCGTGTACCTGAGTATTCTGAGTGTAACGGGTCTGTACTGACATCACACAGTGTATAGCTGAGAATTCTGCGTGTAACGGGTCTGTACCGACATCACACGGCGTGTAGCTGAGTATTCTGAGTGTAACGGGTCTGTACCGACATCACACGGCGTGTAGCTGAGTATTCTGAGTGTAACGGGTCTGTACCGACATCACACAGCGTGTAGTTGAGTATTCTGAGTGTAACGGGTCTGTACCGACATCATACGGCGTGTAGCTGAGTATTCTGAGTGTAACGGGTCTGTACCGACATCATACGGCGTGTAGCTGAGTATTCTGAGTGTAACGGGTCTGTACCGACATCACACGGCGTGTAGCTGAGTATTCTGAGTGTAACGGGTCTGTACCGACATCACACAGTGTGTAGCTTAGTATTCTGAGTGTAACGGGTCTGTACTGACATCACACAGTGTGTAGCTGAGTATTCTCAGTGTAACGGGTCTGTACTGACATCACACGGCGTGTAGCTGAGTATTCTGAGTGTAACGGGTCTGTACCGACATCACACAGTGTGTAGCTGAGTATTCTGAGTGTAACGCATCTGTATTGAGATCACACGGCGTGTAGCTTAGTATTCTGAGTGTAACGGGTCTGTACTGACATCACACAGTGTGTAGCTGAGTATTCTGAGTGTAACGGGTCTGAAACTGACATCACAGGGCGTGTAGCTGAGTATTCTGAGTGTAACGGGTCTGTACTGACATCACACGGTGTGTAGCTGAGTATTCTGAGTGTATCGGGTCTGTACTGACATCACACGGCGTGTAGCTGAGTATTCTGAGTGTAACGGGTCTGTACTGACATCACACTGCGTGTAGCTGAGTATTCGGAGTGTAACGGGTGTGTACCGACATCACACAGTGTGTAGCTGAGTATTCTGAGTGTAACGGGTCTATACTGACATCACTCGGTGTGTATCTGAGTATTCTGAGTGTAACGGGTCTGTACTGACATCACACGGTGTGTAGCTGAGTATTCTGAGTGTAACGGGTGTGTACCGACATCACACGGTGTGTAGCTGAGTATTCTGAGTGTAACGGGTCTATACTGACATCACACGGTGTGTAGCTGAGTATTCTCAGTGTAACGGGTCTGTACCGACATCACACAGTGTGTAGCTGAGTATTCTGAGTGTAACGGGTCTGTACTGACATCACACATTGTGTAGATGAGTATTCTGAGTGTAACGGGTCTGTACTGACATCACACAGTGTGTAGCTGAGTATTCTGAGTGTAATGGGTCTGTACTGACAACACACGGCGTGTAGCTGAGTATTCTGAGTGTAACGGGTCTGTACCGACATCACACGGCGTGTAGCTGAGTATTCTGAGTGTAACGGGTCTGTACTGACATCACACAGTGTGTAGCTGAGTATTCTGAGTGCAACGGGTCTGTACTGACATCAGACAGTGTGTAGCTGAGTATTGTGAGTGTAACGGGTCTGTACTGACATCACACAGTATGTAGCTGAGTATTCTGAGTGTATCGGGTCTGTACTGACATCACACAGTGTGTAACTGAGTATTCTGAGTGTAACGGGTCTGTACCGACATCATACAGTGTGTAGCTGAGTATTCTGAGTGTAATGGGTCTGTACCGACATCACACGGCGTGTAGCTGAGTATTCTGAGTGTAACGGGTCTGTAGCGACATCACACGGCGTGTAGCTGAGTATTCTGAGTGTAACGGGTCTGTACCGACATCACACAGCGTGTAGCTGAGTATTCTGAGTGTAACGGGTCTGTACCGACATCACACGGCATGTAGCTGAGTATTCTGAGTCTAACGGTTTTGTACTGACATCACACGGCGTGTAGCTTAGTATTCTGAGTGTAACGGGTCTGTACTGACATCACACAGTGTGTAGCTGAGTATTCTGAGTGTAACGGGTCTGTACTGACATCACACGGCGTGTAGCTGAGTATTCTGAGTGTAACGGGTCTGTACCGACATCACACAGTGTGTAGCTGAGTATTCTGAGTGTAACGCATCTGCATTGAGATCACACGGCGTGTAGCTTAGTATTCTGAGTGTAACGGGTCTGTACTGACATCACACAGTGTGTAGCTGAGTATTCTGAGTGTAACGGGTCTGTACTGACATCACACGTCGTGTAGCTGAGTATTCTGAGTGTAACGGGTCTGAAACTGACATCACACGGCGTGTAGCTGAGTATTCTGAGTGTAACGGGTCTGTACTGACATCACACAGTGTGTAGCTGAGAATTCTGAGTGTAACGGGTCTGTACTGACATCACACAGTGTGTAGCTGAGAATTCTGAGTGTAACGGGTCTGTACTGACATCACACAGCGTGTAGCTGAGTATTCTGAGTGTAATGGGTCTGTACTGACATCACACAGTGTGTAACTGAGTATTCTGAGTGTAACGGGTCTATACTGACATCACACGGTGTGTAGCTGAGTATTCTCAGTGTAACGGGTCTGTACTGACATCACACAGTGTGTAGCTGAGTATTCTGAGTGTAACGGGTCTGTACTGACATCACACAGTGTGTAGCTGAGTATTCTGAGTGTATCGGGTCTGTACCGACTTCACACAGTGTGTAGCTGAGTATTCTGAGTGTAACGGGTCTGTACTGACATCACACAGTGTGTAGCTGAGACTTCTGAGTGTAACGGGTCTGTACTGACATCACACAGTGTGTAACTGAGTTTTCTGAGTGTAACGGGTCTGTACTGACATCACACAGTGTGTAGCTGAGTATTCTGAGTGTAACGGGTCTGTACTGACATCACACAGTGTGTAGCTGCGTATTCTGAGTGTAACGGGTCTGTACTGACATCACACGGCGTGTAGCTGAGTATTCTGAGTGTAACGGGTCTGTACCGACATCACACAGTGTGTAGCTGAGTATTCTGAGTGTAACGGGTATGTACTGACATCACACAGTGTGTAACTGAGTATTCTGAGTGTAACAGGTCTGTACTGACATCACACAGTGTGTAACTGAGTATTCTGAGTGTAACGGGTCTGTACTGACATCACACAGTGTGTAACTGAGTATTCTGAGTGTAACGGGTATGTACTGGCATCACACAGTGTGTAGCTGAGTATTCTGAGTGTAACAGGTCTGTACTGACATCACACAGTGTGTAACTGAGTATTCTGAGTGTAACGGGTCTGTACTGACATCACACAGTGTGTAGCTGAGTATTCTGAGTGTAACGGGTCTGTACCGACATCACACAGTGTGTAGCTGAGTATTCTGAGTGTAACGGGTCTGTACCGAAATCACACGGCGTGTAGCTGAGTATTCTGAGTGTAACAGGTCTGTACTGACATCACACAGTGTGTAGCTGAGTATTCTGAGTGTAACAGGTCTGTACTGACATCACACAGTGTGTAACTGAGTATTCTGAGTGTAACGGGTCTGTACTGACATCACACAGTGTGTAGCTGAGTATTCTGAGTGTAACGGGTCTGTACCGACATCACACAGTGTGTAGCTGAGTATTCTGAGTGTAACGGGTCTGTACCGACATCACACAGTGTGTAGGTGAGTATTCTGAGTGTAACGGGTCTGTACCGAAATCACACGGCGTGTAGCTGAGTATTCTGAGTGTAACGGGTCTGTACTGACATCACACAGTGTGTAGCTGAGTATTCTGAGTGCAACGGGTCTGTACTGACATCACACAGTGTGTAGCTGAGTATTGTGAGTGTGACGGGTCTGTACTGACATCACACAGTGTGTAGCTGAGTATTCTGAGTGTAACGGGTCTGTACTGACATCACACAGTGTGTAACTGAGTATTCTGAGTGTAACGGGTCTGTACCGACATCACACAGTGTGTAGCTGAGTATTCTGAGTGTAACGGGTCTGTACCGACATCACACAGTGTGTAGCTGAGTATTCTGAGTGTAACGGGTCTGTACCGACATCACACAGTGTGTAGGTGAGTATTCTGAGTGTAACGGGTCTGTACCGACATCACACAGTGTGTAGATGAGTATTCTGAGTGTAACGGGTCTGTACTGACATCACACAGTGTGTAGATGAGTATTCTGAGTGTAACGGGTCTGTACTGACATCACACAGTGTGTAGCTGAGTATTCTGAGTGTAACGGGTCTGTACTGACATCACACGGCGTGTAGCTGAGTATTCTGAGTGTAACGGGTCTGTACCGACATCACACGGCGTGTAGCTGAGTATTCTGAGTGTAATGGGTCTGTACTGACATCACACGGCGTGTAGCTGAGTATTCTGAGTGTAACGGGTCTGTATCGACATCACACGGCGTGTAGCTGAGTATTCTGAGAGTAATGGGTCTGTACTGACATCACACAGTGTGTAGCTGAGTATTCTGAGTGTAACGGGTCTGTACTGACATCACACGGCGTGTAGCTGAGTATTCTGAGTGTAAGGGGTCTGTACTGACATCACACGGTGTGTAGCTGAGTATTCTGAGTGTAACGGGTCTGTACTGACATCACACAGTGTGTAACTGAGTATTCTGAGTGTAACGGGTCTGTACCGACTTCACACAGTGTTTAGCTGAGTATTCTGAGTGTAATGGGTCTGTACTGACATCACACAGTGTGTAGCTGAGTATTCTGAGTGTAATGGGTCTGTACTGACATCACACAGTGTGTAGCTGAGTATTCTGAGCGTAATGGGTCTGTACTGACATCACAGAGTGTGTAGCTGAGTATTCTGAGTGTAACGGGTCTGTACTGACATCACACAGTGTGTAACGGAGTATTCTGAGTGTAACGGGTCTGTACCGACTTCACACAGTGTTTAGCTGAGTATTCTGAGTGTAACGGGTCTGTACTGACATCACACAGTGTGTAGCTGAGTATTCTGAGTGTAACGGGTGTGTACTGACATCACACAGTGTATAGCTGAGTATTCTGAGTGTAACGGGTTTGTACTGACATCACACAGTGTGTAGCTGAGTATTCTGAGTGTAACGGGTCTGTACCGACATCACACAGTGTATAGCTGAGTATTCTGAGTGTAACGGGTCTGTACTGACATCACACGGCGTGTAGCTGAGTATTCTGAGTGTAACGGGTCTGTACTGACATCACACAGTGTGTAGCTGAGTATTCTGAGTGTAACGGGTCTGTACTGACATCACAGTGTATAGCTGAGTATTCTGAGTGTAACGGGTCTGTACTGACATCACACGGTGTGTAACTGAGTATTCTGAGTGTAACGGGTCTGTACTGACATCACACGGTGTGTAACTGAGTATTCTGAGTGTAACGGGTCTGTACTGACATCACACAGTGTATAGCTGAGTATTCTGAGTGTAACGGGTCTGTACTGACATCACACAGTGTATAGCTAAGTATTCTGAGTGTAACGGGTCTGTACTGACATCACACGGTGTGTAACTGAGTATTCTGAGTGTAACGGGTCTGTACCGACTTCACACAGTGTTTAGCTGAGTATTCTGAGTGTAACGGGTCTGTACTGACATCACACAGTGTGTAGCTGAGTATTCTGAGTGTAATAGGTCTGTACTGACATCACACAGTGTGTAACTGAGTATTCTGAGTGTAACGGGTCTGTACCGACATCACACAGTGTATAGCTGAGTATTCTGAGTGTAACGGGTCTGTACTGACATCACACAGTGTGTAGCTGAGTATTCTGAGTGTAACTGGTCTGTACTGACATCACACGACGTGTAGCTGAGTATTGTTAGAACCTTGCTCTTAGGTTTTTTCCTTTGCTGGTCACATGACCTTGTTGGCCTATTTAATCCTGCTCCGCCTTTCTGGCTTTGCTGGACTTCATTGTATAACTACTTTCTAGCTAGCCTGTGCTCTGTATCAAACTCTGTTAGTTTGCTTGGTCTACGGACCTCTATGTTCTATATATTTTGTTTGTTCGTCTGTCTGCTACTATTTCTGTTAGGAGGTGTCCCATTTTCCTCCCAGTCCTTAGTACTTGTAGGGATTCCTTCCCCACATCTATAGGTCTCCGTACAGACTAGCTTAGGACTTTAGCAGGTCTGATCGCAGGATCAGGTTCCCTGTTACATCGTAGGGATTCAGCTGAGTCCTATAGTAGGGACAGATCTCCTCTCTTTCCTTAGCTCTGGTAGCAGAACATAACAGTAAGTCCAGCCTGCAAATTCTCTAAGGAAAGATTTTTCTGTTCCATCATGGTGTCGGTTCAGGATTTGGCTAAACACCTGCAGGGACTCTCTCTGGAGGTGGCCGAGCTCCGTCAGCACGTGAGTAACTGTCCTGGAGCACATTTCTTGGAGCCTAAGGTATGTTTGCCGGATTTATTTTTTGGTGAACACCGAGAATTTTTTTCATTTAAAAATGCTTGCTTATTGTATTTTCGTTTGAGTCCCAAGTCCTCTGGGGATGAATCCCAGCGCATAGGGTTCATAATGTCACTTTTGCGCAAAGAGCCTCAGGAGTGGGCCTTTTCTTTGCAACCTAGTGATACATGCTTCAGATCAGTGGATAGTTTTTTTTCTGCTTTGGGACTATTATATGATGATCCTGACCGTGTCTCATCAGCTGAGACTGAGTTGAGACGTTTGAAACAGGGATCAGGTAATGTGGAAAAATATTGTACTCATTTCCGTCGATGGTCTACTCAAACAGGGTGGAACGATTCTGCTCTGAAAAGTCTATTTCTTGCTGGGCTCAATGAAAGGGTTAAAGACCTGCTAATTGCTTATCCTACACCTGAAGATTTGCAACAGGCTATGCAATTAGCTATACGGGTGGATAGGAGACTGCGTGCAAGGGTTAATGAGAGCAAATCCTCTGCTATGTCAGTTTCTGGTTATGAGAATGTGTGTACTAACAGTGGTGAACCGATGGAGATTGGATCGGTGGCACCTCGCTCTCAAGAAAAAGACCGTCGATTTTCTGAAGGCTTGTGTTTCTATTGCGGAAAATCTGGTCATTTGATTAAAGGCTGTGAGCTTCGTATGAAGAAAGAAGAAAAAATGGTCAGTCATGCCCGTATTGCCTGTTTAAATTCCAAGGGTGTATTTTTAGCTGCTTCCACGATTGCTCAGGAAAAATTAATGGAACTTCGGGTGTTTGTTGATTGTGGGTCTACTCTGAATGTAATTGATGGGGGATTCTTGGAAAGACTCAATTTAAAACCTGAACCTTTATAATCCCCCATTGCTGTGGTTTCTGTGGATGGCTCCCCTTTGAAGAATATTACTCTCAAGGTCTGTGAATTTCCTCTCACTATTAATGGTGTTCACCATGAGAAATTGGATTTGGTACTTTTGAATAACTTGCCTTCTCCAGTAATATTGGGTTTGCCCTGGTTAAAATTTCACAATCCTGTACTGGATTGGTCTACCAGTGAAATTAAATCCTGGAGCCATAAATGTTATGACAAGTGTTGTAACGGGCGTATTGCAGCTTTGGATAGGGGGGAATTGCCTGTTCCTATTCAGGATTTTTGGAGAGTTTTTTCTGAGAAGGAATCGCAGGTTTTGCCTCCCCATAGAGACTATGATTGTTCTATTGAATTTGTCCCTGGAGCGACTCTTCCTAAAAGTCGTTTATTTAACCTTACTATTCCTGAGAGGAAGGCTTTGGAGGAATACATACAGACAAGTTTGGCCGCCGGTCACATTAGGCCCTCTAAGTCTCCTGTGGCGGTTGGATTTTTTTTTGTAAAAAAAAAAGGACGGCGGTTTACGTCCTTGTCTGGATTTTCGTGAGATTAACAAAATTACTGTACGCAATCCTTACCCACTGCCATTGATTCCTGATCTGTTTAACCAGTTAATGGGGGCCAAGTGGTTCTCTAAAATCGACCTTAAGGGGGCATACAATCTGTTGCGCATGAAGGAGGGTGATGAATGGAAGACTGCTTTTAACACTCCTGTGGGTCATTTTGAGAATCTGGTTATGCCTTTTGGTCTTACTAATGCTCCTGCATTTTTTCAGAATCTGATTAATGACATCCTTAGACCTTTGATCGGCAAAAATGTGGTTGTGTATTTGGATGACATTTTGATTTATTCGCCGGATCTGGATTCTCATTGGCGGAGCGTACGTGAGGTATTACAGTTATTAATGGACAATTCGCTTTTTGCTAAGCTGGAGAAATGTGAGTTCGCTGTACAGAGAATCAGTTTTTTGGGTTACATTATCTCCAGCGAAGGTTTTGAGATGGACCCGGTTAAAGTTCAAGCTGTACAGGAATGGCCTAGGCCTATTGGTTTGAAATCGATACAGAGGTTTTTGGGTTTCGCCAATTATTACAGAAAATTCATAAAAAAAATTTCTAGTATTGTCAAACCTCTGACCGATCTCACCAGGAAAGGTGCTGATGCGGTTCAGTGGTCTTCTGAGGCCATTGAAGCTTTTGTGTATCTCAAGGAGAGGTTCACCTCTGCTCCCATCCTTATGCAGCCTGATGTGACTAAGCCGTTTTTGGTTGAGGTTGATGCTTCCTCTGTGGGGGTTGGCGCAGTATTGTCTCAGGATAACGGGGATGGATTACATCCCTGTGCCTTTTTTTCAAAAATTTTTTCGGAGACTGAACTGAATTACGATATTGGTAATCGGGAATTATTGGCTATTAAACTCGCATTTGAACACTGGCGCCACTTCTTGGAAGGTGCGGAATTTCCCGTTCAGGTTCTTACGGATCATAAAAATCTGATATATCTTGATGCTGCCAAGCGCCTGAATGCCCGTCAGGCTAGGTGGGCACTGTTTTTCTCGCGGTTTAATTTCTCCGTTACTTACATCCCTGGTACTAAGAATGTTAAGGCGGATGCCTTGTCTCGCAGTTTTTCTCCCATAGTCGGTGCTGAGAAAGAGGAGAACATTTTACAAGAAGGTGTTGTGATAGCTGCTTTGGACTCCGTTTTGGAAAATGAGATTCTTAAAGCACAGGAGAATGCCCCTTCTAACACTCCTCATGGGAGGTTGTTTGTGCCTGGGACCTTTAGGAGAGATTTGTTTGTTGAGTGTCACGAATCTCGGTTGGCAGGTCATCCCGGAATCTCTGAGACCAAGAGACTGGTGGGTCGCAGTTTTTGGTGGCCTGGATGGCAGAAGGAAGTCATTAAGTGGGTGCGCGAATGTACTATATGTGCTAGATCTAAGTCCTCACATACTCCTGCTGCGGGGTTGCTTTGTCCTTTGGAGGTCCCCAGTGCTCCTTGGACACATTTGGCTATGGACTTTATAACTGACCTTCCCCCCTCTGAGGGTTTTACTGTCATCTGGGTGGTCGTGGACCGTTTTAGCAAGATGTGTCACTTGGTTCCCTTCGTCAAACTGCCCTGCGCTAAAACTCTCGCTAAGGCCTTTGTCAAGGAAATTGTCAGACTTCATGGCGTTCCTACTGACATTGTTTCTGATAGGGGTCCTCAGTTCGTGGCTCGTTTTTGGCGTGCCTTTTGTGACAGGTTGGGAGTTCATTTGTCGTTCTCGTCCGGATATCATCCTGAATCTAATGGCCAGACAGAAAGGAAAAACCAGGATGTTGAGCAGTTCTTGCGTTGTTTTGTGGCAGACAATCAAGAGGGGTGGTCTGAGTTTCTGCCACTTGCTGAATTTGCTCTGAACAATCATACATCTTCTTCTGCTGGTTGTTCGCCTTTTTTTTTGTTGTTCTGGGAGACATCCGTCGTTTGGGTCGTTCTCCAAGTTGGGATCTGCCGTGCCTGAGGAGGAGAATTTTTCCGGTGATTTGGAGAGAGTTTGGACGGATGTACGTGGTAATCTTCAGGAGGCCAACAGAAAATCTAAAGACTACTTTGATAGGAAACGACAGGAGGTTTTGTTCGCTGTTGGTGACATGGTCTGGTTGTCCTCTAGGAATCTGCGGTTGAGGATTCCTTCTAAGAAATTGGGTCCCAAGTTTGTAGGGCCCGTTAAGGTGCTTCAGGTTGTCAACCAATCTGCTGTTAGGTTGGAGGTTCCTACCTCCTGGAGAATTAATCCGGTATTTCATGTCTCTCTGTTAAAAAAAGCTGTTGTGTCGGATGGTGACGCCTCTGCCTCTGTTCCTCCGGTGGTGGAGGACGGGGAATATGAAATTTCTCGCATCCTTAACTCTAGACGGTATAGAGGTAGTTTGCAGTATCTTGTGGCCTGGAAAGGTTTCGGACCCGAGGATAATTCTTGGGTGAGGTCAGATGATGTTTCCGCGTCCAGACTTATCAGAACGTTTCACAGGAGATTTCCTGATAAGCCTGGTCCTAGGGGATCCGGAGGATCCTCTTAGAAGGGGGGGTACTGTTAGAACCTTGCTCTTAGGTTTTTTCCTTTGCTGGTCACATGACCTTGTTGGCCTATTTAATCCTGCTCCGCCCTTCTGGCTTTGCTGGACTTCATTGTATAACTACTTTCTAGCTAGCCTGTGCTCTGTATCTAACTCTGTTAGTTTGCTTGGTCTACGGACCTCTATGTTCTATATATTTTGTTTGTTCGTCTGTCTGCTACTATTTCTGTTAGGAGGTGTCCCATTTTCCTCCCAGTCCTTAGTACTTGTAGGGATTCCTTCCCCACATCTATAGGTCTCCGTACAGACTAGCTTAGGACTTTAGCAGGTCTGATCGCAGGATCAGGTTCCCTGTTACATCGTAGGGATTCAGCTGAGTTCTATCGTAGGGACAGATCTCCTCTCTTTCCTTAGCTCTGGTAGCAGAACATAACAAGTATTCTGAGTGTAACGGGTCTGTACTGACATCACACAGTGTGTAGCTGAGTATTCTGATTGTAACGGGTCTGTACTGACATCACACAGTGTGTAGCTGAGTATTCTGAGTGTAATGGGTCTGTACCGACATCACACGGTGTGTAGCTGAGTATTCTGAGTGTAACGGGTCTGTACCGACATCACACAGTGTGTAGCTGAGTATTCTGAGAGTAACGGGTCTGTACTGACATCACACAGTGTGTAGCTGAGTATTCTGAGTGAAACGGGTCTGTACTGACATCACACAGTGTGTAGCTGAGTATTCTGTGTGTAACGGGTCTGTACTAACATCACACAGCGTGTAGCTGAGTATTCTGTGTGTAACGGGTCTGTACTGACATCACACAGTGTATAGCTGAGTATTCTGAGTGTAATGGGTCTGTACCGACATCACACAGTGTGCAGCTGAGTATTCTGAGTGTAACGGGTCTGTACTGACATCACACAGTGTGTAGCTGAGTATTCTGAGTGTAACGGGTCTGTACCGACATCACACAGTGTGTAGCTGAGTATTCTGAGTGTAATGGGTCTGTACAGACATCACACAGTGTGTAGCTGAGTATTCTGAGTGTAACAGGTCTGTACCGACATCACACGGTGTGTAACTGGTCTGTACTGACATCACACGGTGTGTAGCTGAGTATTCCGAGTGTAACGGGTCTGTACCGACATCACACGGCGTGTATCTGAGTATTCTGAGTGTAACGGGTCTGTACTGACATCACACAGCGTGTAGCTGAGTATTCTGAGTGTAACGGGTCTGTACCGACATCACACAGCGTGTAGTTGAGTATTCTGAGTGTAACGGGTCTGTACCGACATCACACAGCGTGTAGTTGAGTATTCTGAGTGTAACGGGTCTGTACCGACATCACACAGCGTGTAGTTGAGTATTCTGAGTGTAACGGGTCTGTACTGACATCACACAGTGTGTAGCTGAGTATTCTGAGTGTAACGGGTCTGTACTGACATCACACAGTGTGTAGCTGAGTATTTGAGTGTAACGGGTCTGTACTGACATCACACAGTGTGTAGTGGAGTATTCTGAGTGTAATGGGTCTGTACTGACATCACACGGCGTGTAGCTGAGTATTCTCAGTGTAACGGGTCTGTACTGACATCACACAGTGTGTAGCTGAGTATTCTGAGTGTAACGGGTCTGTACTGACATCACACAGTGTGTAGCTGAGTATTCTGAGTGTAACGGGTCTGTACCGACATCACACAGTGTGTAGCTGAGTATTCTGAGTGTAACGGGTCTGTCCTGACATCACACAGTGTGTAGCTGAGTATTCTGAGTGTAACGGGTCTGTACCGACATCACACGGCGTGTAGCTGAGTATTCTGAGTGTAACGGGTCTGTCCTGACATCACACAGTGTGTAGCTGAGTATTCTGAGTGTAACGGGTCTGTACCGACATCACACGGCGTGTAGCTGAGTATTCTGAGTGTAACGGGTCTGTCCTGACATCACACAGTGTGTAGCTGAGTATTCTGAGTGTAACGGGTCTGTACCGACATCACACGGCGTGTAGCTGAGTATTCTGAGTGTAACGGGTCTGTACTGACATCACACAGTGTGTAGCTGAGTATTCTGAGTGTAACGGGTCTGTACTGACATCACACAGTGTGTAGCTGAGTATTCTGAGTGTAACGGGTCTGTACTGACATCACACAGTGTGTAGCTGAGTATTCTGAGTGTAACGGGTCTGTACTGACATCACACGGTGTGTAGCTGAGTATTCTGAGTGTAACGGGTCTGTACTGACATCACACAGTGTGTAGCTGAGTATTCTGAGTGTAACGGGTCTGTACTGACATCACACAGTGTGTAGCTGAGTATTCTGAGTGTAACAGGTCTGTACTGACATCACACAGTGTGTAGCTGAGTATTCTGAGTGTAACGGGTCTGTACCGACATCACACAGTGTGTAGCTGAGTATTCTGAGTGTAACGGGTCTGTACTGACATCACACAGTGTGTAGCTGAGTATTCTGAGTGTAACGGGTCTGTACTGACATCACACAGTGTGTAGCTGAGTATTCTGAGTGTAACGGGTCTGTACTGACATCACACAGTGTGTAGCTGAGTATTCTGAGTGTAACGGGTCTGTACTGACATCACACAGTGTGTAGCTGAGTATTCTGAGTGTAACGGGTCTGTACCGACATCACACAGTGTGTAGCGGTTGATGTCTCGCTTAATCCTGAGCTTCACTGTGTAAAAGTCACCTTGGAAAGACTGATATCAGGTATTATGTCATATTACACTCAGTATCAGGAAGAGATGATGGACATATTAAGCTCCACCTTGTTGTCTAAATGGATTGCTAGTCTATTCAATAACACTGATATGGGAGCACTGGAGAGTTTGTACATTGTATGCAGACATCAGGCCTACAAGTGGTTACCTAATAACTTCACAGGGGTCTGCACACCGGCCTTCCTGACCCCATCAACCTTTATAGTGCCTCACACCAGAGTAAATCTTAAAGCAATCCCTCTACACACATTATACAGACGAGCTGCAGACAATCCCAGACCCAAGGGTAAACCTCATCTTGTAGAAATAAGATTGTGAGCAGCATATTGATTTACCCGTCCGTAACGCAGATGGGATAAGCTGGTAGAGGCGACTGATTACCGAGACGACCAGATCTTCCAGGTGCTTGATGTCCTTAATGCATCTAATATTACATAGAAGCAGCTGATTGTAGTCACTGACAGCCCCCCATAGTGCTGGACCACCTGACCGCTATGGTGGGAAGTGTCAGGTCATCTGACTGCTATGGTGGGATGTGTCAGATCATCTGACCGCTATGGTGGGATGTGTCAGGTCATCTGACCGCTATGGTGGGATGTGTCAGATCATCTGACCGCTATGGTGGGATGTGTCAGGTCATCTGACCGCTATGGTGGGATGTGTCAGATCATCTGACCGCTATGGAGGGATGTGTCAGATCATCTGACCGCTATGGAGGGATGTGTCAGGTCATCTGACCGCTATGGTGGGATGTGTCAGATCATCTGACCGCTATGGAGGGATGTGTCAGATCATCTGACCGCTATGGTGGGATGTGTCAGATCATCTGACCGCTATGGTGGGATGTGTCAGATCATCTGACCGCTATGGAGGGATGTGTCAGGTCATCTGACCGCTATGGTGGGATGTGTCAGATCATCTGACCGCTATGGTGGGATGTGTCAGATCATCTGACCGCTATGGAGGGATGTGTCAGGTCATCTGACCGCTATGGTGGGATGTGTCAGATCATCTGACCGCTATGGTGGGATGTGTCAGGTCATCTGACCGCTATGGTGGGATGTGTCAGATCATCTGACCGCTATGGTGGGATGTGTCAGATCATCTGACCGTTATGGAGGGATGTGTCAGGTCATCTGACCGCTATGGAGGGATGTGTCAGATCATCTGACCGCTATGGAGGGATGTGTCAGGTCATCTGACCGCTATGGTGGGATGTGTCAGATCATCTGACCGCTATGGTGGGATGTGTCAGATCATCTGACCGCTATGGAGGGATGTGTCAGGTCATCTGACCGCTATGGTGGGATGTGTCAGATCATCTGACCGCTATGGTGGGATGTGTCAGATCATCTGACCGCTATGGAGGGATGTGTCAGGTCATCTGACCGCTATGGAGGGATGTGTCAGGTCATCTGACCGCTATGGTGGGATGTGTCAGATCATCTGACCGCTATGGTGGGATGTGTCAGATCATCTGACCGCTATGGAGGGATGTGTCAGGTCATCTGACCGCTATGGTGGGATGTGTCAGATCATCTGACCGCTATGGTGGGATGTGTCAGATCATCTGACCGCTATGGAGGGATGTGTCAGGTCATCTGACCGCTATGGAGGGATGTGTCAGGTCATCTGACCGCTATGGAGGGATGTGTCAGGTCATCTGACCGCTATGGAGGGATGTGTCAGGTCATCTGACCGCTATGGAGGGATGTGTCAGGTCATCTGACCGCTATGGAGGGATGTGTCAGGTCATCGGTCCCGCATGTTGTCATTACATCGACGTTATGGGAAATCTCCAGGTTAGGACTGATATACAGAAGATACCCGAGATAAGGGATAAGTGGTTACAGGAACATGACGCAAACAAGGAGTCCTGGTGGGAGAAACATTCTCTTTCCTGAATCCCACTAATTGGTTCAAGGGTCTAGGTGGGGGGCTCTCAGGGATTATACATGCATGCAATTATTATTATTCTGCTTGTTGATATATGTAGCCGTAAAAGCGCTGATCTATGTTATACCTAAGTTACTCAGGTCTATATGTAAGGTTACTATTGGTTCATAGGTCAGAGGGAACTATTCCTTTGTCTCTGACCCTACTTAAAGTGCCACGTGTGTTAATAAAGCAGAAGTCTTTCCTAGTACACCATTCCTGGCTGTGCTGTACTGATTTCCCGAGCGCTCGTAAAACAAGTATTATTAATTTGGAGTTCGGTAGGCATAGAAGAGAGCGTATTTCGCTCACAATGACGTCCCCTCCTGGCTTTGACTTCGGACTCCTTGACCATCCTTGACCACGGCCTGCCCGTGAAAAGTGACTCAGCGTCGCACTGTGAGTTTACACCTAACGTTATCGGTTTTCTGATAACTGCCGTCATTTTCCTGCGCCCAAGCACTCACATTGGCTAAGACAATATGATTGTTACGGATCCGGGTGGTGGAACCTCTGTGCTGCGGTGCAAGGAGGGACCAGAGGGGCATGACTAAGTATCTACTCGGCTTGACCAGGGTCGCACGGCGGCTCAGTCGACTCCGTAAACCAGGAAAGGACCGAGCAGAGGGACCAGATGCTACTCTGGGCCAGTCCTTGTATGACAGCAGGTGACTCCCACGGGTCAGAAGGCAGGGACTGACTGGTACAGCAGATGAGCACGGCAGGCAGGCTGACGGGTGATCCGGGTAGACGGACTGGCAGACACGGCAGGTAACAAGCAGGAGCCTCCAGGTAGGCTGGCTGGTAGGCACGGCAGGTAACTGGTACGTTCTCCAGGCAGGCAAGCCTGGCCCATAGACAGACTGGCGGGTTAGGACCGTAAGCAGACTGTCGGGCAGGACTAGTAGACAGGCCGGCGGACTGGACTGGTAGTCAGGCTGGCAGATTGGACTGGTAGTCAGGCTGGCGGACTGGGCTGGTAGTCAGGCTGGTGGACTGGGCTAGTAGTCAAGCTGGCGGACTGGACTGGTAGTCAGACTAGCAGCGGGACCTGAGGGCTGAAGCAGAGTTAGAACACAGAGCTACAACCTTGCACGGGCACCTCCATTTTGGAGGAGGTGCCTTTTATATGAGAAGTCCTCCGGCCATTGGCCGGGGACTCCTTAGGATGGCGCGCGCGGCCCCTTTAAGAGGGAGGGAGCGCGCGCGGGCTAAGCACAGTGCCCGGGAAGCTGCGCGTGCCGGCAGCAGCAGGAAAGCAGGAAGACGCAGGGACAGGAGCGCGGCGGTAAAGGGGACAGCATCTCTGCCTGTCAGGAGGCAGAGACGCCGATGCTACAGAGAGCAGGTGACTCCCACGGGTCAGAAGGCAGGAACTGACCGGTACAGCAGAAGAGCACGGCAGGCAGGCTGACGGGTGGTCCAGGTAGTCAGGCAGGCTGATTCGGCTGATAGCCAGACAGGTGCTCTGGGTAGGCAAGCTGGCGGGCACAACAGATAACAAGCAGGTGCTTCCAGGTAAGCAGGCAGGTGGGCACGGCAGGTAAAGGCAGGCAAGTGGGCACGGCAGGTAACAGGCAGGTGCTTCCAGGTAAGCAGGCTGGCGGGCACGGCAGATAACAGGCAAGTGCTTCGAGGTAAGCAGGCTGGCGGGCACGGCAGGTAGCAGGCAGGTGCTTCCAGGTAAGCAGGCTGGCAGGCCCATAGACAGACTGGCGGACTGGACTGAAGGCAGACTGTCGGGCTGGAAAGTAGTCAGACTGGCAGACTGGACTGAAGATTAGACTGGCGGACAAGACTGAATTGCAGAGGACCTGAGGGCTGAAGCAAAGTAAGTATCACAGAGCAACAACCTTGCACGGGCACCTCCATATTGGAGGAGGTGCCTTTTATAGAGAAAGTCCTCCGGCCATTGGCCGGGGACTTTTTAGGACTGCGCGCGCGGCCACTTTAAGAGGGAGGGAGCGCACGCGCACCCTAAGCACAGTGCCGGGGAAGCTGCGCGCAGCAGGGAGCAGGGAGGCCGGAAGATGCCGGAGCAGGACTGCAGCGGTAAGGGGGACGGCGTCTCTGCCTGTCAGGGGGCAGAGACGCCGGCGCTACAATGATCAAAGGCTATATCTACAGTGAGGAAAATAAGTATTTGATACACTGCCACCTACAAAGAATAGAGCGGTCTGTAATTTTTATCATAGTGTCATAGAAGATATGTGTCATAGAAAACATTAACATCTCTGCAGCCACACTAGAGAGGGACATTCTCCCCCCTCCCTCCTTTTTCCTTCCACACAAAGTTGCAGTGCAAGACAAGAGCTGACAGTCTTAAGTCTCTTAGATGTGAATCACACAGTTTAACATATGGGAAATTAATAAGACTGCGATTTATAGATTGGAGACAAAGAGAAATGAACCAGCTTAGTTAACATGCAAGAGCTCCTTTTGTGATAATAAACCCTGGCAATACTAAGGAGGATGTATATTGTGCATAGACAAAGAGCAATACAATAGACAGGTAATTGAGGCAGGAGAAATCTTTTCAGGAAGTTGGGAAACAAAAGGGTATATGTGTTTATACATAAACAGAGCAGTGTAAGCCCTTTTGTCCACAGGGATGCATGTTGGATTCTAGTAACATTGTGGTTTCCTACAGAGGAAATGTTACAATAAGCCAGCTAAGACATAATGTCTCCATAAGAAAATATTGAATATCAAAGTTTGTATAAATCCGATATTGATGAGACATATATTTCCAGCATCAGAGCGAACCAGGGAAGACGATGCATATTTTCTCATAACTGTAACACCTGCCTATAAGCCTCAAATAAATAGTGACAGATAACTGACAACAGCCAAACAGACATGTTTGGTCTCTGGGAAAAGATAATAAAATCCTAATGAAAAAAATATGTCAGTGTTCTCGAACTTCTGCAATAATCCACAGAGGAGTTATTGCATAAGTTGGAGATTTCATAAAATCCTGAAGGGCTGAAGACATCCCACAACCCAGCCCACGTGAGGTCATCACGGGGGTCTTTGTGGGTGGAACTCAGGGGCTGATAAAAGATCAAGGCTAATTAAGATCTTTGTTCAATGCTGAGGAAGATACATCTGTGTAGGCTTGATCCTGTTAACCAAACGCTTTCAACCATATCGCTTCCATCCTCTAGCTGACTCGTCTCAGCGAGCAACGTAGTAAGTTTCTTTTCTTTTATCCCTTTTATTTTATATAACTGTATATGCTGTATTGTTTTGTCCACTTTGTAAAATCTTTAGTAGAATTTCTTTTATAAACACTACCTCCTATTGGATTAAATATAAAATTTAATAGTTCCATTCCTTTTGTTTTGTAACACGTGCCTCAAAGCCATACATTACCAAAACCAGGCCTCCAGTCAGCCTTTAAAAACTTCTGCTGGTGGCAGTGAATAGTACCGAGGTTATCGTGGAATTCGCAGTGACTGTATCGGAGGTATATGCATATATTCCATGCGTTGGAATCTGGAGGTGTATATACCATACGTTCACTGTTAGTTGCCTGATAACCGGCTTATTAGTGAAAACAGCCTGCGGTCTTCTCCGTTGATCGTTGGCCAATTGTTTAATAGTCCGGATGATAGGGGGCAGCAGAGTGCTGTTCGCTCAAAAGAGGTGGTTCTGCGTGACCTTCCCAGGCTGCAATATTATTGACACCCATCTATAGAGATTCATGACTCTCCTTGTGGAGATTTATATCTTCGTTTCTGTAGATACCACTAGTCCTCTTCCTCAATGACCCATCTTCAGAGATTCATGACTGTACATCCTCCAGTGTGGTCTTGAAGCTCAGTTTCTGCAAACACCAGTAGACCTCCCAAATGTAGTATCTACAGAAATCCATGACTCGGTCACTGTGTTATTACATCTCAGTCTCTGCAGCCACCACTGGTCCTTTTTTTTGTAAGAACCAAGTTCAGAGGCTTTCCACGAGAGCTGTCTGTCTATTACATGAAGTATACAACATTTGTTCATGAATAATCTACAGTCATGGCTAAAAGTTTTGAGAATGACACCACAATGATATTTTCCCATGATCTGCTGGCCTCTGGTTTTTATTAGTGTTTGTCTGATGTTTATATCACATACAGAAATATAATTGCAATCATATTATGAGCACCAATAGGTTATATTGACAGTTAGAATGAGTTAATGCAGCAAGTCAATATTTGCAGTGTTGCCCCTTCTTCTTCAAGACCTCTGTAATTCTCCCTGGCATGCTCTCAATCAACTTTTGGACCAAATCCTGACTGATAGCAGCCCATTCTTGCATAATCAATGCTTGCATTTTGCCAGAATTTGTTGGTTTTTATTTGTCCACCCGTCTCTTGATGATTGACCACAAGTTCTCAATGGGATTAAGATCTGGGGAGTTTCCAGGCCACGGACCCAAAACCTCTATGTTTTGCTCCATGAGCCATTTAGTTATCACCTTTGCTTTATGGCAAGGTGCTCCATCATGCTGGAAAAGGCATTGTTGGGCGCCAAACTGCTCTTGGACGGTTGGGAGAAGTTGCTCTTGGAGGACATTCTGGTACCATTCTTTAGTCATGGCTGTGTTTTTAGGCAAGACTGTGAGTGAGCCGATTCCCTTGGCTGAGAAGCAACCCCACACATGAATGGTTTCAGGATGCTTTACAGTTGGCATGAGACAAGACTGGTGGTAGCGCTCACCTCTTCTTCTCCGAATAAGCTGTTTTCCAGATGTCCCAAACAATCGAAAAGGGGATTCATCAGAGAAAATGACTTTGCCCCAGTCCTCAGCAGTCCACTCCCTGTACCTTTTGCAGAATATCAGTCGGTCCCTGATGTTTTTTCTGGAGAGAAGTGGCTTCTTTGCTGCCCTCCTTGAAACCAGCCCTTGCTCAAAGAGTCTCCGCCTCACAGTGCGTGCAGAAGCACTCACACCAGCCTGCTGCCATTCCTGAGCAAGCTCGGCACTGCTGGTAGTCCGATCCCGCAGCTGAAACAGTTTTAAGATACGGTCCTGGCGCTTGCTTGTCTTTCTTGGGCGCCCTGGAGCCTTTTTGACAACAATGGAAGCTCTCTCCTTGAAGTTCTTGATGATGCGATAGATTGTTGACTGAGGTGCAATCTTTGTAGCTGCGATACTCTTCCCTGTTAGGCCATTTTTGTGCAGTGCAATGATGGCTGCACGTGTTTCTTTAGAGATAACCATGGTTAACTGAAGAGAAACAATGATACCAAGAACCAGCCTCCTTTTAAAGTGTCCAGTGATGTCATTCTTACTTAATCATGACTGATTGCCAGCCCTGTCCTCATCAACACCCACACCTGTGTTAATGGATCAATCACTAAAACGATGTTAGCTGCTCCTTTTAAGGCAGGACTGCAATGATGTTGAAATGTGTTTTCGGGGTTAAAGTTCATTTTCTGGGCAAATATTGACTTTGCAAGTACAGTAATTGCTGTTAAGTTGATCACTCTTTGACATTCAGGAGTATATGCAAATTGCCATTACAAAAAATGAAGCAGTAAACTTTGGAAAAATTACTATTTGTCTCATTCTCAATACTTTTGGCCATGACTGTACTTGTAAGATTTCCTGCACGAACCAACACAGGGGATCGGTAACGCTGGCTACATCTTCTGATTTGTGGGTCTCAGGAGCTTCAAAGTGTTGGTGGCTTTAAGATGAAGGGGTTTGTCAGTGATGCCATTATCCCAGTAAATGTTTTTTGTCGTCTACAGTCATATTGTGGGTAACAACACGCTCATCCATACTGACACTGTATATAAATGTAAGGAGGCAAAGTCCTGCGGAACAAATACAGAGGAGAAAAGTTGCAGGGGGGGCGAGGTTAGCCAGTGCTCCAGGTTGGATGACGTCAGAGAGGCCAGCCCAGGAGACAAAAAGGAAGAACGCCAAAAGCAAGTCAGACTTGACATCAAGAAGAGAGACAGTGAAGGTCGCAGCAGTTCCGGAAGCCATCATCGCAAACGGCAGTTGTGTGCATCCACAGAGCCCAGACATCGACGGTCCAGCCTGAAGACCCGAACTACGCCGGTCAAGGTTCCCAGCCCAGATGTCGACGGTCCAGGCTGAAGACCCGAACAAGGTCGGTCAAGATTCCCAGCCCAGATGTCGACGGTCCAGCCTGAAGACCCGAACAATGCCGGTCAAGGTTCCCAGCCCAGATGTCGACGGTCCAGGCTGAAGACCCGAACAAGGCCGGTCAAGATTCCCAGCCAAGATGTCGACGGTCCAGGCTGAAGACCCAAACAAGGCCGGTCAAGGTTCCCAGCCCAGATGTCGACGGTCCAGGCAGAAGACCCGAACAAGGCCGGTCAAGATTCCCAGCCCAGATGTCGACGGTCCAGCCTGAAGACCCAAACAACACCAGTCAAGGTTCCCTATCTGAGTGACGCCTGCCAACAATGCAGGAACAGGCTCTGGCGGCACAGTTCTTGGACGTGTACGTCAGCAACAGGGGGTCGCAGAAGTTCCAGAGACACTGGGCCAAGGATCCATGTTTGGGTCGGTGATCAGAGAAGATGCGTGAGATGGGCTGTTACCTCTGACAGAGACATACGGTACCGGGCGCGGGCAGAGGGAGGACCAATAGTCAGACAGGGGCCATCAGACGCCAGAGCGGTGCAGCAAGAGTTGATAAACGTTCTCAGGGAGACGAGGCAGTGGTTTATGACTGGGCCAGAGAGCTGCCGAGGTTTCCAGAGACTGCCCTTCGACAAGTACAGTAATTGACCATTTAGCTTTTCCCCTGGGATAACGTTGGACTCTAACACATTCTTTACAGAGTGTGGATTGATATTTCATTCTGCTGCGTGAATCACTGCTTCATTGCCTGATGTTGTGAATATTGGTCCTGTATAACCCACGTTCAACAATCATTCATATTAATTCATATTAATCTGTTACATAAAAGATGCAAGTAGTTTGTATGTTCTCCCCGTGTTTGTGTGGGTTTCCTCCGGGTTCTCTGGTTTCTTCCCACATTCCAAAGACTGATAGGGAATGTAGATTGTGAGCCCCAATGCGGACAGCGCCCATAATGTCTGTAAAGCGCTATGGAATTAATGGCGCTATATAAGTGTGTAAAATAAATAAATAAATAAGTAGACTGTTGTTGCGCCTGTGCCGCCGCCGCTGCTGCAGTCTGATCACCGGCTTACATAACACACAGGGGAGTAGAAACCTGAGATGTGAGGCAATATCATCTCCATGGGACAGCTACAGAGGCCAGAAATATGGAGGCCAAAAGTTATCCTCCTCCAAAATGTTGGCTTACATAATAAAGCAACTTGTTTCCACCATGCGTGAGAGCTATGGCCCCATATAAACGTAGGCATTCCTGCATGTAGCACTTATTGCTGATGTTACTGGGCGCCATCTCCGCCCTGCGGACCATAACTCGATTATTGCCCTCTTATCAGCTTGTGCCTGACAAAAGTTCACGTCCTTGAAGTGAAATGATTTTATGGCCGGTAATATAACTGTCTGCCCTCATGTGAGGTCTCTACCTGTACAGAAGGAACCCGCAGGTGGAGGGACCTGAAGCGCCTCATTCTCCAGGAGAAGGCACGGCCGATCAGCACAGGAACAATGGACCTCATCATATACATCTACAACGTCATGTCAATGCGGCAGTGTAACGGGTCTGGGAGGCGGAACCTCTGAGCTACTATACAAGGGGGCGGTCCTTGTAAGGGAGCGGGTGGTGACCAGGGAAGACGGGCTGGAAGTCTCAGCAGGTGACCGGGACAGTCTCTGAGTGAGCGGGCTGGAGGTCACGGCAAGTGACCGAGGCAGTCTCTGGATGAACGGGCTGGTGGTCACGGCAAGTGACCGGGACAGTCTCTGAGTGAACGGGCTGGAGGTCACGGCAAGTGACCGAGGCAGTCTCTGGATGAACGGGCTGGTGGTCACGGCAAGTGATCGGGGCAGTCTCTGGATGAACGGGCAGATGGTCACGGCAAGTGACCGGGGCAGTCTCTGGGTAAAGGGTTGGTACGACCTGTGGCGGCTGATGGTAGACGTGAGCTCCCAGGTGAGCAGGCGAGAGTCTCTGGATGAACGGGTGGTCACAGCATGTGACGGCGGAGCTTCCAGGAAGACCAACAGACAGGCGGCAGATGAGCGCTCCCAGGTGAGCGGGCAGAAGTCTCTGGACAGGCGGATGGTCACAGCACGTGACGGCAGAGCCTCCGGGTAGGCTAGCGGACAGGTAGCAGATGAGCGCTCCCAGGAGAGCGGGCAGAAGTCACTGGACAGGCAGATGGTCACAGCACGTGACGGCGGGGCCTCCAGGTAGGCTAGCAGGCAGGTAGCAGATGTGCGCTCCAGGTGAGCGGGCAGGCTGGTCCTTAGTCAGACTGACAGGAGTAGTAAGGCAGACCGTCGGACCTCAGACTAGCAGGCAGGTAGCAAGTAATCAGGCAGGAATCTGGCAGGTAACTGGCAGGTAACTGGCAACGGGACCTGAGGGCTGAAGCAGAGTAGTGAACAGTGCAACAACATTGCTCGGGCACCTCCATTTTGGAGGAGGTGCCTTATATATGGTAAAGTCCTCCGGCCATTGGCCGGGGACTCCTTAGGATGGCGCGCGCGGCCCCTTTAAGAGGGAGGGAGAGCGCGCCCGCGCGCCCTAAGCACAGTGGCCGGGAAGGAGCGCGCGCTGCCAGCAGAGTGGGAGAGGGACGCCGGGCACGGAGCAGAGCGGTGAGGGGAACAGCGTCCCTGCCTAGCAGAGGGCAGGGACGCCGGCACTACAGGCAGTATAATAAGCTTGCTCATCACAATGTCGCAAGTAAAACGCCTCAAAAATAAGTTACCATGCAAAGGTTTAGACATCCGTACACAGTAAGGTCTAAGCCTGGGTTCACATTGTGAGAATGTCTAAATCTGCAGTAAAATCCACTACTGAGATTATCCACTAATGACATCACAGTCATGTCCTCAACTGGGAGCATTGTCCTTACTGATGACATCACAGTCATGTCCTCCACTGGGAGCATTGTCCTTACTGATGACATCACAGTAATGTCCTCAACTGGGAGCATTGTCCTTATTGATGACATCACAGTCATGTCCTCCACTGAGACCATTGTCCTCACTGATGACATCACAGTCATGTCCTCCGCTGGGAGCATCACAGTCATGTCCTCCACTGAGACCATTGTCCTCACTAATAACATCACAGTCATGTCCTCCACTGAGAGCATTGTCCTCACTGATGACATCAGTCATGTCCTTCGCTGGGAGAATTGTCCTCTGATGACATCACAGTCATGTCCTTCGCTGGGAGCATTGTCCTCACTCATGACATCACAGTCATGTCCTTCGCTGGGAGCATTGTCCTCACTGTAGCATCGGCGTCTCTGCCCCGTACTAGGCAGAGACGCCGTCCCTCTCACCTCCCCCCTCCAGGCGCGGCGTCCTCCAGCGCTTCTCTCCCCGCTGCTTCCGGCACGCGCTCCTTCCCCGGCAGTGTGCTTAGGGCGCGCGCGCTCCCCCTCTCTTAAAGGGACCACGCGCGCCGTCCTAAGGAGTCCCCGGCCAATTGCTGGAGGACCTCCCATATATAAGGCACCTCCTCCAAAATGGAGGTGCCCGAGCAATGTTGTTGCAAAGCCTTTACTCTGCTTCAGCCCTCAGGTCCCGTTACCAGTTACCAGCCAGTCACCTGCCAGATTCCTGCTTGTTACCTGCCAGTCACCTGCCAGATTCCTGCTTGATACCTGCCTGATATCCGCTTACCTGCTTGCAAGCCTGCGGTCCGACGGTCTGCCTTCCGACACCTGTCAGTCTGTCTATGGACCAGCCTGCCCGCTCACCTGGGAGAGCTCACCTACTACCTGTCTGCTAGCCTACCTGGAGGCTCCGCCGTCACGTGCTGTGACCACCTGCCTGTCCAGAGACTCTTGCCCGCTCACCTGGGAGTGCTCACCTGCTACCTGCCTGCTAGCCTACCTGGAGGCTCCGCCGTCATGTGCTGTGACCACCTGCCTGTCCAGAGACTCTTGCCCGCTCACCTGGGGGCGTCCACCTGCTACCTGCCTGCTAGCCTACCTGGAGGCTCCGCCGTCACTTGCCGTGACCACCCACCTGTCTAGAGACTGTCCCCGTCACTTGCCGTGACCTCCTGCCCTTCTACCCAGAGACTGTCCCCGTCACTAGCCGTGACTACCTGCCTGCCTTCCCTGGGAGCCACCCGCTTCCTTACAAGGACTGCCCCCTTGTATAGTTGCTCAGAGGTTCCACCTCCCAGACCCGTTACACTCACTCATGACATCACAGTCATGTCCTTGGCTGGGAGCATTGTCCTCACTCATGACATCACAGTCATGTCCTTGGCTGGGAGCATTGTCCTCACTCATGACATCACAGTCATGTCCTTCGCTGGGAGCATTGTCCTCACTGATGACATCACAGTCATGTCCTTCACTGGGAGCATTGTCCTTACTGATGATATCACAGTCATATCCTCCGCTGGGAGCATTATCCTCACTGATGACACCACAGTCATGTCCTCAACTGGGAGCATTGTCCTCACTGATGAAACCACAGTCATGTCCTCAACTGGGAGCATTGTCCTCACTGATGACATCACAGTCATGTCCTCCACTGGGAGCATTGTCCTTACTGATGACATCAGAGAGAAAGATAAGAAGCCAGGTGGAGAAATGGTCAAAGACAGTGACCGGGCCTGGAGGTCGGTATATGACAGCCACTTGGAGGTTGGAGGGAGAGTAGATGCGGACAGAGTGGACTTCAAATGAAGGTAGAATAAGGGAGGGTAGAGGTGGTATAGGGCTAAAGGTGCAGTTGGTAGAAAGGAGAAGACCCACTCCTTCACCATGTCTGTTACCAGGGCGAGGAGTGTGGATGAAGTGGAGGCCACCGTAACCATGTCTCTGTGATGCCCAGGAAGGAGAGATTATGAGAGGTGAAGAGGTTGTGAACAAAATGGAGCTAGTTGCAGATAGAGTGGGCACTCCAGAGTCCTCCAGAGAGAGGGAGCTGGGGAGTGGGCGTCAAGGGCACGGGTTTTACATAGGAGAGGTTGCGGTAGTTTACATTTGGTTGGAAGCGATAGAAGGGGGAATTTGTGGAAGGTGGAAGGTGTAAGCTGTCAGGGTCTAGGATTGGAAGATATGTCGCAAGCAGTGAGGAGAAGCAGAGAGAGGGAGAGCAGGTGAGAGACGGAGAGTGTCTGGCTTGTTTTGCGTTTTGGTAGGATAGATCTGAGGTTGAGGAGCAGGTCTGTAGATGAGGTCAGATGGGGAGGTAAGAAGGAAGGAGAGATGATTATTTGGTTAGAGGGTGCTGGGGTTAGGGGATAGGGAAAGAGAGTAAGAATTAGTGGTGCAAAAACAGTAAGGGCGTGTATAAGCATATTGAAAATTTTAGTGTGTGTCAGAGACGTCAGGGACGACACCTGGGAGATCACACAATATCCCACCGCTGCCATCACTATGTCAAGGATTCACAGGATTGAGCAGGGATTCGCGAGCACACAACCCTGATTACTCACTATGTAGCTATCAGCAAGCAAGCAGAAAGCGTATGGCGTATCCACCTCCGGATTCCAGAGCATGGAATATGTGTATACGCCCCCATACGGTTACTGCCAGCTTCAGGATAGCCCAATTATTATTATTCGCTGCCACCACCGACCCAATTTGAAATATAATACAGGCTGGGTCAGACGCCTGCGTTCTGGTAGCGTATATGGCTTTGGGGGAGGGAATGATTGCAGAAAAAAAGAAACAGGATTATTAAATTTTATATTTAATCCAAAAGGGAGGCAGTGTTTAGGAAAAATATGCAAAAGGTTTTACAAAAGGAGACAATACAATACATATACAGTTACACAAAATAATAAGGATTAAAGAAGAACTTAACATAAGATCGCAGAGACAATTCCGTATAGCTGGAGGGGGGCCACCCCACTTATTCATTTGACCGTTATCGAACGGGATCCGTTGCTTATAGAATCTATACCCCCCGGCAATGAATACTGACTCCCCCTTCCGCTGTGTCTTTTATGCCGAAGGGAGAGGCCTGCCCACACCCCCTTGTAATGACACCACATGGGCTGGGCTCCAGCCTTCACATTTTTTTTAAATAGCTGGCTTATACAATAACTTATCGCAGGTTGACTGCAGAAGCCTGAAAGTGGCACCATATTTCCTATTATGAATTTACCTTTCTCCAGAGACCACACACGATATAGCTGCGGTCTGTTATTTGGTACTTCTGCATTACCGTTCCCCGGAGTGGCGTACCGCTGCGGAAAAAGATGCATATTGTTCCTTGGCTGACCCTGCCACTAAAATATGGGTCCCATTATTATCAGAATTATGGAACTTCCAATATTCACCAATATTCAAAATTTAGTGTCAGTGCCTGTAACGGGTCTGGGAGGTGGAACCACAGAGCAACTATACAAAGGGGCAGTCCTTGTAAGGAAGCGGGTGACACCCAGGGAAGGCAGGCAGGCGGTCACGGCTAGTGACGGGGACAGTCTCTGGGTAAGAGGGCAGGAGGTCACGGCAAGTGACGGGGACAGTCTCTGGGTAAGAGGGCAGGAGGTCACGGCAAGTGATGGCTAAGCCTCCAGGTAGGCCAGCAGGCAGGTAACGGGTGGACGCTCCCAGGTGAGCGGACGAGAGTCTCTGGACAAGCGGGTGGTCACAGCAAGTGACGGCAGAGCCTCCAGGTAGGCTAACAGGCAGGTAACAGGTGGATGCTCCCAGGTGAGCGGGTAAGAGTCTCTGGACGGGCAGGTGGTCACAGCACGTGACGGCAGAGCCTCCAGGTAGGCTAGCAGGCAGGTAGCAGGTGGACGCTCCCAGGTGAGCGGGCAAGATTCTCTGGACGGGCAGGTGGTCACCGCACGTGACGGCAGAGCCTCCAGGTAGGCTAGCAGGCAGGTAGCAGGTGAGCGCTCCCAGGTGAGCGGGCAAGAGACACTGGACGGGCAGGTGGTCACAGCACGTGACGGCAGAGCCTCCAGGTAGGCTAGCAGGCAGGTAGCAGGTGAGCGCTCCCAGGTGAGCGGGCAGACGGATCCATAGACAGACTGGCAGGGCTGGTAGGCAGACTGTCGGACAGCAGGAATAACAGCAGATAGACACGAGTCAGGCAGGTATCAGACAGGAAACTGGCAGGTAGCTGGCAGGTAACTGGCAGGTAACTGGAAACGGGACCTGAGGGCTGAAGCAGAGTGATGAACTATGCTACAACATTGCTCGGGCACCTCCATCTTGGAGGAGGTGCCTTATATATGGAGAGGTCCTCCGGCCATTGGCCGGAGACTAGAGATGAGCGTTGTTCTACTCGAACTGTTCGCCAATCTCAAATTCGAGCTGTTTTGGGCGGTGTTCGAGCCGTTCGGCGAACACGAACAATTTGAGAAAAATTTGGCTGTTTGAGGTTATGTTCGATAACTGTTCGTGCACCAAAATCATAACTGGATTTTTTCTCAGTAATGATGAAAATTAATGTTAATACGCAGTTTGAGTGTACAGCGGGGTGGGGGGAGGGGCAGGGGATGGATCTCTGCAGGAACAATGAAGATCTCCATTTTTTTTTCTCTTTCCCGCATTTGCAGTGGGGAGGTGCAATCTGTCAGCCTATCAGCAGCGCACACACGGAGCGAAGTGCTTTTTGTCACACAAGCAAGGGCATGTGTGATTGGCAGTGTATGTCACATGTCCTTGCCCTATAAGACCCAGCCATTTTCCCCGTCGCCACCATTTTCTCACTGCTGCAGCTGCGTGTTAGACGGCACCGCTGTTGCTGTGTGCGCTATACCTTGTTAATTTCAAGCCAATTTTCGCACAAATCTACAGATAGCTTGGGAGTAGGGAATAGTTGTGATTGTAGTCCTTTTAAGGACTAGGTTACAGCATTTCCTACGACTTTTATCAGGCAGGTCTGTGCTCTTAAATAGATAGATTGTGGGAGTAAAGACTAATTGTAATTGCAGTCCTTTTCAGGACTAGGTTACATGAGTTCCTATCAGTTTTTGCCAGGCAGGTCTGTGCCAGTGCTGTGCAAGTTTTTTTCACAGCATTTGGCTGAATCTAGCAAAGCTAATCCTTTTTGGCCTATTGCAGAGTGTGTTAGTCAGTGGAGTAGCCTATCTGTGTTGCAAGATATACCACCTGTGTATAGAATACCAATTTTTTTTACTGCACCTAGTGAAGTAAAATCTTTTGGGCATAGCATCATTCTATTAGTCCATCTATACTGACCTCCATCAGGTTGCAAACTGAATCTAATTTTTTTCTGCATCTAGCTCTGAAAAAATATTTGGGCTTCTAGCAGTGTGTGGGACTTGGTCTATTAGTCCATCTATACTGACCTCCATCAGGTTGCAAATTAAAAATAATTTTTATCTGCATCTACAGTACCTCTGAAAAAATATTTTGGGCTTCTAGCTGTGTGTGGGACTTGTTCTATTAGTCCATCTATACTGACCTCCATCAGGTTGCAAACTGAATATATTTTTTTCTGCATCTACCTCTGAAAAAATATTTGGCCTTCTAGTAGTGTGTCGGACTTTCTCTATTAGTCCATCTATACTGACCTCCATCAGGTTGCAAATTAAAACTAATTTTTTTCTGCATCTACCTCTGAAAAAATATTGGGCTTCTAGCTGTGTGTGGGACTTTCTCTATTAGTCCATCTATACAGACCTCCATCAGGTTGCAAATTCAAAATAATTTTTTTCTGCATCTAACCCAGCCAATAGTTTTGGCCTAATACCACAGTTTGGCCACTCAGCTCTGCTCGGTTCCCATCCATTGTTTTTTTGTGCAAACAACTCCAGAGTTGTGAATTAGTTAACCACCAAAATGAGTGGAAAAAGGCCTGCTGCTGGTGGAAAGGGGAATAGGCGTGTTGGGAAGGGGAAAAAAGGTTGTGTCCGTGGGGTAGGTGTTAAAGCAACAGTAACATCTGCAGAAGAAAGACCATCTTCCAGCCAAACTAAAATGTCTACTTCTTTTAGCGGACAATGTGATAAGATCCCTTTCTTACGGCCACGCCAATCGCTACAAATTCCAGATGAGGCACAAAAACAGCAGGTGCTTCAACGGATATCAAGTGCTCCTTTAAGTGGGCTCTCCTCCACCTCAACTTCAACATCACAAATACTCCAGTCCTCAAAGGTGTCACCCCAATCGCACTTGCTTCCTCACAGCTCCCAAATCTCCAGCTGCCCGTCTGAGTATGAGGTAGAACAGATGGTTGAGTCTGCAGAGCTGTTTACTCATACTATAGCCTGGGAATCAGAGGTCGACTCCAGCGCTTCTGTGAATCCAGACGGGGAAATGATCTGCACTGATGCCCAGAATCTTTATGAGTCGGATCCAGGACCAGACGCAGAAGGTTCTGACCATAATGTAGACCCTCATTCCCAAACTGTAACTCCTGTTGGTGGAGACAATGAGGAAGACGATGATAAGACTCAAATACCTGATTGGAGCGACAACTTTAGTTTTTTGTCAGGGCAGGAACAGGTTGGCTCTGAGGACGACGGGTGTGATAACGCACAGGGTGATGATGATGAGGTCTGAGATCCCACTTACTGTCAACCCACAGTCAGCCAAGAGATGAGGTCAGCAGAGGAGGTGGAGGAAGATGCTAGTGACGACGAGGTCAGGTTGCGCCTTCCTGGACAGAGACGTAGTACTGGAAGCACGTCAACAACTGCATCCTCAAACACAACTCTGCCTCTCACCACAAGTCGTGGTGGCTCTTCAGGTCGCATGGGTGCTAAGCCTTGCATAGCCTGGGCATTTTTTCAGATCGATAAAGATGACCCAACTCGTGTTATCTGTAACATTTGTCAGCAAAAGCTAAGTAGAGGCCAAAAAATACATAGTTTGAGTACTTCATGCATGAACCGGCACATGGACATGAAGCATAAGTTGCAGTGGGAAGCTCAGTGTGCTACAATGCGGCCTAGCCGGCCGGGCCAACCACCGTCTGCCATATCTTGTGCATCCGCGGCCTCTTCATCCTCTGTGACTGGGGGGACAGCAGTCACACCTGTTTTGGGGAACAGACCTACCACCTCTTTACCCGCAACAGCCAGCGTGATTGGCAGGTCATCATTTTCTTTGGAGGTGGTAACACCAGCTGGTGTTGAGCGCTGTCCGACATCGATAGCACCACCTTTGGATCAAGGCAACCTAACATGTCTGCCTGCATCTTCCTCACAGACCGGCAGTTTGCCGGGGACACCCTTATCAACCCCGTCTAAGCACAATAGCCAGCCCTCGGTCCCTCAGATGTGGACAAGTAAAAGACCATTTCCTCCTAGCCATGAGAAAGCTAAGAGGTTGAATTTCACCATCTGCAAGCTCTTGGCTACAGAAATGCTGCCTTTCCGCCTGGTGGACACAGAGGATTTTCGAGACCTTATGTCCGTCGCAGTGCCCCAGTACCAGATGCCCAGTCGGCACTACTTCTCAAAGAAAGGTGTGCCTGCGCTCCACCAGCATGTCGCACACAACATCACCGCTTCTTTGATAAACTCTGTGTGTGACAGGGTGCATTTCACCACAGACACTTGGACGAGTAGGCATGGACAGGGGCGTTACATGTCGCTGACTGGGCACTGGGTAACTATGGTGACAGCAGGACAAGGGGCTGCTGTCCAAGTCTTGCCGTCCCCACGAGTTGTGCGTCAATCCTCTTTATGTCAAAGTTCCTCCACTGCTTCTGCCTCCTCAACCTCCTCTCGGTCTTCCACCTGCACCCAAAGCCTGTCTGGTCATGCCACAAGCTTTCTAACTGCGCAGAAGGGATCCTGCACACCTCCTTACTATGCTGGCAGTAGGGCTCAACGTCATCAGGCGGTTTTTACATTGAAATGTCTGGGAAATGTGAGTCACACAGCTGAGGAGTTGTGGTCAGCTCTGGAGAACCAATTTCATGAATGGTTGTCTCCACTGGACCTGAAACCAGGGAAGGCCGTGTGCGACAATGCTGCAAACCTGGGTGCGGCCCTTCGCCGGGGCAATGTCACACACGTGCCTTGTATGGCTCACGTGTTGAACCTGGTTGTCCAGCAATTTTTAGCCCACTATCCCAGACTAGATGGCCTTCTGCAGAGGGCACGGTCGCTGTGTGCTCACTTCCGCCGTTCGCATCCCGCAGCTCAGCGACTTACATCTCTACAGAAGTCGTTGGGCCTGCCACTTCACCGGCTAAAATGCGATGTGCCTACCCGGTGGAATTCAACTCTGCACATGTTGCAGCGACTGTGGCAGCACCGACAAGCCCTGGTGCAATACGTTCTGACGTATAGCCTGGGCCAACGAGATTCAGAGGTGGGGCAAATCACGCTGGAGGAGTGGTCTCAGATCAGGGACCTATGCACCCTTCTGCACAGTTTTGAAATGGAGACGAAGATGTTTAGTGCTGACGATGCCATTATCAGCATGACTATTCCGGTGATTTACAAGCTGGAGCACATGTTAAACAGAATTCGGAGTCAGGTGGTGGCACAAGAGGAGGTGGAGGAAGTAGAGGAGGAGGAGTTGTATGCGGAAGGGCTAACATCTGCAAGGTCCAGACGGTCGGCAGCACCAAGGCGGCAGGCATGTGAGGGTGGGGGAGATGGTTTTACCAGGGCGCATGGTAGCAGCCAAACTAGTGAGGAAGGTGCAGGAGCCCAGGAAGAAGTGGAGGACGAACTGATGGAAGACTCATCAGATGAGGGAGACCTTGATCACATTTCTGTTGTGCGAGGTTGGGGGGATAGGGCAGAGGAAGGAAGCATGATTGTTACCTCGCCACCAACACAACAGGGACTTGGTGCTCCTGGATGCGCAACACACATGAGTGCCTTCTTGCTGCACTACCTGCAACATGACCCTCGAATTGTGAGAATTAGAAATAATCCTGACTACTGGGTTGCCACACTGTTAGATCCCCGGTACAAAAGTAAATTTGCAGAAATTATTCCTGCCATAGAAAGGGATGCACGCATGCAGGAGTATCAGCAGAGACTGTTGCAGAATCTTACATGTGCTTTTCCACAAAATACCAGTGGTGCACGTAGTGAATCTCACAGTTCCAACTTGCCAACCGTGGGACCGTCAAGTGTTCAGCACTCAAACCGTAACAGAACCACAGTATCTGCTGGTAACATCAATTTTGCGGAATCATTTCACCACTTTTTTAGCCCATCCTTTGCAAGGCCACAGGAGACAAGAAGTCTGACACATAGTCAACGCCTAGAGACGATGGTACAGGAGTATCTCCAAGTAAACATTGAAGCCACGACTGTGTCACTGGACCCTTGCTCTTTTTGGGCTTCCAATCTGGATAAATGGCCGGAGCTAGCCACTTACGCCTTGGAGATCTTGTCATGCCCCGCAGCCAGCGTTCTGTCTGAACGTGTGTTCAGCGCTGCTGGTGGTGTGCTGACAGATAAGCGCACGCGGCTCTCCACTGATAATGTAGACAGACTCACGTTCATAAAGATGAACAAATCATGGATCCGAAACGACTTTTCTACCCCTGTGTCATCCTGGGGAGAGTAAAAGCTTGATGATTGGTTAAAATCACCCTACCAACCGTTTTAAGCTTTCAAATTACTAATCATGTTTATCTGTATCTTGACTGGAAAATAATTTGGGCTTTGTAGCAGTGTGCAGCACTGATCCTATTAGGCCATCTATAATAAGCTTCACCAGATTTAAAATTACTAATCATGTTTATCTGTATCTTGACTGGAAAATAATTTGGGCTTTGTAGCAGTGTGCAGCACTGATCCTATTAGGCCATCTATAATAAGCTCCACCAGATTTAAAGTTAAAAATAATTTTTAGCTGCATCTAGCCCGGAAAATAATTTTGGGGCTCCGAGATGCGCAAGGCACATAAGTGCCTTCTTGCTGCACTACCTGCAGCATGACCCTCATATTGTCAGAATTCGAAGTAATCATGACTACTGGGTTGCCACACTCTTAGATCCCCCAAACTTTTCGATCAACCTTTTCATTTTAATAAGGACCAAAAAAATGGTCATTTTAGAAATTATAAGCATTAGCAGGTTGTTAGAAACTGAAATCAAACAGTTTTCAACTCAAAACTTTATTCTAGGTGATGTTACATTTTCACATAGGACCCCTTGTTCGAAAGGAGCTTCTGAACTCTCTCGTCCATTGAATTTGTCAGGTTTTGGATGGTTTCTGCTTCAATTGTTTTGCATGAGGACAGAATACCCTCCCAGAGCTGTTGCTTAGATGTGAACTGCCTCCCGCCATCATAGACACTCCTTTTAATGATGCTCCAAAGGTTCTGAATGGGGTAGAGGTCAGGGGAGCATGGGGGTCACACCATAAGTTTGTCCCCTTTTATGCCCATATCAGCCAGAGATGCAGATGTTTTATGTGCAGCATGAGATGGTGCATTATCATGCAGAAAAATGATCTTGCTGTGAAATACACGGTTCTTCTTCTTGAACCATGGCAGGAAGTGCTGTTTGAGAAAATCCACATACATTATGGAGTTCATCTTTAGCGCCTTCAGGGATCCTAAAGGGGCCGACAATCTCTCTCCCCATGATTCCAGCCCAAAACATTACTCCACCTCCTCCTTGTTGGCGCTGTAGCCGTGTTTGCGTGGGGTGTCCATCAACCAGCCATCCTCCACTCCATTCATCTGGACCATCGAGCGCTGCACGGCACTCATCCGTGAACAAAACAGTTTTGAAATCAGTCTTCATGTAATGTTTGGCCCACTGAAGCCGTTTCTGCTTGTGTGAAGTGGATAGAGGAGGTCGACAGGATGGCGTATGCACAGCTGCAAACCTCTGAAGGACCCTGCATCTTGTTGTTCGGGGGACGTTGGAGGCACAAGCAGCTTCAAAAACTTGTCTGCTGCTATGACAAGGCTTTTTTGCCGCTGCTGTTTCAACCTGACGTAATTGCCTGTAGGAAAGAGTCCTCAATTTGCCCTTATCAGCACGCACACGTGTGTACTGTGAATCAGCTACATACTTCTTGATTGCCAAGACACTTCATCCTGATCATCGCACAATGTTGATTGTAGTCATGCCTTGACCTAAACACTCCACAATTTGTTGCTTCTCAGCAGCCGACACATCCTTTTTCTTTCCCATTTTGGCAGAAAATGTAGGCTGCTTAATAATGTGAGACAGTCTTCTTAAGTAGTCTTGCCTTTCATTGGACACACCTGCCAAACTAATTAGCACAGGTGTCTGCAATTGCTTACAGTGATATAAAGAGCCCTGACACACATCACCATCAATGAGTTTAACTGACAAACAAACAAATTCTTCCCTTATCACTCCTAAACACTTTTTGCATAATAATTTGGAACGCGGTGTACATGTGCTTTTCCACAAAACACCAGTGGTTCACGTAGTGAATCTTACAGTTCTAACTTGCCAACCGTGGTCTGTATGGAGTTGTTCAATAAAGGGCCCAAAATTAAGATAACATAGATAAGAGAGGTCTCTATGAATAGGAATTCCTAAGTATTTGATACCCTGTGAGGGCCAGGCAAAGGGAAAGTTGGACTGGATGGAATCCTATATGGATTTGGGGAGGGAGACATCAAGGGCCTCAGACTTCGCTGCATTGATTTTAAAATTTGACCATGTAACAAAGTGATCTATTTCAGCCATAACAGCAGGGATGGATATATGTGATTGAGTGATATATACTAGGACATCATCAGCAAATAGAGAGCACTTGTACTCGGTGCCTCCCACCTCAATCCACCTAATATTGGGGTTATGGCGAATTGATGAGAGCAGGTGCTCCGTCACTAGGATGTATAAGAGAGGGGACAGAGGACATCCCTGCCTTGTCCCATTGGTGATTGTGAAAGGTGATGAAAATGTTCTGATGCACCCCCTAGGCCTTGGGACACCCGGAGCCGGACCCTTTTTGGTGGATGCTGGTGGTTGTAGTCTTCGTGGCGGCGACCCGGTTCCGTGGCTCAGGGCGGTCAAACCAGTGGCGGAACTATTTATGTGGTTTTGATGTTTAAATGTCCGACTACGCCACCCGTGGATTGCGGTCAGAGTGAACCGCCGCTACAGGGCAGACCGCTGAGGCTGGTGTTGTGGGTGCAGCAGAGCGTAGCATAACTCCCCACGGGAGGAGTATAGCCTCAGGGCAGTGTATGCGGAGGATGGGGGTGATGGTGCAGGGCAGCAGCAGTAACGACACGGAGTCAGTGATGCAGTCCAGGGCCTTTACTCACAGTTCTTATTATCCAGACCACATCTGCAGGTAACGGCTGCCCACGTCGTACTGTGCTCACCAGGTGAGGGGCTCAGACAACTCCCAGATAACTTTGGAGCGCTTCACAGGACCCCCTTTGTATGTCCTTTGTCTGGCCTTTCTTACCAACCCTTCTGTCCGGCTGCCTCGGGCCTCCTCTTGGTAAACTTGGCGCCAGTTTCCCTGACCCTATGTGGTGCCTTCCTAGCGGGTGTAGCGAGGGGCTGCGCCACATAAAATGTCAGAGCCTCCGGTTTCTAGCTGAGGGTCGTTTCCTGCCTCCACTAGTTCGGGACCGGTCTCCCCCTTTGGCCTGACCCCTCCACGCAGGTGGATTCGGGCGTGCGGTGGCGACTCGCCCGTCCGCACCCCTGGGATCCCTTCATTCCTCGTTCCTGGAGCCTTCTCCGCTCCTCTTCCTTCCTTCTCCCTCTTCCAGGCCTGGGCCTCTGTTACTAGGCCCGCCTCCGGAGCAGAGCTCATGCAGAGCCCCTGCTCCCTGCCACTTCTGCTCAGACTTCTCTGCACTGAACTAAGATGGTGCCCACCTTTTATACTCCCTTCTCAATGCACCCAGGAACTGCTTCCTCCCTGCTCCTGCACTACAGGGTTCCCCTTCCTCAGTGTTCCCTCCCCCCACTCCAGCCAGGGACAGGGACTGTCGTGCCCATCTCAGGGGCATATTGGTCGCCCTGCCCCACGGCAATGTGGTGTAATGCATGCAGGTGTCGGGTCCTGATCCACACTCCATCCTTACCTGAGAGTGAGATATCACACCTCTGGGTGAGGTGCAATACGTCTGTAGCAACCGAGCCCTCAGGGTGCTACAGTTCCATTTATCTTCAGCCTAGGTGACGTATTGCGATACAGGGCCGTGATTTTGGCTATAAAAGGGTCCCCTAGACCCCTACCCCAAGCTTTTTAAGAGAATCATATATGGCGTGCCAGGAGACTCTATGGAATGCTTTCTCAGCATCCAACGAGAGTATCTAATTACAAATTTTTAACTGCATCTAGCCCAGGAAATACTTTGTGCCTAGTAGCAGTGTCTGCTAGTCAGCGGATTATCCCGGCTGTTAAGCAAGCTGCACCACCTGTAGTTTAGACACTTAATTTTTTCAAAGGAAATGCTTCGGGACCATGGGATACTTAGTGAAGAGCATCAGGAGGCACCCCAAGGCATAGGGGCTGGGACTGGCAGTAGGATGCCTTGCGGTGGACAGCCGAGCTCGATCCTTATAAAAGCTTTTTAACTGCAGCAGCTTTAGTGGACGCTACTGGAGCTGGAATTACGCGGCTGCTGGCATGAGACTTGCCCTCCAATAGATCCTTGTAAATGGATTTAAAGTGTATTCATTCAAATTAGAGAGACAATTTAAATTAAAAAGCTTAGAGCTGCCTCCACCACAGGGGGGCTCTCTCGACCCACCAGCGGACAGGCACCAGTATTGGGAGAGGGGGGCTGGCCGTCAGGGTTCACCGCGGCTCTGGCACAAACCCGGCGACACAGAGGTGGCACGGGCAGGAGCGGACTGGCCGTGTCGGCTTCTCACTTTTTGGATTTTAGAAGGGCATGACATGCCTATATCTGTGTCTCCCCCTCCTTTTACTCCTCCACCTCTTTTATTTTCGCATGACTATATGTACTTGTCACTTTTCCATGTGTTAGTTGTGTCTTCTGAGCAGTTTGTCAGCTTTTGGACACCTTTGAAGGTGTTTTCTATGTGTTTCTATGTGTTTTTGTTTGCCTGCCATTGGTTTTAACGGTGTTCGAAGGTGTTCGACGAACAGTTCGACGAACAGTTCGGCGAACACACGGGTGTTCGACGAACCGAACCGAACTCGAACACTACGGGGGTGGCTCAACACTACCGGAGACTCCTTAGGGCGGCGCGCGCGGCCCCTTTAAGAGGGGGGGAGCCCGCGCGCACGCGCCCTAAGCACAGTGACCGGGGAGGAGCGTGCGCTGCCAGCAGAGCGGGAGGAAGACGCCGGGCACGGAGCGGAGAGGTGAGGGGAACAGCGCCTCTGTCGGACGCCGATGCTACAGTACCCCCCCTTTAGGCCCCCCCCTTTTTTAGGCCAGACAGAAATTTACCAAGGATGAGAGGGGCATGTATGTTCTCCCGGGGCTCCCACGTTCTCTCCTCAGGACCAAACCCCTTCCAATCTACTAGAAAAAAGGTCTTTCCTCTTACCCTTTTGGTGGCAAGAATGTTCTCTACCTCAAACTCGTTTTCAGTGGAAACCGGAGCAGGAGGCGTACCTGTAGACTTGGAAAAAGAGTTAAGTACCACGGGTTTGAGGAGAGATACATGGAAGGAGTTAGGGATCCGCAAGTTGGCCGGGAGTTTCAATTTATAGGCCACCGGGTTGATCTGTTTGATAACCTCCAGTGGGCCGATGAACCGAGGCCCTAACTTGTAGGAAGGAATCTTGAGCCGGACATACTTGGACGAGAGCCAGACTTTATCTCCAGGACGGAATTGTGGAGGATCCAGGCGTTTTTTGTCAGCGTGTTTTTTCGTCCGCTCGGACGACTGAACGAGTGCGGATCGGGTACTCTCCCAAATGGAGGAAAATTTGCTAACGAGAGATTCCGCAGCCGGATTGTCCACCGAGGTGGAGACGGGAAATGGGATCCGAGGATGCTGACCGAAGACTACAAAAAACGGGGATTTGGAGGAAGATTCGCTCTCGTGATTATTGTAAGAGAATTCGGCCCATGGTAGGAGATCCACCCAGTCCGAATGGTGGGCATTAACGAAGTGCCGGAGGTAACTGGTCAGGATCTGATTGATCCGCTCCACTTGACCATTGGACTGTGGGTGGTAAGCGGAGGAGAAGTCCAGGGTGACGTCTAGCAGCTTACATGTGGCTCTCCAGAAGCGTGAGGTGAACTGAACCCCACGATCCGACACAATGTGGAGGGGCAGGCCATGGAGATGGAAGATGTGGCGGATAAAGTCTTTAGCCAGCTCGGGTGCAAACGGGAGGCCTGGCAGGGGAATGAAATGAGCCATTTTGGAAAAGCGGTCAGCGACCACCCAAATGACCGTACAACCGGCAGAGACAGGGAGATCTGTTATGAAGTCCATAGCTATATGCTGCCAGGGGGCAGCAGGTACTGGAAGAGGAAGGAGGCGACCGGCTGGCAGGTGTCTCGGAACCTTGTTGCGGGCGCAGGACACACAGGCAGAAACAAAGTCTATTACGTCCTTGTGCAGGGTAGGCCACCAGTAGTGCCGGGTAATAAGCTGGAGGGTCTTTTTCTGAACGGCGTGGCCAGCTAGCTTAGACGAGTGACCCCAGTGTAGGATCTTCTCCCGATCAGGTACCGTTATGAACGTCTTACCGGGAGGGAGACGATTTAGACTCACGGGGGCCACCTGCATTACTCTGGCGGGATCGATGATGTGTTTATGCTCCTCCTCAAGATCAGACACCAGGAAGGATTGGGACAAGGCGTCAGTTTTGATGTTTTTGTCAGCCGGGCGATAATGAAGAACGAAATCAAAGCGGGCAAAAAACAAGGACCACCGGGCTTGGCGCGGGTTAAGTCTCTGGGCGTTCTGGAGATAGGCCAAGTTCTTGTGGTCTGTGTAAATTATTACCGGGTGAAGAGCCCCCTCGAGCAGGTAACGCCACTCCTCCAGTGCCAGCTTAATGGCTAATAATTCTCGGTCTAATATGGAATAATTGCGCTCTGAAGAGGAGAAGAGTTTGGAGAAAAAGCCACAGGTTACCATTCTTCCGGAAGATGATTTTTGGGTAAGTACCGCCCCAGCTCCGGAGGAGGAAGCGTCAACTTCTAGGAAGAATTGTTTGTTGCCGTCCGGACGATGCAGCACCGGGGTGGAGGAGAAAGCCTGTTTTAAGGAAAGAAAGGCTTCCTCTGCTTCGGGCGGCCATTCTCTGGGATTAGTACCCTTACGGGTGAGCGCAGAGATAGGGGCAGTCCGGGAAGAGAAGTGCGGTATGAAGAGGCGGTAATAGTTGGCGAAGCCCAGGAACCGCTGAATAGCCTTCAACCCCTCTGGTCGGGGCCACTTCTGGATGGCAGACAGTTTCTCAGGATCCATTTGTAGGCCGGTCTGAGAGATTATGTAGCCCAGAAATGGAAGAGAGGTCTGCTCAAAGATGCACTTCTCATATTTAGCGTAGAGGTGGTTCTGCCTGAGCCTGAGCAGGACCTGACGAACATCCCTCCGGTGAGTAGGAAGGTCCGGAGAAAAGACCAAGATGTCGTCCAGGTACACCACCACGCAGGAGTAGAGAAGGTCACGGAAGATGTCATTGACCAACTCTTGAAAGACGGCAGGAGCGTTACAGAGACCGAAGGGCATTACAAGATATTCATAGTGGCCGTCCCGGGTGTTGAATGCCGTCTTCCACTCATCCCCCTGACGGATACGGACCAGGTTATACGCCCCACGGAGATCCAGTTTGGTGAAGATTCTAGCCCCCCTCAGACGGTCAAATAATTCAGGAATGAGCGGGAGGGGGTATTTATTCTTCACTGTAATCTGGTTAAGGCCTCTATAATCTATACATGGATGGAGTGAGCCGTCCTTCTTTTTGAGGAAGAAGCCTGCTCCCGCCCAGGAGGTAGATTTCCGGATAAATCCCCGGGCCAGATTCTCCTCAATATATTCTGACATGGACCGGGTCTCTGCAGCGGACAAAGGGTAGATACGCCCACGGGGAGGAGTAGAGCTGAGTATCAGGTCGATTGGACAGTCGTATGGTCTATGAGGGGGTAATGTCTCTGCTTCTTTTTTATTGAAGACATCCGCATAAGACCAATAGGGAACCGGTAGACTGGGTAGATTGACTGGGGTAGGAGAAGGACGAGCAGGATGAACGGGAACTAGACAAGTCTTATGGCAGTCCTGTCCCCAGCGAAGGACTTCTCCGGTCTGCCAGTCAAGCACGGGTGCATGTTTCTGGAGCCAAGGTAGGCCTAGCAAGAGTGCATGAGAGAGTCCAGGCAGAACATGAAAGAAGATGCTCTCAGAATGCAGCATTCCCACCTGCAGGGTTATGGATTCGGTGATGAGTTGGATGGGATGTGGTAAGAGGCCCCCATCCACGGCGGCGACAGATAAAGGTACGGCCAGAGGTTTGGTGGGAATGCGGTATTTTTCTACCAGGGATTGAGAGATGAGATTTCCAGCAGCTCCTGAGTCAAGTTGAGCCAGTTCAAAATAGCGGTTCTCTCCGCAGATGATAGAGATTGACAGCATCAGGGATGGAGAGGGTTTACTTTTGTCTAGAGCGACCTCTCTGAGCGATCCTAGACACAGGCGTTTCCCGACCTCTCCGGGCAGGAACGGATCCGGTGCTCCTTACTGCCACAGTAGAAGCAGCTCCCCTCGGCACGGCGTAAGTCTTGACGGGTTTTGACCATCTTGGTCTGGTCGACCTGCATAGGCTCAGGTGAGTGTGCCTGGGGAGTAACGGAGGGAGTGACGGGTTTCTGGAAGGTAGGGGCTAGACGTGGAAACCTCCTCTCACGGGTGACCTCTTTGGCGCGCTCCTGGAACCGGATGTCAATCCGGGTGGCAAGTGTTATTAAGTCGTCGAGAGTGGTAGGAATGTCCCCACCGGCGAGTTCATCTTTAATACGGCCGGACAGACCCTCCCAGAAGACAGACACCAGGGCGTCGTTATCCCAGGCCAGCTCCGAAGCAAGGGTACGGAACCATATGGCATATTGACCCACGGTGAGATTTCCTTGATGGAGGCGTAGCAGAGATGATGCGGATGAGGTCTTCCGTCCGGGTTCGTCGAAGACTTTCCGGAAAGCCGTGAGAAAGGCTGGCAGGTCGGACACCAGGGGGTCTCCTCTCTCCCATAGAGGATTTAGCCAAGCCAGTGCCTCCCCCGTGAGATGGTACATAAAGAAGGCTACTTTGGCCCGGTCGGAGATAAACTGGTGGGACAGGAGTTCAAAGTGCAGGGTGCACTGGTTTATGAAGCCCCGAGCTTGAGCGGGATCGCCTACAAAGCGAGGAGGTGCAGAAAGCCGGGGTCCGGGGCAGGATACCATGGTATTGGTGGGCAGCGGCGCTGCCGGGTTGCGAGTCATGACACTAGCGGTGGTTGCTGGTGGAGCAGTCAGAGTGTCCAGGCGAGAGTTGACATTCCGCAGGTGACTCAGGATGGACTCCTGTTGGGACCTCTGCCGGGACAGTTCATGACATAGGTCCGAGAGCAAGGGAGCTTGGGTGCCACCGGGTTCCATGGCCCGAGCAAACTGTAACGGGTCTGGGAGGTGGAACCACAGAGCAACTTTACAAAGGGGCAGTCCTTGTAAGGAAGCGGGTGACACCCAGGGAAGGCAGGTAGGCAGTCACGGCTAGTGACGGGGACAGTCTCTGGGTAAGAGGGCAGGAGGTCACGGCAAGTGACGGGGACAGCCTCTGGGTAAGAGGGCAGGAGGTCACGGCAAGTGATGGCTAAGCCTCCAGGTAGGCCAGCAGGCAGGTAACAGGTGGATGCTCCCAGGTGAGCGGGTAAGAGTCTCTGGACAGGAAGGTGGTCACAGCACGTGACGGCGGAGCCTCCAGGTAGGCTAGCAGGCAGGTAGCAGGTGAGCGCTCCCAGGTGAGCGGGCAGACGGATCCATAGACAGACTGGCAGGGCTGGCAGGCAGACTGTCGGACCGCGGGAATAACAGCAGATAGACATGAGTCAGGCAGGTATCAGACAGGAAACTGGCAGGTAACTGGAAACGGGACCTGAGGGCTGAAGCAGAGTGATGAACTATGCTACAACATTGCTCGGGCACCTCCATCTTGAAGGAGGTGCCTTATATATGGAGGGATCCTCCGGCCATTGGCCGGGGACTCCTTAGGGCGGCACGCGCGGCCCCTTTAAGAGAGGGGGAGCGCGCGCGCCCTAAGCACAGTGACCGGGGAGGAGCGTGCGCTGCCAGCAGAGCGGGAGGAAGACGCCGGGCACGGAGCGGAGAGGTGAGGGGAACAGCGTCCCTGCCTAGCAGGAGGCAGGGACGCCGACGCTACAGTGCCTAAATGTCTGTAGTTTGCAGCTGGCTATTGTGAGTAGTGTGACAGAGTTCCTTTGAAGCTCCTGATTCAATCTTCCTCAGCTACGTGTAAATTTGTTGTAAGCCTTTTTCCAGTGAAAAACACACTTAATTGGGTTTGACAGCTCTCCTTGTACTGCCATCTGCCTAGTAGCCACCTCTACTGTGTTGGCTAATTTGCAGAGAGATCGCTCTTTAGATTGTCAGCTCTTCTCTTGTGACAAATAGTATAGGAGAGGAGGGAAGGGAGGGAGTTTGGAAGAAATTGTAAATATTTTCTTAATATTTTTATGACAGTATGAGTAAAAAAGAGAAGCCAAGCACAATAAATAGTTACTCGTACCTTTTGGTCACTTCTGGCTCATTTCTGGCATATTTCTGATTAGCCACTTAAGAGCGACTCTTCTGAGCCACACCACGGTCTTATCACGGATGATATTACTCTGATGATATATATACTGATGACATCACAGTCATGTACTCCTCTAGAACCATTGTCCTTACTGATGACATCACAGTCATGTACTCCTCTAGAACCATTGTCCTTACTGATGACATCACAGTCATGTACTCCTCTAGAACCATTGTCCTTACTGATGACATCAAAGTCATGTACTCCTCTAGAACCATTGTCCTTACTGATGACATCACAGTCATGTACTCCTCTAGAACCATTGTCCTTACTGATGACATCAAAGTCATGTACTCCTCTAGAACCATTGTCCTTACTGATGACATCAAAGTCATGTACTCCTCTAGAACCATTGTCCTTACTGATGACATCAAAGTCATGTACTCCTCTAGAACCATTGTCCTTACTGATGACATCACAGTCATGTACTCCTCTAGAACCATTGTCCTTACTGATGACATCAAAGTCATGTACTCCTCTAGAACCACGGTCCTTACTAATAACATCACAGTCATGTCCTTCGCAGGGAGCATTGTCCTCACTGATGACATCACAGTCATGTCCTTCAAAGGGAGCATTGTCCTTACTGATGACATCACAGTCAAGTCCTCCACTGAGACCATTGTTCTCACTGATGACATCACAGTCATATCCTCCACTGAGAGCATTGTCCTCACTGATGACATCACAGTCATATCCTCCACTGAGACCATTGTCCTTACTGATGACATCACAGTCAGGTCCTCCTCTAGTACCATTGTTCTTACTGATGATATCACAGTCATGTCTTCCACTGAGACCATTGTCCTCACTGATGACATCACAGTCATATCCTCCTCTAGTACCATGGTCCTTACTGATGACATCACAGTCATGTCCTCCTCTATTATTAATATTATTATTTATTTATATAGCTCCATTGATTCCATGGCGCTGTACATAAGAAGGGGTTACATACCAGATACAGATATCACTTACAGTAAAGAACTAACAATGATAGACGGGTACAGAGGGAGGAGGACCCTGCCCCTGCGAGCTTACATTCTACAGATACATTGTATATTATTATTATTTATATAGCGCCATTGATTCCATGGTGCTGTACATAAGAAGGGGTTACATACCAGATACAGATATCACTTACAGTAAAGAACTAACAATGATAGACGGGTACAGAGGGAGGAGGGCCCTGCCCCTGCGGGCTTACATTCTACAGATACATTGTATATTATTATTATTTATATAGCGCCATTGATTCCATGGTGCTGTACATAAGAAGGGGTTACATACCAGATACAGATATCACTTACAGTAAAGAACTAACAATGATAGACGTATACAGAGGGAGGAGGACCCTGCCCCTGCGGGCTTACATTCTACAGATACATTGTATATTATTATTATTTATATAGCGCCATTGATTCCATGGTGCTGTACATAAGAAGGGGTTACATACCAGATACAGATATCACTTACAGTAAAGAACTAACAATGATAGACGGGTACAGAGGGAGGAGGGCCCTGCCCCTGCGGGCTTACATTCTACAGATACATTGTATATTATTATTATTTATATAGCTCCATTGATTCCATGGTGCTGTACATAAGAAGGGGTTACATACCAGATACAGATATCACTTACAGTAAACTAACAATGATAGACGGGTACAGAGGGAGGAGGACCCTGCCCCTGCGGGCTTACATTCTACAGATACATTGTATATTATTATTATTTATATAGCGCCATTGATTCCATGGTGCTGTACATGAGAAGGGGTTACATACCAGATACAGATATCACTTACAGTAAAGAACTAACAATGATAGACTGGTACAGAGGGAGGAGGACCCTGCCCCTGCGGGCTTACATTCTACAGATACATTGTATATTATTATTATTTATATAGCACCATTGATTCCATGGTGCTGTACATGAGAAGGGGTTACATACCAGATACAGATATCACTTACAGTAAAGAACTAACAATGATAGACGGGTACAGAGGGAGGAGGACCCTGCCCCTGCGGGCTTACATTCTACAGATACATTGTATATTATTATTATTTATATAGTGCCATTGATTCCATGGCGCTGTACATGAGAAGGGGTTACATACCAGATACAGATATCACTTACAGTAAAGAATTAACAATGATAGACGGGTACAGAGGGAGGAGGACCCTGCCCCTGCAGGCTTACATTCTACAGATACATTGTATATTATTATTATTTATATAGCTCCATTGATGCCATGGTGCTGTACATGAGAAGGGGTTACATACCAGATACAGATATCACTTACAGTAAAGAATTAACAATGATAGACGGGTACAGAGGGAGGAGGACCCTGCCCCTGGGGGCTTACATTCTACAGATACATTGTATATTATTATTATTTATATAGCACCATTGCTTCCATGGTGCTGTACATGAGAAGAGGTTACATACCAGATACAGATATCACTTACAGTAAAGAACTAACAATGATAGACGGTACAGGGGGAGGAGGACCCTGCCCCTGGGGGCTTACATTCTACAGATACATTGTATATTATTATTATTTATATAGTGCCATTGATGCCATGGTGCTGTACATAAGAAGGGGTTACATACCAGATTCAGATATCACTTACAGTAAAGAACTAACAATGATAGATGGGTACAGAGGGAGGAGGACCCTGCCCCTGCGGACTTACATTCTACAGATACATTGTATATTATTATGTATTTATATAGTGCCATTGATGCCATGGTGCTGTACATGAGAAGGGGTTACATACCAGATACAGATATCACTTACAGTAAAGAACTAACAATGATAGATGGGTACAGAGGGAGGAGGACCCTGCCCCTGGGGGCTTACATTCTACAGATTCATTGTATATTATTATTATTTATATAGCTCCATTGATTCCATGGTGCTGTACATGAGAAGAGGTTACATACCAGATACAGATATCACTTACAGTAAAAAACTAACACTGATAGACGGGTATAGAGGGAGGAGGACCCTGCCCCTGCGGGCTTACATTCTACAGATACATTGTATATTATTATTATTTATATAGCGCCATTGATTCCATGGTGCTGTACATGAGAAGGGGTTACATACCAGATACAGATATCACTTACAGTAAAGAACTAACAATGATAGACGGGTACAGAGGGAGGAGGACCCTGCCCCTGCGGGCTTACATTCTACAGATACATTGTATATTATTATTATTTATATAGCGCCATTGATTCCATGGTGCTGTACATGAGAAGAGGTTACATACCAGATACAGATATCACTTACAGTAAAGAACTAACAATGATAGACGGGTACAGAGGGAGGAGGACCCTGCCCCTGGGGGCTTACATTCTACAGATAATTTGTATATTATTATTATTTATATAGCTCCATTGATTCCATGGTGCTGTACATGAGAAGAGGTTACATACCAGATACAGATATCACTTACAGTAAAAAACTAACACTGATAGACGGGTATAGAGGGAGGAGGACCCTTCCCCTGCGGGCTTACATTCTACAGATACATTGTATATTATTATTATTTATATAGCGCCATTGATTCCATGGTGCTGTACATGAGAAGGGGTTACATACCAGTTACAGATATCACTTACAGTAAAGAACTAACAATGATAGACGGGTACAGAGGGAGGAGGACCCTGCCCCTGGGGGCTTACATTCTACAGATACATTGTATATTATTATTATTTATATATTGCCATTGATTCCATGGTGCTGTACATGAGAAGGGGTTACATACCAGATACAGATATCACTTACAGTAAAGAACTAACAATGATAGACAGGTACAGAGGGAGGAGGACCCTGCCCCTGCGGGCGTACATTCTACAGATACATTGTATATTATTATTATTTATATAGCTCCATTGATTCCATGGTGCTGTACATGACAAGAGGTTACATACCAGATACAGCTATCACTTACAGTAACTAACAATGATAGACGGGTACAGAGGGAGGAGGACCCTGCCCCTGCGGGCTTACATTCTACAGATACATTGTATATTATTATTATTTATATAGCGCCATTGATTCCATGGTGCTGTACATGAGAAGGGGTTACATACCAGATACAGATATCACTTACAGTAAACTAACAATGATAGACGGGTACAGAGGGAGGAGGACCCTGCCCCTGCGGGCTTACATTCTACAGATACATTGTATATTATTATTATTTATATAGCGCCATTGATGCCATGGTGCTGTACATAAGGAGGGGTTACATACCAGATACAGATATCACTTACAGTAAAGAACTAACAATGATAGACGGGTACAGAGGGAGGAGGACCCTGCCCCTGCGGACTTACATTCTACAGATACATTGTATATTATTATTATTTATATAGCACCATTGATTCCATGGTGCTGTACATGAGAAGGGGTTTCATACCAGACACAGATATCACTTACAGTAAAGAATTAACAATGATAGATGGGTACAGAGGGAGGAGGACCCTGCCCCTGCGGGCTTACATTCTACAGATACATTGTATATTATTATTATATAGCTCCATTGATTCCATGGTGCTGTACATGAGAAGGGGTTACATACCAGATACAGATATCACTTACAGTAAAGAACTAACAATGATAGATGGGTACAGAGGGAGGAGGACCCTGCCCCTGGGGGCTTACATTCTACAGATACATTGTATATTATTATTATTTATATAGCTCCATTGATTCCATGGTGCTGTACATGAGAAGGGGTTACATACCAGATACAGATATCACTTACAATATAGAACTAACAATGATAGATGAGTACAGAGGGAGGAGGACCCTGCCCCTGTGGGCTTATATTCTACAGATACATTGTATATTATTATTATTTATATAGGGCCATTGATGCCATGGTGCTCTACATGAGAAGAGGTTACATACCAGATACAGATATCACTTACAGTAACTAACAATGATAGAAAGTTACAGAGGGAGGAGGACCCTGCCCCTGCGGGCTTACTTTATACAGATACATTGTATATTATTATTATTTATATAGTGCCATTGATTCCATGGTGCTGTACATGAGGAGGGGTTACATACCAGATACAGATATCACTTACAGTAAAGAACTAACAATGATAGACGGGTACAGAGGGAGGAGGACCCTGCCCCTGCGGGCTTACATTCTACAGATACATTGTATATTATTATTATTTATATAGCGCCATTGATGCCATGGTGCTGTACATGAGGAGGGGTTACATACCAGATACAGATATCACTTACAGTAAAGAACTAACAATGATAGACGGGTACAGAGGGAGGAGGACCCTGCCCCTGGGGGCTTACATTCTACAGATACATTGTATATTATTATTATGTATATATCACCATTGATTCCATGGTGCTGTACATGAGAAGGGGTTACATACCAGATACAGATATCACTTACAGTAAAGAACTAACAATGATAGACGGGTACAGAGGGAGGAGGACCCTGCCCCTGGGGGCTTACATTCTACAGATACATTGTATATTATTATTATTTATATAGCTCCATTGATTCCATGGTGCTGTACATGAGAAGGGGTTACATACCAGATACAGATATCACTTACAGTAACTATCAATGATAGACGGGCATAGAGGGAGGAGGACCCTACCCCTGCGGGCTTACATTCTACAGATACATTGTATATTGTTATTATTTATATAGCTCCATTGATGCTATGGTGCTGTACATGAGAAGGGGTTACATACCAGATACAGATATCACTTACAGTAAAGAACTAACAATGATAGATGGGTATAGAGGGAGGAGGACCCTGCCCCTGCGGGCTTACATTCTACAGATACATTGTATATTATTATTATTTATATAGTGCCATTGATTCCATGGTGCTGTACATGAGAAGGGGTTACATACCAGATACAGATATCACTTACAGTAAACTAACAATGATAGACGGGTACAGAGGGATGAGGACCCTGCCCCTGTGGGCTTATATTCTACAGATACATTGTATATTATTATTATGTACAGTGCCTACAAGTAGTATTCAACCCCCTGCAGATTTAGCTGGTTGACACATGCGGAATTAACTTGGCGTTGTGACATTTGTACTGTAGATCAGCCCGGAAGTGGGAAATGCACTGCAGCAAATTTTGTTTTTTTTTGGTTTTTTTTTTTGTTTTTTTTTAAAACGTTAAAAGTTAATTCAGAGTGTCATTTATTATTCAACCCCTCAAACCACAAGAATTCTGTTTGGTCCCCCTAAAGTATCAAGAAGTAGTTCAGGCACCAAGAATAATGAGCTTCACATGTGTGGATTAAAGATCTCTTTTGCCAGCCTTTTCTGACTATTTAAGACCCTCCCCAAACTTGTGAACAGCACTCAGACATGGTCAACATGGGAAAGACAAAGGAGCATTCCAAGGCCATCAGAGACAAGATCGTGGAGGGTCACAAGGCTGGCAAGGGGTACAAAACCCTTTCCAAGGAGTTGGGCCTACCTGTCTCCACTGTTGGGAGCATCATCCGTAAGTGGAAGGCTTATGGAACTACTGTTAGCCTTCCACGGCCAGGACAGCCTTTGAAAGTGTCCTCCCGTGCCGAGGCCAGGCTTGTCCGAAGAGTCAAGGCTAACCCAAGGACAACAAGGAAGGAGCTCCGGGAAGATCTCATGGCAGTGGGGACATTGGTTTCAGTCAATACCATAAGTAACGTACTCCACCGCAATGGTCTCCGTTCCAGACGAGCCCGTAAGGTACCTTTACTTTCAAAGCGTCATGTCAAGGCTCGTCTACCGTTTGCTCATGATCACTTGGAGGACTCTGAGACAGACTGGTTCAAGGTTCTATGGTCTGATGAGACCAAGATCGAGATCTTTGGTGCCAACCACACACGTGACGTTTGGAGACTGGATGGCACTGCATACGACCCCAAGAATACCATCCCTACAGTCAAGCATGGTGGTGGCAGCATCATGCTGTGGGGCTGCCAAGGGGCCTGGCCATCTGGTCCGCATCCATGGGAAGATGGATAGCACGGCCTACCTGGAGATTTTGGCCAAGAACCTCCGCTCCTCCATCAAGGATCTTAAGATGGGTCATAATTTCATCTTCCAACAAGACAACGACCCAAAGCACACAGCCAAGAAAACCAAGGCCTGGTTCAATAGGGAAAAAGTCAAGGTGTTGGAGTGGCCTAGTCAGTCTCCTTACCTTAATCCAATTGAAAACTTGTGGAAGGAGCTCAAGAATAAAGTCCACATGAGACACCCAAAGAACCTAGATAACTTGGAGAAGATCTGCATGGAGGAGTGGGCCAAGATAACTCCACAGACCTGTGCCGGCCTGATCAGGTCTTATAAAAAACGATTATTAGCTGTAATTGCAAACAAGGGTTATTCCACAAAATATTAAACATAGGGGTTGTATAATAATTGACCCACACTTTTATGTTTAAAATGTAATAAAATTCAACTGAGCAACATAACTTTTTGGTTTGTAAGATTTATGCTTCTGTTCATAAAACCTACTCTCGTTTGCAGTTTGAAGGCTCTAACTTATTTGCATCTTATCAAACCAGCTAAATCTGCAGGGGGTTGAATACTACTTGTAGGCACTGTATATATCACCATTGATTCCATGGTGCTGTACATGAGAAGGGGTTACATACCAGATACAGATATCACTTACAGTAAAGAACTAACAATGATAGATGGGTACAGACGGAGGAGGACCCTGCCCCTGGGGGCTAACATTCTACAGATACATTGTATATTATTATTATTTATATAGCTCCATTGATTCCATGGTGCTGTACATGAGAAGGGGTGACATACCAGATACAGATATCACTTACAGTAAAGAACTAACAATGATAGATGGGTACAGAGGGAGGAGGACCCTGCCCCTGGGGGCTTACATTCTACAGATACATTGTATATTATTATTATTTATATAGCACCATTAATTCCATGGTGCTGTACATGAGAAGGGGTTACATACCAGATACAGATATCACTTACAGTAAACTAACAATGATAGACGGGTACAGTGGGAGGAGGACCCTGCCCCTGTGGGCTTACATTCTACAGATACATTGTATATTATTATTATTTATATAGTGCCATTGATGCCATGGTGCTGTACATGAGAAGAGGTTACATACCAGATACAGATATCACTTACAGTAAAGAACTAACAATGATAGACGGGTACAGAGGGAGGAGGACCCTGCCCCTGCGGGCTTACATTCTACAGATACATTGTATATTATTATTATTTATATAGCTCCATTGATTCCATGGTGCTGAACATGAGAAGGAGTTACATGCCAGATACAGATATCACTTACAGTAAAGAACTAACAATGATAGACGGGTACAGAGGGAGGAGGACCCTGCCCCTGCGGGCTTACATTCTACAGATACATTGTATATTATTATTATTTATATAGCTCCATTGATGCCATGGTGCTGTACATGAGAAGAGGTTACATACCAGATACAGATATCACTTACAGTAAAGAACTAACAATGATAGACGGGTACAGAGGGAGGAGGACCCTGCCCCTGGGGGTTTACATTCTACAGATACATTGTATATTATTATTATTTATATAGCGCCATTGATTCCATGGTGCTGTACATGAGAAGGGGTTACATACCAGATACAGATATCACTTACAGTAAAGAACTAACAATGATAGATGGGTACAGAGGGAGGAGGACCCTGCACCTGGGGGCTTACATTCTACAGATACATTGTATATTATTATTATTTATATAGCGCCATTGATTCCATGGTGCTGTACATGAGAAGGGGTTACATACCAGATACAGATATCACTTACAGTAACTATCAATGATAGACGGGCATAGAGGGAGGAGGACCCTGCCCCTGCGGGCTTACATTCTACAGATACATTGTATATTGTTATTATTTATATAGCTCCATTGATGCTATGGTGCTGTAGATGAGAAGGGGTTACATATCAGATACAGATATCACTTACAGTAAAGAACTAACACTGATATACGGGTATAGAGGGAGGAGGACCCTGCCCCTGCGGGCTTACATTCTACAGATACATTGTATATTATTATTATTTATATAGCTCCATTGATTCCATGGTGCTGTACATGAGGAGGGGTTACATACCAGATACAGATATCACTTACAGTAAAGAACTAACAATGATAGACGGGTACAGAGGGAGGAGGACCCTGCCCCTGGGGGCTTACATTCTACAGATACATTGTATATTATTATTATTTATATAGTGCCATTGATTCCATGGTGCTGTACATGAGAAGGGGTTACATACCAGATACAGATATCACTTACAGTAAAGAACTAACAATGATAGATGGGTATTGAGGGAGGAGGACCCTGCCCCTGCGGGCTTACATTCTACAGATACATTGTATATTATTATTATTTATATAGCGCCATTGATTCCATGGTGCTGTACATGAGAAGAGGTTACATACCAGATACAGATATCACTTACAGTAAAGAACTAACACTGATATACGGGTATAGAGGGAGGAGGACCCTGCCCCTGCGGGCTTACATTCTACAGATACATTGTATATTATTATTATTTATATAGCTCCATTGATTCCATGGTGCTGTACATGAGGAGGGGTTACATACCAGATACAGATATCACTTACAGTAAAGAACTAACAATGATAGACGGGTACAGAGGGAGGAGGACCCTGCCCCTGCGGGTTTACATTCTACAGACACATTGTATATTATTATTATTTATATAGCGCCATTGATGCCATGGTGCTGTACATGAGAAGGGGTTACATACCAGAAACAGATATCACTTACAGTAAAGAGCTAACAATGATAGACGGGTATAGAGGGAGGAGGACCCTGCCCCTGGGGGCTTACATTCTACAGATACATTGTATATTATTATTTATATAGCGCCATTGATTCCATGGTGCTGTACATGAGAAGGGGTTACATACCAGATACAGATATCACTTACAGTAAACCAACAATGATAGACGGGTACAGAGGGAGGAGGACCCTGCCCCTGGGGTCTTACATTCTACAGATACATTGTATATTATTATTATTTATATAGCGCCATTGATTCCATGGTGCTGTACATGAGAAGGGGTTACATACCAGATACAGATATCACTTACAGTAAAGAACTAACAATGATAGACGGGTACAGAGGGAGGAGGACCCTGCCCCTGCGGGCTTACATTCTACAGATACATTGTATATTATTTTTATTTATATAGCGCCATTGATGCCATGGTGCTGTACATGAGGAGGGGTTACATACCAGATACAGATATCACTTACAGTAAAGAACTAACAATGATAGACAGGTACAGAGGGAGGAGGACCCTGCCCCTGGGGGCTTACATTCTAAAGATACATTGTATATTATTATTATTTATATAGCGCCATTGATTCCATGGTGCTGTACATGAGAAGGGGTTACATACCAGATACAGGTATCACTTACAGTAAAGAACTAACAATGATAGACGGGTACAGAGGGAGGAGGACCCTGCCCCTGCGGGCTTACATTCTACAGATACATTGTATATTATTTTTATTTATATAGCGCCATTGATGCCATGGTGCTGTACATGAGGAGGGGTTAAATACCAGATACAGATATCACTTACAGTAAAGAACTAACAATGATAGACGGGTACAGAGGGAGGAGGACCCTGCCCCTGGGGGCTTACATTCTAAAGATACATTGTATATTATTATTATTTATATAGCGCCATTGATTCCATGGTGCTGTACATGAGAAGGGGTTACATACCAGATACAGATATCACTTACAGTAAACTAACAATGATAGACGGGTACAGTGGGAGGAGGACCCTGCCCCTGTGGGCTTACATTCTACAGATACATTGTATATTATTATTATTTATATAGTGCCATTGATGCCATGGTGCTGTACATGAGAAGAGGTTACATACCAGATACAGATATCACTTACAGTAAAGAACTAACAATGATAGACGGGTACAGAGGGAGGAGGACCCTGCCCCTGCGGGCTTACATTCTACAGATACATTGTATATTATTATTATTTATATAGCTCCATTGATTCCATGGTGCTGTACATGAGAAGGAGTTACATACCAGATACAGATATCACTTACAGTAAAGAACTAACAATGATAGACGGGTACAGAGGGAGGAGGACCCTGCCCCTGCAGGCTTACATTCTACAGATACATTGTATATTATTATTATTTATATAGCTCCATTGATGCCATGGTGCTGTACATGAGAAGAGGTTACATACCAGATACAGATATCACTTACAGTAAAGAACTAACAATGATAGACGGGTACAGAGGGAGGAGGACCCTGCCCCTGGGGGTTTACATTCTACAGATACATTGTATATTATTATTATTTATATAGCGCCATTGATTCCATGGTGCTGTACATGAGAAGGGGTTACATACCAGATACAGATATCACTTACAGTAAAGAACTAACAATGATAGATGGGTACAGAGGGAGGAGGACCCTGCACCTGGGGGCTTACATTCTACAGATACATTGTATATTATTATTATTTATATAGCGCCATTGATTCCATGGTGCTGTACATGAGAAGGGGTTACATACCAGATACAGATATCACTTACAGTAACTATCAATGATAGACGGGCATAGAGGGAGGAGGACCCTGCCCCTGCGGGCTTACATTCTACAGATACATTGTATATTGTTATTATTTATATAGCTCCATTGATGCTATGGTGCTGTAGATGAGAAGGGGTTACATATCAGATACAGATATCACTTACAGTAAAGAACTAACACTGATATACGGGTATAGAGGGAGGAGGACCCTGCCCCTGCGGGCTTACATTCTACAGATACATTGTATATTATTATTATTTATATAGCTCCATTGATTCCATGGTGCTGTACATGAGGAGGGGTTACATACCAGATACAGATATCACTTACAGTAAAGAACTAACAATGATAGACGGGTACAGAGGGAGGAGGACCCTGCCCCTGCGGGCTTACATTCTACAGATACATTGTATATTATTATTATTTATATAGCGCCATTGATTCCATGGTGCTGTACATGAGAAGAGGTTACATACCAGATACAGATATCACTTACAGTAAAGAACTAACACTGATATACGGGTATAGAGGGAGGAGGACCCTGCCCCTGCGGGCTTACATTCTACAGATACATTGTATATTATTATTATTTATATAGCTCCATTGATTCCATGGTGCTGTACATGAGGAGGGGTTACATACCAGATACAGATATCACTTACAGTAAAGAACTAACAATGATAGACGGGTACAGAGGGAGGAGGACCCTGCCCCTGCGGGTTTACATTCTACAGACACATTGTATATTATTATTATTTATATAGCGCCATTGATGCCATGGTGCTGTACATGAGAAGGGGTTACATACCAGAAACAGATATCACTTACAGTAAAGAGCTAACAATGATAGACGGTATAGAGGGAGGAGGACCCTGCCCCTGGGGGCTTACATTCTACAGATACATTGTATATTATTATTTATATAGCGCCATTGATTCCATGGTGCTGTACATGAGAAGGGGTTACATACCAGATACAGATATCACTTACAGTAAACCAACAATGATAGACGGGTACAGAGGGAGGAGGACCCTGCCCCTGGGGTCTTACATTCTACAGATACATTGTATATTATTATTATTTATATAGCGCCATTGATTCCATGGTGCTGTACATGAGAAGGGGTTACATACCAGATACAGATATCACTTACAGTAAAGAACTAACAATGATAGACGGGTACAGAGGGAGGAGGACCCTGCCCCTGCGGGCTTACATTCTACAGATACATTGTATATTATTTTTATTTATATAGCGCCATTGATGCCATGGTGCTGTACATGAGGAGGGGTTACATACCAGATACAGATATCACTTACAGTAAAGAACTAACAATGATAGACAGGTACAGAGGGAGGAGGACCCTGCCCCTGGGGGCTTACATTCTAAAGATACATTGTATATTATTATTATTTATATAGCGCCATTGATTCCATGGTGCTGTACATGAGAAGGGGTTACATACCAGATACAGATATCACTTACAGTAAAGAACTAACAATGATAGACGGGTACAGAGGGAGGAGGACCCTGCCCCTGCGGGCTTACATTCTACAGATACATTGTATATTATTTTTATTTATATAGCGCCATTGATGCCATGGTGCTGTACATGAGAAGGGGTTACATACCAGATACAGATATCACTTACAGTAAAGAACTAACAATGATAGACGGGTACAGAGGGAGGAGGACCCTGCCCCTGGGGGCTTACATTCTCCAGATACATTGTATATTATTATTATTTATATAGCACCATTGATGCCATGGTGCTGTACATGAGAAGGGGTTACATACCAGATACAGATATCACTTACAGTAAAGAACTAACAATGATAGACGGGTACAGAGGGAGGAGGACCCTGCCCCTGGGGGCTTACATTCTACAGATACATTGTATATTATTATTTATATAGCGCCATTGATTCCATGGTGCTGTACATGAGAAGGGGTTACATACCAGATACAGATATCACTTACAGTAAACTAACAATGATAGACAGGTACAGAGGGAGGAGGACCCTGCCCCTGCGGGCTTACATTCTACAGATACATTGTATATTATTATTATTTATATAGCGCCATTGATTCCATGGTGCTGTACATGAGGAGGGGTTACATACCAGATACAAGTATCACTTACAGTAAAGAACTAATAATGATAGACGGGTACAGAGGGAGGAGGACCCTGCCCCTGCGGGCTTACATTCTACAGATACATTGTATATTATTATTATTTATATAGCGCCATTGATTCCATGGTGCTGTACATGAGGAGGGGTTACATACCAGATACAAGTATCACTTACAGTAAAGAACTAACAATGATAGACGGGTACAGAGGGAGGAGGACCCTGCCCCTGCGGGCTTACATTCTACAGATACATTGTATATTATTATTATTTATATAGCACCATTGATTCTATGGTGCTGTACATGAGAAGGGGTTATGACGCGCCCCCTGGGCTATATTCGTTAGTGGGAATATCCGGAGCCGGATCAGATGGGGGTTGTAGTCTTCCGAGTGGCTGTGACCCGGTCCGTGCCCAGGGTGTCAAACTGAGTTGTATGTGGCAGTCCTACAGATGTTATAAGTTCTTTATTGTCGACTACGCCACCCGTTGTGTTGCGGTCACTGTGGCCGCCGCTGCAGCAGGGTCCGCTGAGGCTGATGGTGTAGGTGCAGCTTTGGTGATATAACCCCCAACGGGTGGGGTATAGCCTCAGGGGGATCAGGTGCAGAGGATGGGAGTTGTGGTGATGCAGTGTAGACGGCAATCAGAGACAGAGTCGGGTTATGCAGTTTAGGATGTTTACTCACTGCTGATGTTCCGGTCACTCCAGCTTCAAGTGACCTCCCGAGCCGTGCTGCATCCACCAGGTCCTGGATCCAGCCAACCCCCAAGCGAGTCCGGAGCGTGACCCTGAGCTCTCCTTCTGTCCTTTCTCTGGCCGTCCCCACTATTGATCCACCCAGGTCCAGCTCCCTCGGGCCTTCTGTTGGGAGACCCTTGGCCTTGGGTTCCCTGACCCTCCTCGTGGTATGCCTTCGTGGTGGATGTGGTGGGTGACCGTGGCAAACGCTGCCCACGGTCTCCGGTCTCTGGCTGGGGAGTGTTTTTGCCCCCACCAGCTTGGGTTCCGGTACCCTGATGCCGACTCTTCACCCGGGGATTTAATTTGGGGTCTTAGAGTCCTTTCTTCTGTTTCCCCCTCTGGGTCTCTCTCTCTCCTCTCTCACTCTGGGTCTCTCTTCTCCTCCGCTCGCTGACTTTCTCTCTGCAACTGACCCTGTTCTTAGTTGGTGCCCACCTTATATACACCCTCTATGTGTGAGCTCAGGTGACCAGCACCCAATGAGCTCCTATCTTTACCCAGGCTGCTCCCCCTATCTGCCCCTACACTACTTGGGATGTACCACCCCCCTCCCACTCCAGCCAGGAACAGACTCGGTCGTACCTGCACATTTCTAAGTGGGAGTACCGTCGGCCTGTTCCTCGGAAATGGGATGTATGTAGTGCATGCAGCCTACCGAGCTCAGTTCCACACTCCATCCTTACCCGGGAGTGGAATATCACACCTCTGGATTGAGGTGCAATACCCCTGTAGCAGCCGAATCCTCAGGGTGCTACATTCCCCCCTGGTAAATCACAGCACGTCCTCGGGCTGTAAGACATAAACACCAAAACATACAAAATTTTTTCATAAACAACATAAAACATATAAAACAACATTATATATATATATAAAACATTCTCGTCGCCTCTGGCTCCTCCTCCGGTCACTGTGCAACGTGTGACCAGGTAAAGTGCGACAGTCTCTCTGGAAAACTGGTTTTCCCTATAAAACCGGTAGGGGGCGCTTTAGGACGCGCAACTATTTACAAGGGAAGGTGGCCGCTCTCAGTCCTCGGCCAGTTAAGGAGGGAAAGGGAATGGCTGCTCACAGTCCTCAGCCTGTGGGATTAAGGATAAACAGGTAAACAGTTCACTCAGCTGGTCCCAACGGGGACTATATTTGCAGTAACAGTTTCTTTATACCCCGATCGGGTAACTATTTACAGCACCTACTCCGCTGTACTCAACAACGTCTTCCTCCTGCTCCTTCTTTGGGGATCTCAGCTTCAGACCCGTCCGGATCCTCTTGCTCCTCCTCCTCACATCGCAGCTCCTCCTCTGTCAGGCGATGCACTTGGAGGGCGTAAGGTCCTTTGGCACACTTGTGCCGGGTAAAGGTGACCTCGTCCCCGATATAAAGGTCACGACCTCTGTGCCCCTCCGGCAGATGGGACTCCACATCTCTGCGCGTGACAAAGACGTCGCCGGGGGTGTTGTGGTCTCTGATGAAGCCCCACCCATGCTGCATGTTGAACTTAATTACAGTCCCGGTGGTGCGGGGACTGTGCGCTGCACGGGGGTCCCTCCTGGTTCGGCTCTTCTGGTCGGCGCTCCTTATTTGGGCCTGTTGTTCCCGGACCCGCCTCTCTCTCCGCTCCCTCGCAAACTCCTCGAGCTGCTGTCGGCAGCACGCAGCACGCTCCGCTGCAGCTGCCCTGGTTTCTTGAGTGAACCCCATTAGGTCTTCTCCGGTGGGGTCCCACTCAAATTGGGTCTCTTCAAGCGGGGGCGAGATCCTTATCACGGGCTTCGGAGCCGGAATCAGGGGTGCACACATGGCCCCAACTCTCCTCTGGTGCTCCAGTTCATAATATCTCTGGGGCCAGATGAAAGGCTGCCCGTCCGGCCACGTGTGCTGGGCAAACAAGTCCTCTCCCAGACGCGGCACCCTTGGTTTTACGGGTGCGGGCGCGGTGGTGGTGGCGCCCGGGTTGCCCAGGCCTTGCGGCCAGGCCTGGGGCACCTGGAAGGTGAAGGGCACCGTCAGGACGGCGGCGCCCTAGGCTACCTGGCCTTGCGGCCAGGCCGGAGGCTCCGCGGAGGTAGGGGGCGCTGTTGGTGATGCGACGCCCGGGAATTCTAGGCCCTGCGACCAGGCTGGTGTTACTTCCTGTTTTGCCACGCTCGGGGTCGGTGCGCATGGCGTCACAGGGGTCGCGGCGGCGGCTTCCGGTTGGGGCCTAGTCTGCGTCGGTGACATGGCGTTTTCGGGCACAGCAGGGGGACTTTCGGGCTCTGCGACGGGGAGCTGGGGCAGGTAAGCGGTGTCCTGGTTTGGGGTATAGACGTCCCCTTTACCTGCCTCCATGCGTTCGGCTCCCTTCTCGGCGCCGTCTCCGGCCTTGGGTCCTCCCGCGCCATCCTCAGAGGCGGTCTGTCTCCTCATCTTGGCTGGCGTGCTCCGGGTCTTGGTTTGCTGGGCCATCTCTCGGCTCCACTCCGCCAATGTCTCTCGCTGTACCCGGGCCATCCTCCGTGCGAGGCCCTCCAGGGCAGTCTGTGCACACTCCCGGTCTCGGGGGAGCTGTGCGAGGACCTCCACTAGGCCTAGTGGGGTCGTGGTTTCCAGCAGGCTCCTGACCAACGGGTCGGTGCTGCTCTGCTCTTCTTCCAGCAGGCTCCTGGCCAGCGGGCCGGTGCTGCTCTGCTCTCTGGCCATCTCTGGGTGAGCTTCTCTGCTACTCCTCTCCAGGCTTCTTGCCTCCGGGTGCGCTCGCTCCAGACTGCTCCAAGCGACACCCATCTTTGCTCTCTCCTTTCGTCTCCTCCCCCTTCGACGGCGGTCCCGGGGCCACTTGGTGACTGTCAGCTCCAGGGGCTGTTCTTTCACGCTGACAGACACCTCTAGCATCACAGTCTCTGTTGGTGGGGGCGGTTTCCACTTTTGGCGCCATTTTCGGTCCTGGCCCACGATGGGAGGTGGCCTCTTGCCACCCTCTGGCACGCCCATAATGGCGTCCGCTCTTCCAAGGCGGGAAACCTTTGGAAATGGCGGGAATCGTCTCCCAGTGGCGGGAAACTCTGCAGATGGCGGAAAAAAGCTGTTAATGGCGGACAACCGGCGGGAATCGACCTGTGATGGAGTCCGATGGCGGGGACCCTCCGGAACCGGCAGGAGACTTCTTTTTGAGGTAACCTCGTTCTTTTCTTCAGGCACGCAGTACCCGGGTGTTGCGGGCACGTAATCCTGCCGACTACGCCAAAGTTGACGCGCCCCCTGGGCCATATTCGTTAGTGGGAATATCCGGAGCCGGATCAGATGGGGGTTGTAGTCTTCCGAGTGGCTGTGACCCGGTCCGTGCCCAGGGTGTCAAACTGAGTTGTATGTGGCAGTCCTACAGATGTTACTAAGTTCTTAATGTCGACTACGCCACCCGTTGTGTTGCGGTCACTGTGGCCGCCGCTGCAGCAGGGTCCGCTGAGGCTGATGGTGTAGGTGCAGCTTTGGTGATATAACCCCCAACGGGTGGGGTATAGCCTCAGGGGGATCAGGTGCAGAGGATGGGAGTTGTGGTGATGCAGTGTAGACGGCAATCAGAGACAGAGTCGGGTTATGCAGTTTAGGATGTTTACTCACTGCTGATGTTCCGGTCACTCCAGCTTCAAAATTTTTTTTTTTTAAGCTTTTTTCACTGTTTTCAGAACATTAACAATAAGAACATGGAAGAGTCCAGGAGCCATTTGGTGAGCTGCATATCCTGCTACATGTTCACAGACTTGCCAGTGGAAAAGCCAGACTTCACATGCCAGAAATGCAAGCTTGTGTCCCTGTTGGAGGAAAAGTTGCGAAATCTAGAAGAGAGGTTAACTACCTTGAAAATCATTAAGGAAGGTGAAGAGTTCTTAGACAGAGCAGAATTATCTCTTCATGATTCAGAAAGAGAAGAAATTCGAACTGCACCTGACGAAACAGAGGAATGGAAGCATGTGACCCACAGAAGCAGGAGGATCGAGAGGCAGTCAGCACCCATACTGCTCAGGAACCAGTACCAGGCTCTCACACAGGAGAACCATGAAGAAATACAGCAAGATAAGACTTTGCCAGCAATGAATAACCTTGTAAGCCCTCAGAATCCTCCTGGATGGAGAAAGAAGAATGTTGTGAAGAAAAAACGGAGAGTGGTGGTCATGGGGGATTCCCTGTTAAGAGGAACAGAGGCCGCTATCTGCAGACCAGACATAACCTCAAGAGAAATGTGCTGTCTTCCAGGAGCAAAAATTAAAGATGTGTCTGACAGGATATCAAGACTCTTCAGACCTACAGATCACTACCCATTCCTGCTAATACATGTGGGGACAAATGACACCGCAAGAAAGGACCTGGAAACCATCTGCAGTGACTTTGAAGACTTAGGCAAGAAAGTGAAAGAATTGGGAGCGCAGGTGGTCTTCTCATCCATCCTCCCAGTGGATGGCCATGGAACAATGAGGTGGAATAAGATTCTACAGGTGAACAACTGGCTACGTCGATGGTGCCGTCAACAAGGATTTGGATTTCTGGATCACGGAATGAATTACCTATACGATGGACTACTTGCTAGAGATGGGGTGCACCTTACGAAGACTGGAAAACATGTATTTGGAAATCGCCTTGCTACACTCATCAGAAGAGCTTTAAACTAGAACAATGTGGGAAGGGAAGCAAAAGGCCAGAAAAAGCCATACAGCTGACAAATACTATTGAGATCTCTGCTACTGGAAGTGGAAAAGAAGAACAAAGACAAAAAAATCTAAATAATAAAAATATGGGAGGAAGAGAAACCAATCACAAACTAAAATGTTTTTATACAAATGCACAAAGCATGGGCAACAAACAAGGAGAATTGGAACTACTAATGCAGGAAAAGGAATATGATGTCATTGGAATCACTGAAACTTGGTGGGACGATACACATGATTGGAATAAAAGGCTAAAAGGATACAACTTATTTGCAAGAAACAGACTTGATAAACGAGGAGGAGGTGTTGCATTGTATGTTAGAAAAGCGTATATCTGCACAGAGATTGAAGCTTCAGAGACTGGGAGTTCTGTGGAAACTGTTTGGGTAAGAATACAAGGAGAGAACAACGGAAAGGACACCATTGTAGGCATTTACTACAGGCCACCTGGGCAAGCTGAATATATGGATGAACTCTTTATGTATCAAATGACCAAGTTCTCCAAAAAATATGACGTAGTGGTCATGGGAGATTTCAACTATCCAGACATTTGTTGGGAATCTCTCTCAAGTAAAACTAACAGGTCAAGCAAATTCTTATCCTCTCTTGCTGACAACTTTATCTTCCAAAAGGTAGGGGAGAAAACAAGGGGATCTGCTACTTTGGATCTAATTCTTATAAACAGGGAGGAAATGGTTGAGGAGGTAAAGGTGGCTGGGACCCTAGGAGGCAGCGATCATGCTATTATAGAATTTTGGATAACTAGAGGAGGAAGACATGTGAAGACTCAAACTTCAAGGTTAGATTTTAGAAAGGCAGATTTTAAGAGACTCAGAAAGAGAATAGGAGGGATCCAATGGCTGGATGTCCTTAAGGACAAAAATGTCCAGGAAGGATGGGAAATTTTTAAAAATGAGATTCTCAAAGCACAATCGTTAACAATCCCAAAAAGTAGGAAGAATGGGAAGCATTTAAGGAAACCAGGATGGATGAACACAGAACTTAAACACATGCTAAAAAGAAAGAAAGAAATGTTTATTAAATGGAAAGAGGGAGGCATATCTAAAGAAGATTATAATGCAGTCTGCAGATCCTGCAGGGCACGTATCAGGTTAGCTAAAGCTGACAATGAATTAAGGCTTGCAAGAGATGTCAAAAGCAATAAAAAAGGATTTTGGGGGTATGTCAAAAGTAAAAGAAAAGTCAAAGATGCTATAGGATTTTTACAGGATGAAAATGGAGAAATGGTAAGAGAGGATGTTGAGAAGGCCGAACTTTTTAATTCCTATTTTGCATCTGTTTTCTCTCAGAAAGAAAATGTAACATCAACTGATGTTCACTGTCCTTTTAAAGGAATAGAGGAATCCAAGTTATCAGTAAACAGAAAGATTGTGAGGGAATATTTAGCTAACATAAATGAGTTCAAGTCTCCAGGTCCAGATGAATTACACCCCAGAGTACTGAAGGAGATTGTAGAAGAAATTTTAGAACCACTCTCCATAATCTTTGAAAATTCTTGGAGAACAGGAGAAGTCCCAGAAGACTGGAGAAGAGCAAATGTTGTTCCTATCTTCAAAAAGGGGAAGAAGGTGGACCCAGGGAACTATAGGCCGGTGAGTCTGACTTCTATACCAGGAAAGATCTTTGAACAAATTATTAAACAACATGTATGTAAGTACATGGATAAGAATGAAGTGATTAACCAGAGTCAGCATGGGTTTGTAACTAACAAGTCATGTCAGACTAACTTAATTTCCTTCTATGACAGAATCACTGACTGGGTGGATCAGGGAAATGCTGTAGATATAGTATATCTTGACTTCAGCAAAGCATTTGACAAAGTATCTCACATCATCCTTATTGAAAAAATGACCAAGTATGCAATGGACCAGGCAACTGTTAGGTGGATTCATAACTGGCTTAGTGATCGGACTCAAAGGGTGGTTGTAAATGGCTTCACATCCAGCTGGATGAATGTCTCAAGTGGGGTACCACAGGGCTCCGTCCTGGGACCTGTATTGTTCAACATCTTTATCAATGATTTAGATGAAGGAATTGAGGGTAAACTGATTAAATTTGCTGATGACACAAAGCTAGGAGGGATAGCTAATACTAGAGAAGAGAGAGAGAGGATTCAAAAAGACCTAAATAAACTGGAGCAGTGGGCAGCAACCAACAGAATGGTTTTTAACAGGGAGAAATGCAAAGTACTACATCTGGGCAATAAAAATGAAAAAAGCATATACAGAATTGGAGGAATAGAGCTAAGCAACAGTACATGTGAAAAAGACTTAGGTATACTAATAGATCATAGACTGAACATGAGTCAACAGTGTGATGCAGCAGCAAAAAAGGCAAATACAATTCTGGGATGTATTAACAGAAGCATACAGTCTAGATCACGTGAAGTCATTATCGGTCTTTACTCCTCTTTGGTCAGACCTCATCTGGAATACTGTGTACAGTTTTGGGCACCACATTTTAAAAAAGACATAGACAAACTGGAGCAAGTTCAGAGAAGAGCGACCAGAATGGTGACTGGTCTGCAAACCATGTCCTATGAGGAACGGTTGCAGGATTTGGGAATGTTTAGCTTGCAAAAAAGAAGACTGAGAGGAGACTTAATAGCTGTCTACAAATATGTCAAGGGCTGTCACATTGTAGAAGGATCATCTTTATTCTCATTTGCACAAGGAAAGACTAGAAGCAATGGGATGAAACTAAATGGGAGGAGACACAGATTAGATATTAGAAAAAACTTTTTGACAGTTAGGGTGATTAATGAGTGGAACAGGCTGCCACGAGAGGTGGTGAGTTCCCCTTCAATGGACGTCTTCAAACAGAGGCTGGACAGACATCTGTCTGAGATGATCTAGTGAATCCTGCTTTGAGCAGGGGGTTGGACCAGATGACCCAGGAGGTCCCTTCCAACTCTACCATTCTATGATTCTATGATAAGTGACCTCCCGAGCCGTGCTGCGTCCACCAGGTTCTGGATCCAGCCAACTCCCAAATAAGTCCGGAGCGTGACCCTGAGCTCTCCTTCTGTCCTTTCTCTGGCCGTCCCCACTATTGATCCACCCAGGTCCAGCTCCCTCGGGCCTTCTGTTGGGAGACCCTTGGCCTTGGGTTCCCTGACCCTCCTCGTGGTATGCCTTCGTGGTGGATGTGGTGGGTGACCGTGGCAAACGCTGCCCACGGTCTCCGGTCTCTGGCTGGGGAGTGTTTTTGCCCCCACCAGCTTGGGTTCCGGTACCCTGATGCCGACTCTTCACCCGGGGATTTAATTTGGGGTCTTAGAGTCCTTTCTTCTGTTTCCCCCTCTGGGTCTCTCTCTCTCCTCTCTCACTCTGGGTCTCTCTTCTCCTCCGCTCGCTGACTTTCTCTCTGCAACTGACCCTGTTCTTAGTTGGTGCCCACCTTATATACACCCTCTATGTGTGAGCTCAGGTGACCAGCACCCAATGAGCTCCTATCTTTACCCAGGCTGCTCCCCCTATCTGCCCCTACACTACTTGGGATGTACCACCCCCCTCCCACTCCAGCCAGGAACAGACTCGGTCGTACCTGCACATTTCTAAGTGGGAGTACCGTCGGCCTGTTCCTCGGAAATGGGATGTATGTAGTGCATGCAGCCTACCGAGCTCAGTTCCACACTCCATCCTTACCCGGGAGTGGAATATCACACCTCTGGATTGAGGTGCAATACCCCTGTAGCAGCCGAATCCTCAGGGTGCTACAGTTACATACCAGATACAGATATCACTTACAGTAAAGAACTAACAATGATTGACGGGTACAGAGGGAGGAGGACCCTGCCCCTGCAGGCTTACATTCTACAGATACATTGTATATTATTATTATTTATATAGCGCCATTGATTCCATGGTGTTGTACATGAAAAGAGGTTACATACCAGATACAGATATCACTTACAGTAAAGAACTAACAATGATAACAGAGATGGGGTGCACCTTACGAAGACTGGAAAACATGTATTTGGAAGTCGCCTTGCTACACTCATCAGGAGAGCTTTATACCAGAACAATGTGGGAAGGGAAGCAAAAGGCCAGAAAAAGCCATACAGCTGACAAATACTATTGAGATCTCTGCTACTGGAAGTGGAAAGGAAGAACAAAGACAAAACAATTTAAATAATAAAAATATGGGAGGAAGAGAAACCAATCACAAACTAAAATGTTTTTATACAAATGCACAAAGCATGGGCAACAAACAAGGAGAATTGGAACTACTAATGCAGGAAAAGGAATATGATGTCATTGGAATCACTGAAACTTGGTGGGACGATACACATGATGGGAATAAAAGGCTAAAAGGATACAACTTATTTGCAAGAAACAGACTTGATAAACGAGGAGGAGGTGTCGCATTGTATGTTAGAAAAGCGTATATCTGCACAGAGACTGAAGCTTCAGAGACTGGGAGTTCTGTGGAAACTGTTTGGGTAAGAATACAAGGAGAGAACAACGGAAAGGACACCATTGTAGGCATTTACTACAGGCCACCTGGGCAAGCTGAAGATATGGATGAACTCTTTATGTATCAAATGACCAAGTTCTCCAAAAAATATGACGTAGTGGTCATGGGAGATTTCAACTATCCAGACATTTGTTGGGAATCTCTCTCAAGTAAAACTAACAGGTCAAGCAAATTCTTATCCTCTCTTGCTGACAACTTTATCTTCCAAAAGGTAGGGGAGAAAACAAGGGGATCTGCTACTTTGGATCTAATCCTTATAAACAGGGAGGAAATGGTTGAGGAGGTAAAGGTGGCTGGGACCCTAGGAGGCAGCGATCATGCTATTATAGAATTTTGGATAACTAGAGGAGGAAGACATGTGAAGACTCAAACTTCAAGGTTAGATTTTAGAAAGGCAGATTTTAAGAGACTCAGAAAGAGAATAGGAGGGATCCAATGGCTGGATGTCCTTAAGGACAAAAATGTCCAGGAAGGATGGGAAATTTTTAAAAATGAGATTCTCAAAGCACAATCGTTAACAATCCCGAAAAGTAGGAAGAATGGGAAGCATTTAAGGAAACCAGGATGGATGAACACAGAACTTAAACACATGCTAAAAAGAAAGAAAGAAATGTTTATTAAATGGAAAGAGGGAGGCATATCTAAAGAAGATTATAATGCAGTCTGCAGATCCTGTAGGGCACGTATCAGGTTAGCTAAAGCTGACAATGAATTAAGGCTTGCAAGAGATGTCAAAAGCAATAAAAAAGGATTTTGGGGGTATGTCAAAAGTAAAAGAAAAGTCAAAGATGCTATAGGATTTTTACAGGATGAAAATGGAGAAATGGTAAGAGAGGATGTTGAGAAGGCCGAACTTTTTAATTCCTATTTTGCATCTGTTTTCTCTCAGAAAGAAAATGTAACATCAACTGATCTTCACTGTCCTTTTAAAGAAATAGAGGAATCCAAGTTATCAGTAAACAGAAAGATTGTGAGGGAATATTTAGCTAACATAAATGAGTTCAAGTCTCCAGGTCCAGATGAATTACACCCCAGAGTACTGAAGGAGATTGTAGAAGAAATTTTAGAACCACTCTCCATAATCTTTGAAAATTCTTGGAGAACAGGAGAAGTCCCAGAAGACTGGAGAAGAGCAAATGTTGTTCCTATCTTCAAAAAGGGGAAGAAGGTGGACCCAGGGAACTATAGGCCGGTGAGTCTGACTTCTATACCAGGAAAGATCTTTGAACAAATTATTAAACAACATGTATGTAAGAACATGGATAAGAATGAAGTGATTAACCAGAGTCAGCATGGGTTTGTAACTAACAAGTCATGTCAGACTAACTTAATTTCCTTCTATGACAGAATCACTGACTGGGTGGATCAGGGAAATGCTGTAGATATAGTATATCTTGACTTCAGCAAAGCATTTGACAAAGTATCTCACATCATCCTTATTGAAAAAATGACCAAGTATGCAATGGACCAGGCAACTGTTAGGTGGATTCATAACTGGCTTAGTGATCGGACTCAAAGGGTGGTTGTAAATGGCTTCACATCCAGCTGGATGAATGTCTCAAGTGGGGTACCACAGGGCTCCGTCCTGGGACCTGTATTGTTCAACATCTTTATCAATGATTTAGATGAAGGAATTGAGGGTAAACTGATTAAATTTGCTGATGACACAAAGCTAGGAGGGATAGCTAATACTAGAGAAGAGAGAGAGAGGATTCAAAAAGACCAAAATAAACTGGAGCAGTGGGCAGCAACCAACAGAATGGTTTATAACAGGGAAAAATGCAGAGTCCTACAGCTGGGCAATAAAAATGAAAAAAGCATATACAGAATGGGAGGAATAGAGCTAAGCAACAGTACATGTGAAAAAGACTTAGGTATACTAATAGATCATAGACTGAACATGAGTCAACAGTGTGATGCAGAAGCAAAAAAGGCAAATACAATTCTGGGATGTATTAACAGAAGCATACAGTCTAGATCACGTGAAATCATTATCGGTCTTTACTCCTCTTTGGTCAGACCTCATCTGGAATACTGTGTACAGTTTTGGGCACATTTTAAAAAAGACATAGACAAACTGGAGCAAGTTCAGAGAAGATCGACCAGAATGGTGACTGGTCTGCAAACCATGTCCTATGAGGAACAGTTGCAGGATTTGGGAATGTTTAGCTTGCAAAAAAGAAGACTGAGAGGAGACTTAATAGCTGTCTACAAATATGTCAAGGGCTGTCACATTGTAGAAGGATCATCTTTATTCTCATTTGCACAAGGAAAGACTAGAAGCAATGGGATGAAACTGAATGGGAGGAGACACAGATTAGATATTAGAAAAAACTTTTTGACAGTTAGGGTGATTAATGAGTGGAACAGGCTGCCACGAGAGGTGGTGAGTTCCCCTTCAATGGACGTCTTCAAACAGAGGCTGGACAGACATCTGTCTGAGATGATCTAGTGAATCCTGCTTTGAGCAGGGGGTTGGACCAGATGACCCAGGAGGTCCCTTCCAACTATACCATTCTATGATTGATTCTATGATTCTATGATAGACGGGTACAGAGGGAGGAGGACCCTGCCCCTGGGGGCTTACATTCTACAGATACATTGTATATTATTATTATTTATATAGCTCCATTGATTCCATGGTGTTGTACATGAGAAGGGGTTACATAACAGATACAGATATCACTTACAGTAAAGAACTAACAATGATAGACGGGTACAGAGGGAGGAGGACCCTGCCCCTGCGGGCGTACATTCTACAGATACATTGTATATTATTATTATTTATATAGCTCCATTGATGCCATGGTGCTGTACTTGAGAAGAGGTTACATACCAGATACAGATATCACTTACAGTAAAGAACTAACAATGATAGACGGATACAGAGGGAGGAGGACCCTGCCCCTGCGAGCTTACATTCTACAGATACATTGTATATTATTAATATTTATATAGCGCCATTGATTCCATGGTGCTGTACATGAGAAGCGGATACATACCAGATACAGATATCACTTACAGTAAAGAACTAACAATGATAGACGGATACAGAGGGAGGAGGACCCTGCCCCTGCGAGCTTACATTCTACAGATACATTGTATATTATTATTATTTATATAGTGCCATTGATGCCATGGTGCTGTACATGAGAAGGGGTTACATACCAGATACAGATATCACTTACAGTAAAGAACTAACAATGATAGACGGGTACAGAGGGAGGAGGACCCTGCCCCTGCGGGCTTACATTCTACAGATACATTGTATATTATTATTTATATAGCGCCATTGATTCCATGGTGCTGTACATGAGAAGGGGTTACATACCAGATACAGATATCACTTACAGTAAAGAACTAACAATGATAGACGGGTACAGAGGGAGGAGGACCCTGCCCCTGCGGGCTTACATTCTACAGATACATTGTATATTATTATTATTTATATAGCGCCATTGATTCCATGGTGCTGTACATGAGAAGGGGTTACATACCAGATACAGATATCACTTACAGTAAATGACTAACAATGATAGACGGGTACAGAGGGAGGAGGACCCTGCCCCTGGGGGCTTACAGTCTACAGATACATTGTATATTATTATTATTTATATAGCGCCATTGATTCCATGGTGCTGTACATGAGAAGGGGTTACATACCAGATACAGATATCACTTACAGTAAAGAACTAACAATGATAGACGGGTACAGAGGGAGGAGGACTCTGCCCCTGCGGGCTTAAATTCTACAGATACATTGTATATTATTATTATTTATATAGCTCCATTGATTCCATGGTGTTGTACATGAGAAGAGGTTGCATACCAGATACAGATATCACTTACAGTAAAGAACTAACAATGATAGACGGGTACAGAGGGAGGAGCACTCTGCCCCTGCCGGCTTACATTCTACAGATACATTGTATATTATTATTATTTATATAGCTCCATTGATTCCATGGTGCTGTACATGAGAAGGGGTTACATACCAGATACATATATCACTTACAGTAAAGAACTAACAATGATAGACGGGTACAGAGGGAGGAGGACCCTGCCCCTGGGGGCTTACATTCTACAGATACATTGTATATTATTATTATTATTTATATAGTGCCATTGATTCCATCGCGCTGTTCATGAGAAGGAGTTACATACCAGATACAGATATCACTTACAGTAAAGAACTAACAATGATAGACGGGTACAGAGGGAGGAGGACCCTGCCCCTGCAGGCTTACATTCTACAGATACATTGTATGTTATTATTATTATTTATATAGTGCCATTGATTCCATCGCGCTGTACATGAGAAGGGGTTACATACCAGATACAGATATCACTTACAGTAAAGAACTAACAATGATAGACGGGTACAGAGGGAGGAGGACCCTGCCCCTGGGGGCTTACATTCTACAGATACATTGTATATTATTATTATTTATATAGTGCCATTGATTCCATGGTGCTGTACATGAGAAGGGGTTACATACCAGATACAGATATCACTTACAGTAAAGAACTAACAATGATAGACGAGTACAGAGGGAGGAGGACCCTGCCCCTGCGGGCTTACATTCTACAGATACATTGTATATTATTATTATTTATATAGCTCCATTGATTCCATGGTGCTGTACATGAGAAGAGGTTACATACCACATACAGATATCACTTACAGTAAAGAACTAACAATGATAGATGGGTACAGAGGGAGGAGGACCCTGCCCCTGGGGGCTTACATTCTACAGATACATTGTATATTATTATTATTTATATAGCTCCATTGATTCCATGGTGCTGTACATGAGAAGGGGTTACATACCAGATACAGATATCACTTACAGTAAAGAACTAACAATGATAGACGGGTACAGAGGGAGGAGGACCCTGCCCCTGCAGGCTTACATTCTACAGATACATTGTATATTATTATTATTTATATAGAGCCATTGATTCCATGGTGCTGTACATGAGAAGAGGTTACATACCAGATACAGATATCACTTACAGTAAAGAATTAACAATGATAGACAGGTACAGAGGGAGGAGGACCATTCCCCTGCGGGCTTACATTCTACAGATACATTGTATATTATTATTATTTATATAGAGCCATTGATTCCATGGTGCTGTACATGAGAAGGGGTTACATACCAGATACAGATATCACTTACAGTAAAGAACTAACAATGATAGACGAGTACAGATGGAGGAGGACCCTGCCCCTGTGGACGTACATTCTACAGATACATTGTATATTATTATTATTTATATAGCGCTATTGATTCCATGGTGCTGTACATGAGAAGAGGTTACATACCAGATACAGATATCACTTACAGTAAAGAACTAACAATGATAGACGAGTACAGAGGGAGGAGGACCCTGCCCCTGTGGGATTACATTCTACAGATACATTGTATATTATTATTATTTATATAGCGCCATTGATTCCATGGTGCTGTACATGAGAAGGGGTTACATACCAGATACAGATATCACTTACAGTAAAGAACTAACAATGATAGACGGGTACAGAGGGAGGAGGACCCTGCCCCTGCGGGCTTACATTCTACAGATACATTGTATATTATTATTATTTATATAGCGCCATTGATTCCATGGCGCTGTACATGAGAAGGGGTTACATACCAGATACAGATATCACTTACAGTAAAGAACTAACAATGATAGACGGATACAGAAGGAGGAGGACCCTGCCCCTGCAGGCTTACATTCTACAGATACATTGTATATTATTATTATTTATATAGCGCCATTGATTCCATGGTGCTGTACATGAGAAGAGGTTACATACCAGATACAGATATCACTTATAGTAAAGAACTAACAATGATAGACGGGTACAGAGGGAGGAGGACCCTGCCCCTGCGGGCTTACATTCTACAGATACATTGTATATTATTATCATTTATATAGCGCCATTGATTCCATGGTGCTGTACATGAGAAGGGGTTACATACCAGATACAGATATCACTTACAGTAAAGAACTAACAAAGATAGACGGGTACAGAGGGAGGAGGACCCTGCCCCTGCAGGCTTACATTCTACAGATACATTGTATATTATTATTATTTATATAGCGCCATTGATTCCATGGTGCTGTACATGAGAAGAGGTTACATACCAGATACAGATATCACTTACAGTAAAGAACTAACAATGATAGACGGGTACAGAGGGAGGAGGACCCTGCCCCTGCGGGCTTACATTCTACAGATACATTGTATATTATTATTATTTATATAGCGCCATTGATTCCATGGTGCTGTACATGAGAAGAGGTTACATACCAGATACAGATATCACTTACAGTAAAGAACTAACAATGATAGACTGGTACAGAGGGAGGAGGACCCTGCCCCTGCGGGCTTACATTCTACAGATACATTGTATATTATTATTATTTATATAGCGCCATTGATTCCATGGTGCTGTACATGAGAAGGGGTTACATACCAGATACAGATATCACTTACAGTAAAGAACTAACAATGATAGATGTGTACAGAGGGAGGAGGACCCTGCCCCTGCTGGCTTACATTCTACAGATACATTGTATATTATTATTTATATAGCGCCATTGATTCCATGGTGCTGTACATGAGAAGGGGTTACATACCAGATACAGATATCACTTACAGTAAAGAACTAACAATGATAGACGGGTACAGAGGGAGGAGGACCCTGCCCCTGGGGGCTTACATTCTACAGATACATTGTATATTATTATTATTTATATAGAGCCATTGATTCCATGGTGCTGCACATGAAAAGGGGTTACATACCAGATACAGATATCACTTACAGTAAAGAACTAACAATGATAGATGGGTACAGAGGGAGGAGGACCCTGCCCCTGGGGGCTTACATTCTACAGATACATTGTATATTATTATTATTTATATAGAGCCATTGATTCCATGGTGCTGTACATGAGAAGGGGTTACATACCAGATACAGATATCACTTACAATAAAGAACTAACAATGATAGACGGGTACAGAGGGAGGAGGACCCTGCCCCTGCGGGCTTACATTCTACAGATACATTGTATATTATTATTATTTATATAGCACCTTTGATTCCATGGTGCTGTACATGAGAAGAGGTTACATACCAGATACAGATATCACTTACAGTAAAGAACTAACAATGATAGACGGGTACAGAGGGAGGAGGACCCTGCCCCTGCAGGCTTACATTCTACAGATACATTGTATATTATTATTATTTTTATAGCTCCATTGATGCCATGGTGCTGTACATGAGAAGGGGTTACATACCAGATACAGATATCACTTACAGTAAAGAACTAACAATGATAGACGGGTACAGAGGGAGGAGGACCCTGCCCCTGCAGGCTTACATTCTACAGATACATTGTATATTATTATTATTTATATAGCTCCATTGATTCCATGGTGCTGTACATGAGAAGGGGTTACATACCAGATACAGATATCACTTACAGTAACTAACAATGATAGACGGGTACAGAGGGAGGAGGACCCTGCCCCTGCGGGCTTCCATTCTACAGACACATTGTATATTATTATTATTTATATAGCTCCATTGATTCCATGGTGCTGTACATAAGAAAGGGTTACATACCAGATACAGATATCACTTACAGTAAAGAACTAACAATGATAAGCGGGTACAGAGGGAGGAGGACCCTGCCCCTGGGGGCTTACATTCTGCAGATACATTGTATATTATTATTATTTATATATCGCCATTGATTACATGGTGCTGTACATGAGAAGAGGTTACATACCAGATACAGATATCACTTACAGTAAATGACTAACAATGATAGACGGGTACGGAGGGAGGAGGACCCTGCCCCTGCGGGCTTACATTCTACAGATACATTGTATATTATTATTATTTATATAGCTCCATTGATTCCATGGCGCTGTACATGAGAAGGGGTTACATACCAGGTTCACATATCACTGACAGTAAATGACTAACAATGATAGACGGGTACAGAGGGAGGAGGACCCTGCCCCTGCGGGCTTACATTCTACAGATACATTGTATATTATTATTATTTATATAGCGCTATTGATTCCATGGTGCTGTACATGAGAAGGGGTTACATACCAGATACAGATATCACTTACAGTAAAGAACTAACAATGATAGACGGGTACAGAGGGAGAAGGACCCTGCCCCTGCGGGCTTACATTCTACAGATACATTGTATATTATTATTATTTATATAGCGCCATTGATTCCATGGTGCTGTACATGAGAAGGGGTTACATACCAGATACAGATATCACTTACAGTAAATGACTAACAATGATAGACGGGTACAGAGGGAGGAGGACCCGGCCCCTGGGGGCTTACATTCTACAGATACATTGTATATTATTATTATTTATATAGCGCCATTGATTCCATGGTGCTGTACATGAGAAGGGGTTACATACCAGATACAGATATCACTTACAGTAAAGAACTAACAATGATAGACGGGTACAGAGGGAGGAGGACCCTGCCCCTGCGGTCTTACATTCTACAGATACATTGTATATTATTATTATTTATATAGCTCCATTGATTCCATGGTGCTGTACATGAGAAGGGGTTACATACCAGATACAGATATCACTTACAGTAAAGAACTAACAATGATAGACGGGTACAGAGGGAGGAGGACCCTGCCCCTGCGGTCTTACATTCTACAGATACATTGTATATTATTATTATTTATATAGCTCCATTGATTCCATGGTGCTGTACATGAGAAGGGGTTACATACCAGATACAGATATCACTTACAGTAAAGAACTAACAATGATAGACGGGTACAGAGGGAGGAGGACCCTGCCCCTGGGGACTTACATTCTACAGATACATTGTATATTATTATTATTTATATAGCGCCATTGATTCCATGGTGCTGTACATGAGAAGGGGTTACATACCAGATACAGATATCACTTACAGTAAATGACTAACAATAATAGACGGGTACAGAGGGAGGAGGACCCGGCCCCTGGGTGCTTACATTCTACAGATACGTTGTATATTATTATTATTTATATAGTGCCATTGATTCCATGGTGCTGTACATGAGAAGGGGTGAAATACCAGATACAGATATCACTTACAGTAACTAACAATGATAGACGGGTACAGAGGGAGGAGGACCCTGCCCCTGCGGGCTTACATTCTACAGATACATTGTATATTATTATTATTTATATAGCACCATTGATTCCATGGTGCTTTACATGAGAAGGGGTTACATACCAGATACAGATATCACTTACAGTAACTAACAATGATAGACGGGTACAGAGGGAGGAGGACCCGGCCCCTGGGGGCTTACATTCTACAGATACATTGTATATTATTATTATTTATATAGCTCCATTGATGCCATGGTGCTGTACATGAGCAGAGGTTACATACCAGATACAGATATCACTTACAGTAAATAACTAACAATGATAGACAGGTACAGAGGGAGGAGGACCCTGCCCCTGCGGGCTTATATTCCACAGATACACTGTATATTATTATTATTTATATAGCTCCATTGATTCCATGGTGCTGCACATGAGAAGAGGTTACATACCAGATACAGATATCACTTACAGTAAACTAACAATTATAGACGGGTACAGAGGGAGGAGGACCCTGCCCCTGGGGGCTTACATTCTACAGGAATGGGAAAGAGACAGTAGGTTGGGGGGTTGCGGTAGCTCCGGTGTTGTTGAGCTACCATTGTCCTCACTGATGACATCACAGTCATGTCCTCAACTTTGAGCATTGTCCTCACTGATGACATCACAGTCATGTCCTATACTGAGACCATTGTCCTTACTGATGACATCACAGTCATGTCCTCCACTGAGACCATTGTCCTTACTGATGACATCACAGTCATGTCCTCCACTGAGACCATTGTCCTCACTGATGACATCACAGTCATGTCCTCAACTGTGAGCATTGTCCTCACTGATGACATCACAGTCATGTCCTCCACTGAGACCATTGTCCTTACTGATGACATCACAGTCATGTCCTCCACTGAGACCATTGTCCTTACTGATGACATCACAGTCATGTCCTCCACTGAGACCATTGTCCTCACTGATGACATCACAGTCATGTCCTCCACTGAGACCATTGTCCTCACTGATGACATCACAGTCATGTACTCCAGAACCATTGTCTTTACTGATGATATCATAGTCATGTCCTCCACTGAGACCATTGTCCTTACTGATGACATCACAGTCATGTCCTCCACTGAGACCATTGTCTTTACTGATGACATCACAGTCATGTCCTCCACTGAGACCATTGTCCTCACTGATGACATCACAGTCATGTACTCCAGAACCATTGTCCTTACTGATGACATCACAGTCATATCCTCCACTGAGACCATTGTCTTTACTGATGACATCACAGTCATGTCCTCCACTGAGACCATTGTCCTTACTGGTGACATCACAGTCATGTCCTCCACTGAGACCATTGTCTTTACTGATGACATCACAGTCATGTCCTCCACTGGGAGCATTGTCCTCACTGATGACATCACAGTCATGTCCTCCACTGAGACCATTGTCTTTACTGATGACATCACAGTCATGTCCCCCACTGAGACCATTGTCTTTACTGATGACATCACAGTCATGTCCTCCACTGAGACCATTGTCCTCACTGATGACATCACAGTCATGTTCTCCACTGAGACCATTGTCCTCACTGATGACATCACAGTCATGTCCTCCACTGAGACCATTGTCCTTACTGATGACATCACAGTCATGTCCTCCACTGAGCTGAGACCATTGTCTTTACTGATGACATCACAGTCATGTCCTCCACTGGGAGCATTGTCCTCACTGATGACATCACAGTCATGTCCTCCACTGAGACCATTGTCCTCACTGATGACATCACAGTCATGTCCTCCACTGAGACCATTGTCCTCACTGATGACATCACAGTCATGTTCTCCACTGAGACCATTGTCCTCACTGATGACATCACAGTCATGTCCTCCACTGAGACCATTGTCCTCACTGATGACATCACAGTCATGTCCTCCACTGAGACCATTGTCCTTACTGATGACATCACAGTCATGTCCTCCACTGAGACCATTGTCTTTACTGATGACATCAGTTATGTCCTCCACTGGGAGCATTGTCCTCACTGATGACATCACAGTCATGTCCTCCACTGAGACCATTGTCCTCACTGATGACATCACAGTCATGTCCTCCACTGAGACCATTGTCCTCACTGATGACATCACAGTCATGTCCTCCACTGAGACCATTGTCCTCACTGATGACATCACAGTCATGTCCTCCACTGAGACCATTGTCCTCACTGATGACATCACAGTCATGTCCTCCACTGAGACCATTGTCTTTACTGATGACATCACAGTCATGTCCTCCACTGAGACCATTGTCCTCACTGATGACATCACAGTCATGTCCTCCACTGAGACCATTGTCCTCACTGATGACATCACAGTCATGTCCTCCACTGAGACCATTGTCCTCACTGATGACATCACAGTCATGTCCTCCACTGAGACCATTGTCCTTACTGATGACATCACAGTCATGTCCTCCACTGAGACCATTGTCTTTACTGAAGACATCACAGTCATGTCCTCCACTGGGAGCATTGTCCTCACTGATGAGATCACAGTCATGTCCTCCACTGAGACCATTGTCCTCACTGATGACATCACTGTCATGTCCTCCACTGAGATCATTGTCTTTACTGATGACATCACAGTCATGTCCTCCACTGAGACCATTGTCCTCACTGATGACATCACAGTCATGTCCTCCACTGAGACCATTGTCCTCACTGATGACATCACAGTCATGTCCTCCACTGAGACCATTGTCCTCACTGATGACATCACAGTCATGTCCTCCACTGAGACCATTGTCCTCACTGATGACATCACAGTCATGTCCTCCACTGAGACCATTGTCCTCACTGATGACATCACAGTCATGTCGTCCACTGAGACCATTGTCCTCACTGATGACATCACAGTCATATCCTCTACTGAGACCATTGTCCTTACTGATGACATCACAGTCATGTCCTCCACTGAGACCATTGTCTTTACTGATGACATCACAGTCATGTCCTCCACTGGGAGCATTGTCCTCACTGATGACATCACAGTCATGTCCTCCACTGAGACCATTGTCCTCACTGATGACATCACAGTCATGTCCTCCACTGAGACCATTGTCCTCACTGATGACATCACAGTCATGTCCTCCACTGAGACCATTGTCCTCACTGATGACATCATAGTCATGTCCTCCACTGAGACCATTGTCCTCACTGATGACATCACAGTCATGTCCTCCACTGAGACCATTGTCCTCACTGATGACATCACAGTCATGTCCTCCACTGAGACCATTGTCCTCACTGATGACATCACAGTCGTGTCCTCCACTGAGACCATTGTCCTCACTGATGACATCACAGTCATGTCCTCCACTGAGACCATTGTCCTCACTGATGACATCACAGTCATGTCCTCCACTGAGACCATTGTCCTCACTGATGACATCAGTCATGTCCTCCACTGAGACCATTGTCTTTACTGATGACATCACAGTCATGTCCTCCACTGAGACCATTGTCCTCACTGATGACATCACAGTCATGTCCTCCACTGAGACCATTGTCCTCACTGATGACATCACAGTCATGTCCTCCACTGAGACCATTGTCCTCACTGATGACATCACAGTCATGTCCTCCACTGAGACCATTGTCCTCACTGATGACATCACAGTCATGTCCTCCACTGAGACCATTGTCCTCACTGATGACATCACAGTCATGTCCTCCACAGAGACCATTGTCTTTACTGAAGACATCACAGTCATGTCCTCCACTGGGAGCATTGTCCTCACTGATGACATCACAGTCATGTCCTCCACTGAGATCATTGTCTTTACTGATGACATCACAGTCATGTCCTCCACTGAGACCATTGTCCTCACTGATGACATCACAGTCATGTCCTCCACTGAGACCATTGTCCTCACTGATGACAGCACAGTCATGTCCTCCACTGAGACCATTGTCTTTACTGATGACATCACAGTCATGTCCTCCACTGAGACCATTGTCCTCACTGATGACATCACAGTCATGTCCTCCACTGAGACCATTGTCCTCACTGATGACATCACAGTCATGTCCTCCACTGAGACCATTGTCCTCACTGATGACATCACAGTCATGTCCTCCACTGAGACCATTGTCCTTACTGATGACATCACAGTCATGTCCTCCACTGAGACCATTGTCTTTACTGATGACATCACAGTCATGTCCTCCACTGGGAGCATTGTCCTCACTGATGACATCACAGTCATGTCCTCCACTGAGACCATTGTCCTCACTGATGACATCACAGTCATGTCCTCCACTGAGACCATTGTCCTCACTGATGACATCATAGTCATTTCCTCCACTGAGACCATTGTCCTCACTGATGACATCACAGTCATGTCCTCCACTGAGACCATTGTCCTCACTGATGACATCACAGTCATGTCGTCCACTGAGACCATTGTCCTCACTGATGACATCACAGTCATGTCCTCCACTGAGACCATTGTCCTCACTGATGACATCACAGTCATGTCCTCCGCTAGAACCATTGTTTCCTCACACTGTTACATTGGTGTCGCTGGAAAGCTTTTCAAATGTTTTTCAATAAAGTATTGATTCTTATCAATCGATTTTAACTCCTTTCTGCCAAGGGCAATTTTCACACGTTGTTATTTCTTCCTTTGCTTCTTCCAAGAGCCGTCACCGTTCTCTCCGCTCACAGATGGAGCAGAATGAGGACCCGCTGTCTTACAAGACAAGTTGTATATTTGAAGGAAATACTCTGGAATTGCTGTAGATAAAGAAAATCACGGTCTCCCGAGAAGTCCCTCACAGGCTCACCGGAGTGCAATCATGGCAGGCGCGGGGCGGTCCGCAGGCATCCAGCCAACATGGCGACCCATCTGCATGCTATGATCGGCTCCAGGCAGCTGCTGCCCTCAACTCCTGCAGAACCGCAGGGCTGATGGATCGGCTGCAGCCCTATAACCCTCCTGACATGTGCCGGTCCATGATGGAGAAATGATCACGGTGTCAAATAACCCAGTGATGGGGGAAAGGCCATCCGACAGCAGAGCACGTTCCCTCATCTCCCAGGGGGCATCGCCGCCCCCTCATCTGTGATCGCTGTTATTGGCTGGTCAATATCGACTGGTTGCAGCAGTCGTGCAATAAGCCCTGTCCTGGTGCCTTTACACAATGGCGGCTGGTGAGGCTCGTCAGCACCAATCACACTTCATGCTGTAGAGATCCTTGGCGCAGGATTTTACATTTTTTTTGCATTTTATTTACTTTTGTGACTTTTTTGTCATTTCACCTGCAGCACCTGTGTGTGCAACCTGCGGCCGCGGTGTCTGATCAGCAGCTCAACATCTTAACAGTCCGATTTTTTATTTTTCAAAAAGTGTAAAAAAAAAAAAGAATTATATATATATATACACTGCTCAAAAAAATAAAGGGAACACTTACACAACAGAATATAACTCCAAGTAAATGAACCTTCTGTGAAATCAAACTGTCCACTTAGGAAGCAACACTGATTGACAATCTATTTCACCTGCTGTTGTGCAAATGTAATAGACAATAGATGGAAATTATTGGCAATTATCAAGACCCCCTCAATAAAGGAGTGGTTCTGCAGGTGGGAACCACAGACCACATCTCAGTACCAATGCTTTCTGGCTGATGTTTTGGTCACTTTTGAATGTTGGTTGTGCTTTCACACTCGTGGTAGCATGAGACGGACTTTACAACCCACAGAAGTTGCTCAGGTAGTGCAGCTCATCCAGGATGGCACATCAATGCGAGCTGTGGCAAGAAGGTTTGCTGTGTCTGTCAGTGTAGAGTCCAGAGGCTGGAGGCGCTACCAGGAGACAGGCCAGTACACCAGGAGACATGGAGGGGGCCGTAGGAGGGCAACAACCCAGCAGCAGGACTGTTACCTCCACCTTTGTGCAAGGAGGAACAGGAGGAGCACTGCCAGAGCCCTGCAAAATGACCTCCAGCAGGCCACAAATGTGCATGTGCCTGCACAAACGGTTAGAAACCGACTCCATGAGGGTGGTATGTGGGCCCGACGTCCACAGATGGGGGTTGTGCTCACAGCCCAACACCGTGCAGGACGCTTGGCATTTGCCATGGAACACCAGGATTGGCAAAGTCGTCACTGGCGCCCTGTACTCTTCACAGATGAAAGCAGGTTCACACTGAGCACATGTGACAGACGTGACAGAGTCTGGAGACGCCGTGGAGAGCGATCTGCTGCCTGCAACATCCTTCAGCGTGACCAGTTTGGCAGTGGGTGTTAGGGATCCGGGTGGTGGAACCTCTGTGCTGCGGTGCAAGGAGGGACCAGAGGGTCGTACCTAGGTATCAACTCGGACCGACCAAGGTCGTATGGCGGCTCAATCGACTCCGTGACCAGGGAAGGACCGAGCAGAGGGACCAGGTGCTACTCTGGGACTGACCTTGTATGAGAGCAGGTGACTCCCACGGGTCAGAAGGCAGGGACTGACCGGTACAGCAGATGAGCACGGCTGGCAGGCTGACGGGTGATCCGGGCAGACGGACTGGCAGACACAGCAGGTAACAAGCAGGAGCCTCCAGGTAGGCTGGCTGGTAGGCACGGCAGGTAACAGGCAGGTGCTTCCAGGTAAGCAGGCGGGCAGAGCCCATAGACAGACTGGCGGACTGGACTGTAGGCAGACTGTCGGGCTGGAGAGTAGACAATCTGGCGTACTGGACTTGTAGTCAGGCTGGCGGACTGGACTTGTAGTCAGGCTGGCGGACTGGACTTGTAGTCAGGCTGGCGGACTGGACTTGTAGTCAGGCTGGCGGGCTGGACTGGTAGTCAGGCTAGCAGCGGGACCTGAGGGCTGAAACAGAGTATAACACACAAAGCTACAACCTTGCACGGGCACCTCCATTTTGGAGGAGGTGCCTTTTATATGAGAGGTCCTCCAGCCATTGGCCGGCGACTCCTTAGGACGGTGCGCGCTGCCCCTTTAAGAGGGAGGGAGCGCGCGCGCCCTAAGCACAGTGCCCGGGGAGCTGCACGTGCCAGCAGCAACAGAGGCAGGAGCGCCGGAGGACGCCGGGCAGGGAGCGCGGCGGTGAGTGGGACGGCGTCTCTGCCTGTCAGGGGGCAGAGACGCCGATACTACAGTACCCCCCCTTTACGCACCCTCTCTTTTAGGCCTGAAAGAAATTTTTTAAGGAGCAGCGGGGTGTGGATGTTCTCCCTGGGATACCCAAGTTCTCTCCTCTGGGCCAAACCCCTTCCACTCCACCAGAAAAAAGTTTTTCCTCTTACCCTCTTGGTGGCCAGAATGTTCTCTACCTCATAGACGTCCTCAGCGGAGACCGGAGCTGGGGAGGTACCTGAATTGTCGGAGAAAGAATTAAGCACAACTGGTTTGAGGAGAGATACGTGGAAAGAGTTGGGAATCCGTAAGGTGGCCGGGAGTTTTAACTTGTAAGCTACTGGGTTGATTTGCTTGAGGACTTCAAATGGACCGATGAACCATGGACCCAACTTGTAGGAGGGTATTTTGAGACAAACATGTTTGGAGGAGAGCCAAACCTTGTCTCCCGGACGGAATTGAAGCGGATCCAGACATCTCTTATCAGCATGTTTCTTCATCCGCTCGGAGGATTGAAGAAGTGCGGACCTAGTGTCCTCTCAAATGGTAGAAAATTCGTTGACCAGAGACTCCGCGGCAGGGTTGTCCACAGCAGCGGAAACGGGAAACGGAATCCGGGGATGTTGACTGTAGACCACAAAGAACGGGGACTTGGAAGAAGATTCGCTCTCATGGTTGTTGTAGGAGAACTCGGCCCATGGTAGGAGCTCCACCCAATCGGTATGGTGAGCGTTGACAAAGTGCCGGAGGTAGCTGGTAAGGATCTGATTGATACTTTCCACTTGGCCATTGGCCTGCGGATGGTAGGCAGAGGAGAAATCCAGGGTGACACCCAGCAGTTTACACGTAGCTCTCCAGAAGCGCGAAGTTAACTGGACCCCTCGATCAGACACTATGTGGAGGGGCAGGCCGTGGTGACGAAAGATGTGAAGGATGAAATCCTTAGCCAGCACAGATGCAGACGAGAGACCAGGCAGAGGGATGAAGTGGGCCATTTTAGAAAAGCGGTCTGCGATCACCCAAATGATCGTACAACTGGCAGAAACAGGGAGATCAGTAATAAAGTCCATAGTAATGTGTTGCCACATGGCAGCATGTGCGGGGAGAGGCAGGAGACGGCCGGCTGGAAGATGTCTGAGAACTTTATTGCGAGCACAGGACGAACAGGCCGTGATGAAGTCTACCACATCCTGCCGCAGGGTAGGCCACCAGTAATGCCGGGTAATGAGCAGGAAGGTCTTCTTGTGGCCAGCATGGCCGGCTAGTTTGGATGAATGAGCCCAGTGAAGAACCTTCTTACGATCCGGAACCGCTAAAAGCGTCTTACCAGGTGGGAGACGAGAAAGGTCCAAGGGGGCCACATTCATCACTTTGGAGGGATCGATGATATGCATAGGCTCCTCCTCTTGATCGGACGACAGGAAGGATCGGGACAAGGCATCGGCTTTAACGTTCTTGTCCGCCGGGCGGTAATGTAGGGTAAAGTTGAAGTGGGTGAAGAACAAAGACCACCGGGCCTGAAGCGGATTGAGTCTTTGGGCATTCTGTAGATAAGCCAGGTTTTTGTGGTCAGTATAGATGACCACCGGGTGCAGAGTGCCCTCGAGCAGGTAACGCCACTCCTCCAGCGCCAATTTGATGGCTAGCAGTTCTCGGTCTCCTATGGAGTAGTTGCGCTCAGACGAGGAGAAGAGCTTGGAGAAGAAGCCGCAGGTAACCATTCTCCCGGATGGAGATTTCTGGGTGAGCACAGCTCCGGCTCCGGAAGAGGAAGCATCAACCTCCAGAAAGGACTGTTTGTTGCTATCTGGACGGTGCAGCACAGGGGCAGAAGAGAAGGCTTGTTTTAAGGAAAGGAAGGCCTCCTCCGCTTCAGATGGCCATTCCTTAGGATTTGCTCCCTTTCGGGTGAGCGCAGAGATGGGAGCAGTCCGGGAAGAGAAATGTGGAATGAAGAGACGGTAATAGTTGGCGAAGCCCAGGAATCGCTGAATCGCCTTCAACCCCTCTGGACGGGGCCACTTTAAGACGGCAGAGACCTTCTCGGGGTCCATCCATAGACCAGTCTTAGAGATAATATAGCCCAGGAATGGAAGGGAGGTCTGCTCGAAGAGGCATTTCTCAAATTTTGCATATAGGTGATTCTGCCTGAGCCTACGCAGGACCTGACGAACATCCCTCCGATGTGAGGGAAGATCCGGAGAGAAGACCAAGATGTCGTCCAGGTACACCACCAAGCAAGAATATAAGAGGTCACGAAAGATGTCGTTAACTAATTCTTGGAAGACGGCGGGGGCATTACAGAGGCCGAAGGGCATCACATGGTATTCATAGTGACCGTCCCGGGTATTGAATGCCGTCTTCCACTCGTCTCCTTGGCGGATCCGGACCAAGTTATACGCCCCATGAAGATCGAGCTTGGTGAAGATCTTCACACCTTAAAGGCGGTCGAACAGCTCAGAGATGAGCTGCAGGGGGTAATTGTTTTTCAAAGTGATTTGGTTGAGACCTCTATAATCGATACATGGGCGTAGTGAACCGTCTTTCTTTTTTACGAAGAAAAATCCGGCTCCAGCCGAGGAGGAAGATTTCCGGATGAACCCCCTAGCCAGATTCTCCTCGATGTACTCCGACATGGCCCGGGTTTCGGCCAATGACAACGGGTAAATACTCCCACTGGGTGGAGTGGCACCGGGTATCAGGTCGATAGGGCAGTCATATGGCCTATGAGGTGGCAGTGTCTCTGCCTCCTTCTTGTCGAAGACATCAGCATAGGACCAGTAAGGTGCCGGTAGACCGGGTAAATTAGTCGGAGTAGATGGAGGTCGAACCGGGCGAACTGGAACCAGGCAGGTCTTATGGCAATCCTGCCCCCAACGGAGCACCTCACTGGATTGCCAGTTCAGAACGGGATCATGTCTCTGTAGCCAGGGTAGACCTAGCAAAAGAGGGTGAGAGAGTCCGGAAAGCACATGGAAGGAGATCCTCTCTGTGTGCAGCATTCCCACCTGCAGGGTTACGGGCTCTGTGACGAGCAAGATGGTCACCGGAAAGAGCCTTCCATCCACGGAAGCGACTGCCAATGGTTCAGCCAGAGATTTGGTAGGAATCTGATATTTCTGTACAAGGGACTGGGAAATGAGATTCCCAGCGGTTCCGGAGTCCAGATGGGCAGACTCAAAGAAGCGGTTCTCTCCACAGGAGATAGAGATGGACAAAGTCAAGAACGGAGAGGATTTACTCTTGCCCAGGATGACCTCTCCGAGCGGTCCTAGACACTGGAGTTTACAGGGTTCACCAGGCAGGAACGGATCAGGTGCTCCTTACTACCACAGTAAAAGCAGCTCCCCTCGGCGTGTTTCTTGGCGAGACTTGACCATCTTGATCTGGTCGATCTGCAAAGGTTCGGGCGAGCATGCCCGGGCAGTTGCTGATTGGGAAGCCGGTTTCTGGAAAACAGGAGCAAGACGAGGAAATCTTCTCTCCCGGGTAGTCTACTTAGCACATTCTAGGAAACGGATGTCAATCCGGGTTGCTAGTGACACCAGGTCATCCAGGGTGGTAGGAATGTCCCGGCCGGCTAACTCGTCCTTAATCCGACCGAAAAGGCCCTCCCAGAAGGTGGACACCAGGGCCTCGATGTCCCAGGCAAGCTCAGAAGCGAGGGTACGGAACCATATGGCATACTGGGCCACGGTGAGACTCCCTTGGCGGAGACGGAGCAATGAGGAGGCAGTAGAAATCCTTCGTCCGGGTTCAGCAAAGACCTTCCGGAAGGAAGTGAGGAAAGCCGGAAGATCGGACACCAGGGAATCCCCTCTCTCCCATAGAGGGTTAAGCCATGCCAATGCTTCTCCGGTGAGGTGAGACATGATGAACGCCACCTTGGCCCGGTCGGAGGGAAACTGATGTGGCAGAAGTTCAAAGTGCAGAGTGCACTGGTTCAGAAAGCCCCGACATAGGACGGGGTCACCTCCAAAACGAGGAGGCGCAGAAAGCCGGGGTCCTAGGCTGGATGCCGTGGTATTGGTAGGCAGCGGCGCTGCCGGAGAGGGTGTCGCTCGACTTGGGGCGGACACAGGTGGAACAGACAGCGTGTCCAGGCGAGAGTTGACAGACCGCAGGTAGGTCAGGATGGTTTCCTGTTAGGATCTCTGACGAGAAACCTCCTGGTACAGGTCAGCAAGCGAAGGGGCCTGGGGGCCACCGGGTTCCATGGCCCGTGCAAACTGTTATGGATCCGGGTGGTGGAACCTCTGTGCTGCGGTGCAAGGAGAGACCAGAGGGGCGTACCTAGGTATCAACTCGGACCGACCAAGGTCGTATGGCGGCTCAGTCGACTCCGTGACCAGGGAAGGACCGAGCAGAGGGACCAGGTGCTACTCTGGGACTGACCTTGTATGAGAGCAGGTGACTCCCACGGGTCAGAAGGCCGGGACTGACCGGTACAGCAGATGAGCACGGCTGGCAGGATGACGGGTGATCCGGGCAGACCGACTGGCAGACACGGAAAGGTAACAAGCAGGAGCCTCCAAGTAGGCTGGCTGGTAGGCACGGCAGGTAACAGGCAGGTGCTTCTAGGTAAGAGGGCTGGCAGGACCCATAGACAGACTGGCGGACTGGACTGTAGGCAGACTGTCGGGCTGGAGAGTAGACAAGCAGACGGACTGGACTTGTAGTCAGGCTGGCGGACTGGACTTGTAGTCAGGCTGGCGGACTGGACTTTGTAGTCAGGCTGGCGGACTGGACTTGTAGTCAGGCTGGCGGACTGGACTGGTAGTCAGGCTGGCAGGCTGGACTGGTAGTCAGGCTGGCGGGCTGGACTGGTAGTCAGGCTAGCAGCGGGACCTGAGGGCTGAAGCAGAGTATAACACACAAAGCTACAACCTTGCACAGGCACCTCCATTTTGGAGGAGGTGCCTTTTATATGAGAGGTCCTCCAGCCATTGGCCGGGGACTCCTTAGGCCTGCGCGCGCGGCCCCTTTAAGAGGGAGGGAGCGCGCACGCGCCCTAAGCACAGTGCCCGGGGAGCTGAGCGTGCCGGCAGCAACAGAGGCAGGAGCGCCGGAGGACGCCTGGCAGGGAGCGTGGCGGTGAGTGAGACAACGTCTCTGCCTGTCAGGGGGCAGAGACGCCGAATCTAAAGTGGGTCAGTAATGGTGTGGAGTGGCATTTCTTTGGAGGGCCGCACAGCCCTCCATGTGCTCGCCAGAGGTAGCCTGACTGCCATTAGGTACCGAGATGAGATCCTCAGACCCCTTGTGAGACCATATGCTGGTGCGGTTGGCCCTGGGTTCCTCCTAATGCAGGACAATGCCAGACCTCATGTGGCTGGAATGTGTCAGCAGTTCCTGCAAGATGAAGGCATTGAAGCTATGGACTGGCCCGCCCGTTCCCCAGACCTGAATCCGATTGAGCACATCTGGGACATCATGTCTCGCTCCATCCACCAATGTCACGTTGCACCACAGACTGTCCAGGAGTTGGCGGATGCTTTAGTCCAGGTCTGGGAGGAGATCCCACAGGAGACCATCCGCAACCTCATCAGGAGCATGCCCAGGCGTTGTAGGGAGGTCATACAGGCACGTGGAGGCCACACACAATACTGAGCCTCATCAGGAGCATGCCCAGGCATTTTAGGGAGGTCATACAGGCACGTGAAGGCCACACACAATACTCAGCCTCATCAGGAGCATGCCCAGGCGTTGTAGGGAGGTCATACAGGCACGTGGAGGCCACACACAATACTCAGCCTCATCAGGAGCATGCCCAGGTGTTGTAGGGGAGGTCATACAGGCACGTGGAGGTCACACACAATACTCAGCCTCATCAGGAGCATGCCCAGGCATTGTAGGGAGGTCATACAGGCACGTGGAGGTCACACACAATACTCAGCCTCATCAGGATCATGCCCAGGCGTTGTAGGGAGGTCATACAGGCACGTGGAGGCCACACACAATACTCAGCCTCATCAGGAGCATGCCCAGGCGTTGTAGGGAGGTCATACAGGCACGTGGAGGCCACACACAATACTCAGCCTCATCAGGAGCATGCCCAGGCGTTGTAGGGAGGTCATACAGGCACGTGGAGGCCACACACAATACTCAGCCTCATCAGGAGCATGCCCAGGCGTTGTAGGGAGGTCATACTGGCACGTGGAGGCCACACACAATACTGAGCCTCATCAGGAGCATGCCCAGGCGTTGTAGGGAGGTCATACAGGCACGTGGAGGCCACACACAATACTCAGCCTCATCAGGAGCATGCCCAGGCGTTGTAGGGAGGTCATACAGGCACGTGGAGGCCACACACAATACTGAGCCTCATCAGGAGCATGCCCAGGCATTGTAGGGAGGTCATACAGGCACGTGAAGGCCGCACACAATACTCAGCCTCATCAGGAGCATGCCCAGGCGTTGTAGGGAGGTCATACAGGCACGTGGAGGCCACACACAATACTCAGCCTCATCAGGAGCATGCCCAGGCGTTGTAGGGAGGTCATACAGGCACGTGGAGGCCACACACAATACTCAGCCTCATCAGGAGCATGCCCAGGCGTTGTAGGGAGGTCATACAGGCACGTGGAGGCCACACACAATACTCAGCCTCATCAGGAGCATGCCCAGGCATTGTAGGGAGGTCATACAGGCACGTGGAGGTCACACACAATACTCAGCCTCATCAGGATCATGCCCAGGCGTTGTAGGGAGGTCATACAGGCACGTGGAGGCCACACACAATACTCAGCCTCATCAGGAGCATGCCCAGGCGTTGTAGGGAGGTCATACAGGCACATGGAGGCCACACACAATACTCAGCCTCATCAGGAGCATGCCCAGGCATTGTAGGGAGGTCATACAGGCACGTGGAGGCCACACACAATACTCAGCCTCATCAGGAGCATGCCCAGGCGTTGTAGGGAGGTCATACAGGCACGTGGAGGCCACACACAATACTCAGCCTCATCAGGAGCATGCCCAGGCGTTGTAGGGAGGTCATACAGGCACGTGGAGGCCACACACAATACTCAGCCTCATTGTAACTTGTTTTAAGGACATTACATCACAGTTGGATCGGCCTGTAGTGTGTTTTTCCACTTTAATTTTGGGGGTGACTCCAAATCCAGGCCTCCATTGGTTAATAAATGTGATTTCCATTGATGATTTTTGTGTGATTTTGTTATCAGCACATTCATTCATTCAGATCTAGGATGTGTTATTTCAGTGTTCCCTTTATTTTTTTGAGCAGTGTATATAATAGTGTGGATTTAGGGACAGCATAGTCTGTAGTGAATAAGTGTGGTAATTCGCTGATAGTACAGGATTTTGTTACCAAAGCGCAGGATTCCCGTCAGCCATGGGAGTTCAGTAATGGTGTCCACCCAGTAAAAGTCATGGAGTCCGGCTTCAGAATGTTACTAGAACGTTTTTATGCTGCTAATATATATACTTACACTGTATATTGTGACCGAGTCACTGGTGATATATGTGAGGGGAGATATCTTTCACTGCGGCTACTAGCTTCAGTGAACTAAACCTACAAATTTCATCCAGCATGTTATGTGTTGGGGCTTAAATCACCATTTTAAAAAGGGAGTGTTTTTTGTGAATGACATTGAGAAGGGTGGGAAGTCATTCACCATATCTCCACCTCAAGGAGTGGCTGGGCAAGATACATTTGTTTTCTGTTGTGAGTTTGGAGAAGGAAGTCTTCAGACTTTGGACCTTCAGCTCAGGAGGAGCAGGAGTGTGCTGCAACTTAAACGGGCGAATCCCACATGCATATGGACTGTGCTATCGTGTATCTTTTGTTTTGCCGTTATGCCAGCAAGGCTGAATTTATTTTGCTGAACCTGCAGTATTTTATGCTATTTTAAATAAACCTGCAGATGAAAACATTCCTGAGTCTACTTCTGAAAGTAGCCGAGTGAGTCATCTTACCATAATATATACACACACACATAGAGGTGCATCTTGCAAAATTAGAATATCATGAAAGAGTTAATTTATTTCTTCAATACAAAAAGTGAAGCTCCTATATTATATAGGGTCATTACACGCAGAGGGATCTATTATATAGAATCATTACACACAGGGATCTATTATATAGAGCCATTACACACAGAGCGATCTATTATATAGAGTCATTACACACAGAGTGATCTATTATATAGAGGCATTATACACAGAGGGATCTATTATATAGGGTCATTACACACAGAGGGATCTATTATATAGAGTCATTGCACACAGAGGGATCTATTATATAGAGTCATTAGACACAGAGGGATCTATTATATAGAGTCATTACACACAGAGGGATCTATTATATAGTTATTACACGCAGAGTGATCTATTATATAGAGTCATTACACACCGAGGGATCTATTATATAGAGCCATTACACACAGAGCGATCTATTATATAGAGTCATTACACACAGAGGGATCTATTATATAGAGTCATTACACACCGAGGGATCTATTATATAGAGCCATTACACACAGAGGGATCTATTATATAGTCATTACACACAGAGGGATCTATTACATAGAGTCATTATACACAGAGGGATCTATTATATAGGGTCATTACACACAGAGGGATCTATTATATAGAGTAATTACACACCGAGGCATCTATTATATAGAGCCACTACACACAGAGGGATCTATTATATAGAGTCATTACACACAGAGGGATCTATTATATAGAGTCATTACACACAGAGGGATCTATTATATAGAGTCATTACACACAGAGGGATCTATTATATAGAGTCATTACACACAGAGGGATCTATTATATAGAGTCATTAAACACAGAGCGATCTATTATATAGAGTCATTACAGACAGAGGGATCTATTATATAGAGTCATTACACACAGAAGGATCTATTATATAGAGTCATTACACGCAGAGGGATCTATTATATAGAGTCATTACACACAGAGGGATTTATTATATAGAGTCATTACACACAGAGGAATCTATTATATAGAGTCATTACACACAGAGGGATCTATTATATAGAGTCATTACACACAGAGGGATCTATTCTATAGAGTCATTACACACAGAGGGATCTATTATATAGAGTCATTACACACAGAGGGATTTATTATATAGAGTCATTACACACAGAGGAATCTATTATATAGAGTCATTACACACAGAGGGATCTATTATATAGAGTCATTACACACAGAGGGATCTATTCTATAGAGTCATTACACACAGAGGGATCTATTATATAGAGTCATTACACACACAGCGATCTATTATATAGAGTAATTACACGCAGAGGGATCTATTATATAGTGTCATTACACGCAGAGGGATCTATTATATAGAGTCATTACACACAGAGCGATCTATTATATAGAGTCATTACACACAGAGGGATCTATTATATAGAGTCATTACACACAGAGGGATCTATTATATAGAGTCATTACACACAGAGGGATCTATTGTATAGAGTCATTACACACAGAGCGATCTATTGTATAGAGTCATTACACACAGAGGGATCTATTATATAGAGCCATTACACACAGAGGGATCTATTATATAGAGTCATTACACACAGAGGGATCTATTATATAGAGTCATTACACACAGAGGGATCTATTATATAGAGTCATTACACACAGAGGGATCTATTATATAGAGTCATTACACACAGAGCGATCTATTGTATAGAGTCATTACACACAGAGGGATCTATTATATAGAGCCATTACACACAGACCGATCTATTATATAGAGTCATTACACACAGAGGGATCTATTATATAGAGTCATTACACACAGAGCGATCTATTATATAGAGTCATTACACACAGAGGGATCTATTATATAGAGCCATTACACACAGACGATCTATTATATAGAGTCATTACACACAAAGGGATCTATTATATAGAGTCATTACACACAGAGTGATCTATTATATAGAGTCATTACAAGCAGAGAGATCTATTATATAGACTCATTACACACAGACTGATCTATTATATAGAGTCATTACACACAGAGGGATCTATTATATAGAGCCATTATACGCAGAGGGATCTATTATATAGAGTCATTACACGCAGAGGGATCTATTATATAGAGTCATTACACACAGAGGGATCTATTATATAGTCATTACACGCAGAGGGATCTATTATATAGAGTCATTACACACAGAGGGATCTATTATATAGAGTCATTACACACAGAGGGATCTATTATATAGTCATTACACGCAGAGGGATCTATTATATAGAGTCATTACATGCAGAGGGATCTATTATATAGAGTCATTACACGCAGAGCGATCTATTATATAGAGTCATTACACGCAGAGGGATCTATTATATAGAGCCATTACACACAGAGCGATCTATTATATAGAGTCATTACACACAGAGGGATCTATTATATAGAGTCATTACACATAGAGGGATCTATTATATAGAGTCATTACACACAGGGATCTATTATATAGAGTCATTACACACAGAGCGATCTATTATATAGAGTCATTACACACAGAGCGATCTATTCTATAGAGTCATTACAGACAGAGGGATCTATTATATAAAGTCATTACACACAGAGTGATCTATTATATAGAGTCATTACACGCAGAGGGATCTATTATATAGAGTCATTACACGCAGAGGGATCTATTATATAGAGTCATTACACGCAGAGCGAGCTATTATATAGAGTCATTACACACAGAGCGATCTATTATATAGAGTCATTACACACAGAGCGATCTATTATATAGAGTCATTACAGACAGAGGGATCTATTATATAGAGTCATTACACACAGAAGGATCTATTATATAGAGTCATTACACGCAGAGGGATCTATTATATAGAGTCATTACACACAGAGGGATTTATTATATAGAGTCATTACAGACAGAGGGATCTATTATATAGAGTCATTACACACAGAAGGATCTATTATATAGAGTCATTACACGCAGAGGGATCTATTATATAGAGTCATTACACACAGAGGGATTTATTATATAGAGTCATTACACACAGAGGGATTTATTATATAGAGTCATTACACGCAGAGGGATTTATTATATAGAGTCATTACACACAGAGGGATCTATTCTATAGAGTCATTACACACAGAGGGATCTATTATATAGAGTCATTACACACACAGCGATCTATTATATAGAGTCATTACACACAGAGGGATTTATTATATAGAGTCATTACACACAGAGGGATCTATTCTATAGAGTCATTACACACAGAGGGATCTATTATATAGAGTCATTACACACACAGCGATCTATTATATAGAGTCATTACACGCAGAGGGATCTATTATATAGTGTCATTACACGCAGAGGGATCTATTATATAGAGTCATTACACACAGAGCGATCTATTATATAGAGTCATTACACACAGAGGGATCTATTATATAGAGTCATTACACACAGAGCGATCTATTATATAGAGTCATTACACACAGAGGGATCTATTATATAGAGCCATTACACACAGACGATCTATTATATAGACTCATTACACACAAAGGGATCTATTATATAGAGTCATTACACGCAGAGGGATCTATTATATAGAGTCATTACACGCAGAGGGATCAATTATATAGAGTCATTACAGACAGAGGGATCTATTATATAGAGTCATTACAGACAGAGGGATCTATTATATAGAGTCATTACTCGCAGAGGGATCTATTATATAGAGTCATTACACGCAGAGGGATCTATTATATAGAGTCATTACACGCAGAGCGAGCTATTATATAGAGTCATTACACACAGAGCGATCTATTATATAGAGTCATTACACACAGAGCGATCTATTATATAGAGTCATTACAGACAGAGGGATCTATTCTATAGAGTCATTACACACAGAGCTATCTATTCTATAGAGTCATTACACGCAGAGCGATCTATTATATAGAGTCATTACACACAGAGGGATCTATTATATAGAGTCATTACACGCAGAGTGATCTATTATATAGAGTCATTACACACAGAGGGATCTATTATATAGAGTCATTACAGACAGAGGGATCTATTATATAGTCATTACACACAGAGCTATCTATTTTATAGAGTCATTACACGCAGAGCGATCTATTATATAGAGTCATTACACGCAGAGGGATCTATTATATAGAGTCATTACACGCAGAGCGATCTATTATATAGAGTCATTACACACAGAGGGATCTATTATATAGAGTCATTACACACAGAGGGATCTATTATATAGAGTCATTACACGCAGAGGGATCTATTATATAGAGTCATTACACACAGAGGGATCTATTATATGCAGTCATTACACACAGAGGGATCTATTATATACAGTCATTACACACAGAGGGATCTATTATATAGAGTCATTACACGCAGAGGGATCTATTATATAGAGCCATTACACGCAGAGGGATCTATTATATAGAGTCATTATACGCAGAGGGATCTATTATATAGAGTCATTACACACAGAGGGATCTATTATATAGAGTCATTACACGCAGAGGGATCTATTATATAGAACCATTACACACAGAGGGATCTATTATATAGAGTCATTACAGACAGAGGGATCTATTATATAGAGTCATTACACGCAGAGGGATCTATTATATAGAGTCATTACACGCAGAGGGATCTATTATATAGAGTCATTACACGCAGAGCGAGCTATTATATAGAGTCATTACACACAGAGCGATCTATTATATAGAGTCATTACACGCAGAGGGATCTATTATATAGAGTCAGTACACGCAGAGCGATCTATTATATAGAGTCATTACACGCAGAGGGATCTATTATATAGAGTCATTACACACAGAGGGATCTATTATATAGAGTCATTACACGCAGAGGGATCTATTATATAGAGTCATTACACGCAGAGGGATCTATTATATAGAGTCATTACACACAGAGGGATCTATTATATAGAGTCATTACACGCAGAGTGATCTATTATATAGAGTCATTACACGCAGAGGGATCTATTATATAGAGTCAGTACACGCAGAGCGATCTATTATATAGAGTCATTACACGCAGAGGGATCTATTATATAGAGTCATTACACACAGAGGGATCTATTATATAGAGTCATTACACGCAGAGGGATCTATTATATAGAGTCATTACACACAGAGGGATCTATTATATACAGTCATTACACGCAGAGGGATCTATTATATACAGTCATTACACGCAGAGGGATCTATTATATAGAGTCATTACACGCAGAGGGATCTATTATATAGAGCCATTACACGCAGAGGGATCTATTATATAGAGTCATTATACGCAGAGGGATCTATTATATAGAGTCATTACACACAGAGGGATCTATTATATAGAGTCGTTACACGCAGAGGGATCTATTATATAGAACCATTACACACAGAGGGATCTATTATATACAGTCATTACACACAGAGGGATCTATTATATAGAGTCATTACACGCAGAGGGATCTATTATATAGAGCCATTACATACAGAGGGATCTATTATATAGAGTCATTACACACAGAGGGATCTATTATATAGAGTCATTACACACAGAGGGATCTATTATATAGAGTCATTATACGCAGAGCGATCTATTATATAGAGTCATTACACGCAGAGGGATCTATTATATAGAGTCATTACACGCAGAGGGATCTATTATATAGAGTCATTACACGCAGAGTGATCTATTATATAGACTCATTACACACAGAGTGATCTATTATATAGAGTCATTACACACAGAGGGATCTATTATATAGTCATTACACGCAGAGGGATCTATTATATAGAGTCATAACACACAGAGGGATCTATTATATAGAGTCATTACACACAGAGGGATCAATTATATAGAGTTATTACACACAGAGGGATCTATTATATAGAGTCATTACAGACAGAGGGATCTATTATATAGAGTCATTACACGCAGAGGGATCTATTATATAGAGTCATTACACGCAGAGGGATCAATTATATAGAGTCATTACAGACAGAGGGATCTATTATATAGAGTCATTACAGACAGAGGGATCTATTATATAGAGTCATTACTCGCAGAGGGATCTATTATATAGAGTCATTACACACAGAGTGATCTATTATATAGAGTCATTACACGCAGAGGGATCTATTATATAGAGTCATTACACGCAGAGGGATCTATTATATAGAGTCATTACACGCAGAGCGAGCTATTATATAGAGTCATTACATGCAGAGGGATCTATTATATAGAGTCATTACACGCAGAGCGATCTATTATATAGAGTCAGTACACGCAGAGCGATCTATTATATAGAGTCATTACACGCAGAGGGATCTATTATATAGAGTCATTACACGCAGAGGGATCTATTATATAAAGTCATTACACGCAGAGTGATCTATTATATAGAGTCATTACACACAGAGGGATCTATTATATAGAGTCATTACACGCAGAGTGATCTATTATATAGAGTCATTACACACAGAGGGATCTATTATATAGAGTCATTACAGACAGAGGGATCTATTATATAGAGTCATTACACACAGAGCTATCTATTCTATAGAGTCATTACACGCAGAGCGATCTATTATATAGAGTCATTACACACAGAGGGATCTATTATATAGAGTCATTACACGCAGAGCGATCTATTATATAGAGTCATTACATACAGAGGGATCTATTATATAGAGTCATTACACACAGAGGGATCTATTATATAGAGTCATTACACGCAGAGGGATCTATTATATAGAGTCATTACACACAGAGGGATCTATTATATACAGTCATTACACACAGAGGGATCTATTATATACAGTCATTACACACAGAGGGATCTATTATATAGAGTCATTACACGCAGAGGGATCTATTATATAGAGCCATTACACGCAGAGGGATCTATTATATAGAGTCATTATACGCAGAGGGATCTATTATATAGAGTCATTACACACAGAGGGATCTATTATATAGAGTCATTACACGCAGAGGGATCTATTATATAGAGTCATTACACACAGAGGGATCTATTATATAGAGTCATTACACGCAGAGGGATCTATTATATAGAGTCATTACACGCAGAGGGATCTATTATATAGAGTCATTACACACAGAGGGATCTATTATATAGAGTCATTACACGCAGAGTGATCTATTATATAGAGTCATTACACACAGAGGGATCTATTATATAGAGTCAGTACACGCAGAGCGATCTATTATATAGAGTCATTACACGCAGAGGGATCTATTATATAGAGTCATTACACGCAGAGGGATCTATTATATAGAGTCATTACACGCAGAGGGATCTATTATATAGAGTCATTACACGCAGAGCGAGCTATTATATAGAGTCATTACACACAGAGAGATCTATTATATAGAGTCATTACACACAGAGCGATCTATTATATAGAGTCACTACACACAGAGGGATCTATTATATAGAGTCATTACACACAGAGGGATCTATTATATAGAGTCATTACACACAGAGAGATCTATTATATAGAGTCATTACACGCAGAGAGATCTATTATATAGAGTCATTACACGCAGAGGGATCTATTATATAGAGTCATTACACACAGAGAGATCTATTATATAGAGTCATTACACACAGAGGGATCTATTATATAGAGTCATTACACACAGAGAGATCTATTAAATAGAGTCATTACACACAGAGGGATCTATTATATACAGTCATTACACACAGAGGGATCTATTATATAGAGTCATTACACACAGAGGGATCTATTATATAGAGTCATTACACGCAGAGCTATCTATTCTATAGAGTCATTACACGCAGAGCGATCTATTATATAGAGTCATTACACACAGAGGGATCTATTATATAGAGTCATTACACACAGAGGGATCTATTATATAGAGTCATTACACACAGAGGGATCTATTATATACAGTCATTACACGCAGAGGGATCTATTATATAGAGTCATTGCACGCAGAGGGATCTATTATATAGAGCCATTACACGCAGAGGGATCTATTATATAGAGTCATTATACGCAGAGGGATCTATTATATAGAGTCATTACACGCAGAGTGATCTATTATATAGAGTCATTACACGCAGAGGGATCTATTATATAGAGTCATTACACGCAGAGGGATCTATTATATAGAGTCATTACACGCAGAGGGATCTATTATATAGACTCATTACACACAGAGTGATCTATTATATAAAGTCATTACACACAGAGGGATCTATTATATAGTCATTACACGCAGAGGGATCTATTATATAGAGTCATAACACACAGAGGGATCTATTATATACAGTCATTACACACAGAGGGATCAATTATATAGAGTCATTACAGACAGAGGGATCTATTATATAGAGTCATTACAGACAGAGGGATCTATTATATAGAGTCATTACACGCAGAGGGATCTATTATATAGAGTCATTACACGCAGAGGGATCAATTATATAGAGTCATTACAGACAGAGGGATCTATTATATAGAGTAATTACAGACAGAGGGATCTATTATATAGAGTCATTACTCGCAGAGGGATCTATTATATAGAGTCATTACACACAGAGTGATCTATTATATAGAGTCATTACACACAGAGGGATCTATTATATAGAGTCATTACACACAGAGAGATCTATTATATAGAGTCATTACACACAGAGCGATCTATTATATAGAGTCACTACACACAGAGGGATCTATTATATAGAGTCATTACACACAGAGGGATCTATTATATAGAGTCATTACACACAGAGAGATCTATTATATAGAGTCATTACACGCAGAGGGATCTATTATATAGAGTCATTACACGCAGAGGTATCTATTATATAGAGTCATTACACGCAGAGGGATCTATTATATAGAGTCATTACACACAGAGAGATCTATTATATAGTCATTACACGCAGAGGGATCTATTATATAGAGTCATTACACACAGAGGGATCTATTATATAGAGTCATTACACACAGAGGGATCTATTATATAGAGTCATTACACACAGAGGGATCTATTATATAGAGTCATTATACACAGAGGGATCTATCATATAGTCATTACACACAGAGGGATCTATTCTATAGAGTCATTACACACAGAGGGATCTATTATATAGAGTCATTACACACAGAGTGATCTATTATATAGAGTCATTACACACAGAGGGATCTATTATATAGAGTCATTACACGCAGAGGGATCTATTATATAGAGTCATTACACGCAGGGGGATCTATTATATAGAGTCATTACACGCAGAGGGATCTATTATATAGAGTCATTACACGCAGGGGGATCTATTATATAGAGTCATTACATGCAGAGGGATCTATTATATACAGTCATTACGCACAGAGGGATCTTTTATATAGAGTCATTACACACAGAGGGATCTATTATATAGAGTCATTACACGCAGAGGGATCTATTCTATAGAGTCATTACACACAGAGGGATCTATTATATAGAGTCATTACACGCAGAGGGATCTATTATATAGAGTCATTACACGCAGGGGGATCTATTATATAGAGTCATTACACACAGAGGGATCTATTATATAGAGTCATTACACACAGAGTGATCTATTATATAGAGTCATTACACACAGAAGGATCTATTATATAGAGTCATTACACACAGGGATCTATTATATAGAGTCACTACACACAGAAGGATCTATTATATAGAGTCATTACACACAGGGATCTATTATATAGAGTCATTACACACAGAGGGATCTATTTCACGTGGTTATTTCTGTTAATGGTGATGATTATGGATTACAGCCAATGAGAACAGAAAAGTCATTATCTCAGTAAATTAGAATACTTTATAACAGCTTGTCATCCTCCTGAAATGTCTGTTCAGTAAATGCCTCAATACTTGGTCGGCTCCTTGTGCATCAGTTACTGCATCAATGTGGCAATGTGGCATGGAGGGATCAGCCTGTAGCATGGAGCCAATCAGCCTGTGGCATGGAGGGGATCAGCCTGTGGCATGGAGGGATCAGCCTGTGGCATGGAGGGATCAGCCTGTGGCATGGAGGGATCAGCCTGTGGCATGGAGGGATCAGCCTGTGGCATGGAGGGGATCAGCCTGTGGCATGGAGGGATCAGCCTGTGGCATGGAGGGATCAGCCTGTGTCATGGAGGGATCAGCCTGTGGCATGGAGGGATCAGCCTGTGGTCCTGCTGAGGGGTTATGGAAGCCCAGGTGGCTTTGATAGCCGCCTTCAGCTCGACCGCATTGTTGGGTCTGGGGTCTCTCATCTTCCTCTTGACAATACTCCATAGATTCTCTATAATAGATTCTCTATGGGGTTAAGGTCAGGGGAGTTTGCAGCCAATCGAGCACAGTGATACTGTTGTGTGTAAACCAGGTATTGGTACTTTTGGCCGTGTGGACAGGGGCCAAGTCCTGCTGGAGAATGACATTTCCATCTCCATAAAGCTTGTCGGCAGAGGGAAGCATTAAGTGCTGTAAAATGTCCTTGTAGACGGCGGTGCTGACTTTGGTCTTGATAAAACACAGTGGACCTCCACCAGCAGATGACATGGCTCCCCAAACCATCACTGATGGTGGAGACTTCACACTAGACCTCCAGCAGCTTGGATTGTGTCCTCTCCACTCTTCCTTCAGACTCTGGGACCTTGTGGAGTGTGTCAGTGACTGCCTACTGGACATCTGTCAAGTCAGCAGTCTTCCCCATGATTGTGTCCTCTCCACTCTTCCTCCAGACTCTGGGACCTTGTGGAGTGGGTCAGTGACTGCCTACTGGACATCTGTCAAGTCAGCAGTCTTCCCCATGATTGTGGAGCCTACTGAAACAGACTAAGGGACCTTTTTAAACGCTTAGGAACCCTTTGCAGGTGCTTTTTGTTAATTATTCTAACTTACTGAGATAATGACTTTTGTGTTTTCATTGGCTGTAAGCCATAATCATCAACATTAAAAGAAATAAACACGTGAAATAGATCCCTCTGTGTGTAATGACTCTATATAATAGATCCATCTGTGTGTAATGACTCTATATAATAGATCACTCTGTGTGTAATGACTCTATATAATAGATCCCTCTGTGTGTAATGACTCTATATAATAGATCCCTCTGCGTGTAATGGCTCTATAGATTAGATCGCTCTGCGTGTAATGGCTCTATATAATAGATCCCTCTGCATGTAATGATTCTATAGAATAGATCCCTCTGCGTGTAATGACTCTGTATAATACATCCCTCTGCGTGTAATGACTCTATATAATAGATCCCTCTGCGTGTAATCACTCTATATAATAAATCCCTCTGCGTGTAATGACTCTATATAATACATCCCTCTGCGTGTAATGACTCTATATAATAGATCCCTCTGCGTGTAATGACTCTATATAATAGATCCCTCTGCGTGTAATGACTCTATATAATAGATCGCTCTGTGTGTAATGACTCCATATAATAGATCCCTCTGTGTGTAATGACTCTATATGATAGATCCCTCTGTGTGTAATGACTCTATATAATAGATCGCTCTGTGTGTAATGACTCTATATAATAGATCCCTGTGTGTAATGAATCTATATAATAGATCCCTCTGTGTGTAATGACTCTATAAAATAGATCCCTCTGCATGTAATGACTCTATATAATAGATCCCTCTGTGTGTAATGACTCTATGTAATAGATCACTCTGTGTGGAATGACTCTATATAATATATCCCTGTGTGGAATGACTCTATATAATAGATCCCTCTGTGTGTAATGACTCTATAAAATAGATCCCTCTGTGTGTAATGACTCTATATAATAGATCCCTCTGCGTGTAATGACTCTATATAATAGATCCCTCTGCGTGTAATGACTCTATATAATAGATCGCTCTGCGTGTAATGACTCTATAGAATAGATCCCTCTGTGTGTAATGACTCTATAGAATAGATCCCTCTGTCTGTAATGACTCTATAGAATAGATCCCTCTGTGTGTAATGACTCTATAGAAAAGATCCCTCTGTGTCTAATGACTCTATAGAATAGATCACTCTGTCTGTAATGACTCTATAGAATAGATAGTTCTGTGTGTAATGACTCTATAGAATAGATCCCTCTGCGTGTAATGACTCTATAGAATAGATCCCTCTGCGTGTAATGACTCTATAGAATAGATCCCTCTGTGTGTAATGACTCTATAGAATAGATCCCTCTGTGTGTAATGACTCTATAGAAAAGATCCCTCTGTGTGTAATGACTCTATAGAATAGATCCCTCTGTCTGTAATGACTCTATAGAATAGATCCCTCTGCGTGTAATGACTCTATAGAATAAATCCCTCTGCGTGTAATGACTCTATAGAATAGATCGCTCTGCGTGTAATGACTCTATAGAATAGATCGCTCTGCGTGTAATGACTCTATAGAATAGATCGCTCTGTGTGTAATGACTCTATATAATAGATCACTCTGTGTGTAATGACTCCATATAATAGATCCCTCTGTGTGTAATGACTCTATATAATAGATCCCTCTGTGTGTAATCTAATATATAATAGATCCCTCTGTGTGTAATGACTCTGTATAATAGATCCCTCTGTGTGTAATGACTCTATATAATAGATCCATCTGCGTGTAATGACTCTATATAATAGATCCCTCTGCGTGTAATGACTCTATATAATAGACCCCTCTGCGTGCAATGACTCTATATAATAGATCCCTCTGCGTGTAATGACTCTATATAATAGATCCCTCTGTGTGTAATGACTATATAATAGATCCCTCTGCATGTAATGACTCTATATAATAGATCCCTCTGTGTGTAATGACTCTATATAATAGATCACTCTGCGTGTAATGACTATAGAATAGATCGCTCTGCGTGTAATGACTCTATAGAATAGATCGCTCTGCGTGTAATGACTCTATAGAATAGATCCCTCTGCGTGTAATGACTCTATAGAATAGATCCCTCTGCGTGTAATGACTCTATAGAATAGATCCCTGTCAGGAATATTAGAAAACATTAAAATCAGGAAAATGTCCTTCCATCTGCGTGACACACATGTTCACCCCCTCCCTCACCCACTCCTTCTGCCAGCACAAAAGCCCCAATTAACGCACGACTGATAAATAGTTATTCGCACACGGCCAGGGAAGAAGTGTGAGAACTTCGTTAGGAAGCAGGCCTCTTGTCCCTGAAAGACGCAGGAGGTACTTAAAATGCAGGCTTCCCTAATTTGTGTGTAACTGTGAAGGGTCTTCCCCGAGCTTCAAAGGGGAATTTGCAGACTCCCTGACTCCGATATTAGTTATGAATTAATATGAGTTCCATAGGTCCGACAATAATGAGACCCAAATGGGTAGTGACCAAATCAGCCCCAGAATATGCAGGTATTTTTCCACGGCTGTAACCACAATCAGGGAGCTGTAGTGCAAGAACCCCGGAATAGCAGACTGCAGCAATGTGATGCGTGATGTCAAAATAAAGATAAAATCTTGAGGGAAAATATGGCGTAGTTTGCGAGCTTCTGCGATTAACGAGCGATGAGTTATCGCAAAATTCAGCATTTCTAATAAAAATCTACAGGCTGAAGACCGGCCCACATGATGTCACCGCAAGGGGCGTGTGGCCAGATCTCTCCTTAGGTATAAAGTAATCTAGGGGGAAGACAGAAGCACTCATTGCCATGGGGAAATAAGAATTATAAGCAACGGGTCCTGTTCAATAGCAGCATAATCTGGAGAGCCCCTCCTCCACCTATATCGAATCGTCTCCGCGATAGTATAGTGTAAGTAATTTATCTTCTCTTTCCTCCAGTTTATTTTATGTAACTGTTTATGTATTTTAATGTCCCCTTTGTAACATCCTTGTATATATTTTTCCTAAACACTGCCTCCCTTTTTGGATTAAATATAAAATTTAATAGTTCTGCTTCTTTTGTTCTGTAATCGTTCCCTCCCCCGAAGCCATATACGCTACCGGGTTGGTTCCTGACCCGATACAAGTCCATTAATACCGGGCTGTATCAAACCAGAACTGGTGGCAGCATACCATCTGAGGGATTTGAGGAAGGCTGGCAGTGACGGTTGGAGGTGTGGATATATATTACTGGCGCAGCCAGGGAAATATATAAATACTGCCCTCACTGCAGAGGGCCTCATATACCCAGTGGGCTACAGGACTGCCTCTCCGTCGACCATTCGCTCTAGGTGCAGTACCTTGACTGACCTGAGAGGCGAGGGGGCGCCAGAGAGTTGTGTCTGTATTGTGGCGACACGGATTGTTGACGTGTAAGGGACAACACACCACCGTGTTTTCACCCCGCTGGTAGCAGCTTCCTGGCACTACTTACTCTAGGTGCAGTACCTTGACTGACCTGAGAGGCAAGGGGGCGCCAGAGAGCTGCACCCACCGGTCGGCAAGTTTCCATGACAAATTGGTTGCAGCGGTGGGATACTGTGTGATCCTGCCGGTGCCGTCCCTGACAATCCCTCTGCGTGTAATGGCTCTATAGAAAAGATCCCTCTTCGTGTAATGACTCTATATAATAGATCCCTCTGCGTGTAATGACTCTATATAATAGATCCCTCTGCGTGTAATGACTCTATATAATAGATCCTTCTGCGTGTAATGACTCTATAATAGATCCCTCTGCGTGTAATGACTCTATATAATAGATCTCTCTCCGTGTAATGACTCTATATAATAGATCGCTCTGTGTGTAACGACTTTACATAATAGATCCCTCTGTGTGTAATGACCCTATATAATAGATCCCTCTGTGTGTAATGACTCTATATCATAGCTCCCTCTGTGTGTAATGACTCTATATATAATATATCCCTCTGCGTGTTATGACTCTATAAAATAGATCCCTCTGCATGTAATGACTCTGTATAATAGATCCCTCTGTCTGTAATGACTCTATATAATAGATCGCTCTGTGTGTAATGACCCTATATAATAGATCCCTCTGTGTGTAATGACTCTATATAATAGATCCCTCTGTGTGTAATGACTCTATATATAATATATCCCTCTGCGTTTTATGACTCTATAAAATACATCCCTCTGCGTGTAATGACTCTATATAATAGATCGCTCTGCGTGTAATGACTCTATGTAATAGATCCCTCTGCGTGTAATGACTCGATATAATAGATCCCTCTGCGTGTAATGACTCTATATAATAGATCCCTCTGCGTGTAATGACTCTATATAATAGATCCCTCTGCGTGTAATGACTCTATATAATAGATCCCTCTGCGTGTAATGACTCTATATAATAGATCGCTCTGTGTGTAATGACTCTATATAATAGATCGCTCTGTGTGTAATGACTCTATATAATAGATCGCTCTGTGTGTAATGACTCTATATAATAGATCCCTCTGTGTGTAATGACTCTATATAATAGATCCCTCTGTGTGTAATGACTCTATATAATAGATCCCTCTGTGTGTAATGACTCTATATAATAGATCCCTCTGTGTGTAATGACTCTATATAATAGATCCCTCTGTGTGTAATGACTCTATATAATAGATCCCTCTGTGTGTAATGACTCTATATAATAGATCCCTCTGTGTGTAAAGACTCTATGTAATAGATCCCTCTGCGTGTAATGACTCTATATAATAGATCCCTCTGCGTGTAATGACTCTATATAATAGATCCCTCTGCGTGTAATAACTCTATAGAATAGATCATTCTGCGTGCAATGACTCAATATAATAGATCGCTCTGCGTGCAATGACTCTATACAATAGATCCCTCTGCGTGCAATGACTCTATAGAATAGATCCCTCTGCGTGTAATGACTCTATATAATAGATCCCTCTGCGTGAAATGACTCTATATAATAGATCCCTCTGCGTGTAATGAGTCTATATAATAGATCCCTCTGCGTGAAATGACTCTATATAATAGATCCCTCTGCGTGTAATGACTCTATATAATAGATCGCTCTGGGTGTTACGACTCTATATAATAGATCGCTCTGCGTGTAATGACTCTATAGAATAGATCGTTCTGTGTGTAATGACTCTATAGAATAGATCCCTCTGCGTGTAATGACTCTATATAATAGATCCCTCTGCGTGTAATGACTCTATATAATAGATCCCTCTGCGTGTAATGACTCTATATAATAGATCGCTCTGGGTGTTACGACTCTATATAATAGATCGCTCTGCGTGTAATGACTCTATAGAATAGATCGCTCTGTGTGTAATGACTCTATAGAATAGATCCCTCTGCGTGTAATGACTCTATATAATAGATCCCTCTGTGTGTAATGACTCTATATAATAGATCCCTCTGTGTGTAATGACTCTATATAATAGATCCCTTTGTGTGTAATGACTCTATATATTAGATCCCTCTGTGTGTAATGACTCTATATAATAGATCCCTTTGTGTGTAATGACTCTATAGAATAGATCCCTCTGCGTGTAATGACTCTATATAATAGATCGCTCTGCGTGTAATGACTCTATAGAATAGATCCCTCTGCATGTAATGACTCTATATAATAGATCCCTCTGCATGTAATGACTCTATATAATAGTTCCCTCTGCGTGTAATGACTCTATATAATAGATCACTCTGCGTGTAATGACTCTATATAATAGATCCCTCTGCGTGTAATGACTCTATATAATAGATCATTCTGCGTGTAATAACTCTATATAATAGATCCCTCTGCGTGTAATGACTCTATATAATAGATCACTCTGCGTGTAATGACTCTATATAATATATCACTCTGCGTGTAATGACTCTATATAATAGATCGCTCTGCGTGTAATGACTCTATATAATAGATCGCTCTGCGTGTAATGACTCTATATAATAGATCACTCTGCGTGTAATGACTCTATATAATAGATCACTCTGCGTGTAATGACTCTATATAATAGATCTCTCTGCGTGTAATGACTCTATATAATAGATCCCTCTGCGTGTAATGACTCTATAATAGATCGCTCTGCGTGTAATGACTCTATATAATAGATCGCTCTGTGTCTAATGACTCTATATAATAGATCCCTCTGTGTGTAATGACTCTATATAATAGATCCCTCTGTGTGTAATGACTCTATATAATAGATCGCTCTGTGTGTAATGACTCTATATAATAGATTCCTCTGTGTGTAATGACTCTATATAATAGATCCCTCTGTGTGTAATGACTCTATATAATAGATCCCTTTGTGTGTAATGACTCTATATAATAGATCCCTCTGTGTGTAATGACTCTATATAATAGATCGCTCTGTGTGTAATAACTATATATAATAGATCCCTCTGCGTGTAATGACTCTATGTAATAGATCCCTCTGTGTGTAATGACTCTATATAATAGATCACTCTGCGTGTAATGACTCTATATAATAGATCCCTCTGCGTGTAATGACTCTATATAATAGATCCCTCTGCGTCTAATGACTCTATATAATAGATCCCTCTGCGTGTAATGACTCCATATAATAGATCCCTCTGCGTGTAATGACTCTATATAATAGATCCCTCTGCGTGTAATGACTCTATAGAATAGATCACTCTGCGTGTAATGACTCTATGTAATAGATCCCTCTGTGTGTAATGACTCTATATAATAGATCACTCTGTGTGTAATGACTCTATATAATAGATCCCTCTGTGTCTAATGACTCTGTATAATAGATCCCTCTGTGTGTAATGACTCTATATAATAGATCCCTCTGTGTGTAATGACTCTATAGAATAGATCCCTCTGCGTGTAATGACTCTATATAATAGATCACTCTGCGTGTAATGACTCTATATAATAGATCCCTCTGTGTGTAATGACTCTATATAATAGATCCCTCTGTGTGTAATGACTCTATATAATAGATCACTCTGTGTGTAATGACTCTATATAATAGATCCCTCTGTGTGTAATGACTCTATATAATATATCACTCTTTGTGTAATAACTCTATATAATAGATCACTCTGTGTGTAATGACTCTATATAATAGATCCCTCTGTGTGTAATGTCTCTATATAATAGATCCCTCTGTGTGTAAAGACTCTATATAATAGATCGCTCTGCGTGTATTGACTCTATATAATAGATCCCTCTGTGTGTAATGACTCTATATAATAGATCCCTCTGTGTGTAATGACTCTATATAATAGATCCCTCTGCGTGTAATGACTCTATATAATAGATTCCTCTGTGTGTAATGACTATATAATAGATCCCTCTGCGTGTAATGACTCTATATAATAGATCCCTCTGTGTGTAATGACTATATAATAGATCCCTCTGCGTGTAATGACTCTATAGAATAGATCCCTCTGCGTGTAATGACTCTATAGAATAGATCCCTGTCATGAATATTAGAAAATATTAAAATCAGGAAAATGTCCTTCCATCTACGTGACACACATGTTCACCCCCTCCCTCACCCACTCCTTCTGCTCAGCACAAAAGCCCCAATTAACGCATGACTGATAAATAGTTATTCACACACGGCCAGGGAAGAAGTGTGAAAACTTCGTTAGGAAGCAGGCCTCTTGTCCCTGAAAGACGCAGGAGGTACTTAAAATGCAGGCTTCCCTAATTTGTGTGTAACTGTGAAGGGTCTTCCCCGAGCTTCAAAGGGGAATTTGCAGACTCCCTGACTCCGATATTAGTTATGAATTAATATGAGTTCCATAGGTCCGACAATAATGAGACCCAAATGGGTAGTGACCAAATCAGCCCCAGAATATGCAGGTATTTTTCCACGGCTGTAACCACAATCAGGGAGCTGTAGTGCAAGAACCCCGGAATAGCAGACTGCAGCGATGTGATGCGTGATGTCAAAAGAAAGATAAAATCATGAGGGAAAATATGGCGTAGTTTGCGAGCTTCTGCGATTAACAAGCGATGAGTTATCGCAAAAGTCAGCATTTCTAATAAAAATCTACAGGCTGAAGACCGGCCTACATGATGTCACCGCAAGTGTGGAATAAGAATTATAAGCAACGGGTCCTGTTCAATAGCAGCATAATCTGGAGAGCCCCTCCTCCACCTATATCGAATCGTCTCCGCGATCGTATAGTGTAAGTAAGTTATCTTCTCTTTCCTCCTGTTTATTTTATGTAACTGTTTATGTATTTTAATGTCCCCTTTGTAACATCCTTGTATATATTTTTCCTAAACACTGCCTCCCTTTTTGGATTAAATATAAAATTTAATAGTTCTGTTTCTTTTGTTCTGTAATCGTTCCCTCCCCCGAAGCCATATACGCTACCGGGTTGGTTCCTGACCCGATACAAGCCCATTAATACCGGGCTGTATCAAACCAGAACTGGTGGCAGCATACCATCTGGGGGATTTGAGGAAGGCTGGCAGTGATGGTCAGAGATGTGGATATATATTACTGGCGCAGCCAGGGAAATATATATATACTGCCCTCACTGCAGAGGGCCTCAAATACCCAGTGGGCTACAGGACTGCCTCTCCGGCGACCACTCGCTCTAGGTGCAGTACCTTGACTGACCTGAGAGGCGAGGGGGCGCCAGAGAGTTGTGTCTGTATTGTGGCGTCACGGATTGTTGACGTGTAAGGGACAACACACCACCGTGTTTTCCCCCCGCTGGTAGCAGCTTCCTGGCACTACTTACTCTAGGTGCAGTACCTTGACTGACCTGAGAGGCAAGGGGGCGCCAGAGAGCTGCACCCACCGGCTGGCAAGTTTCCATGACAAATTGGTGGCAGCGGTGGGATACTGTGTGATCCTGCCGATGCCGTCCCTGACAATCCCTCTGCGTGTAATGGCTCTATAGAATAGATCCCTCTGCGTGTAATGACTATATAATAGATCCCTCTGCGTGTAATGACTCTATATAATAGATCCATCTGCGTGTAATGACTTTATAATAGATTCCTCTGCATGTAATGACTCTATATAATAGATCGCTCTGTGTGTAACGACTTTACATAATAGATTCCTCTGTGTGTAAAGACTCTATATAATAGATCCCTCTGTGTGTAATGACTCTATATAATAGATCCCTCTGTGTGTAATGACTCTATATATAATATATCCCTCTGCGTGTTATGACTCTATATAATAGATCCCTCTGCGTGTAATGACTCTGTATAATAGATCCTTCTGCGTGTAATGACTCTATATAATAGATCCCTCTGTCTGTAATGACTCTATATAATAGATCCCTCTGCGTGTAATGACTCTATATAATAGATCGCTCTGCGTGTAATGACTCTATATAATAGATCGCTCTGCGAGTAATGACTCTATATAATAGATCGCTCTGCGTGTTATGACTCTATATAATAGATCCCTCTGCTTGTAATGACTCTATAGAATAGATCCCTCTGCGTGTAATGACTCTATATAATAGATCCCTCTGCGTGTAATGACTCTATATAATAGATCCCTCTGCGTGTAATGACTCTATATAATAGATCCCTCTGTGTGTAATGACTCTATATAATAGATCACTCTGTGTGTAATGACTCTATATAATAGATCCCTCTGTGTGTAATGACTCTATATAATAGATCACTCTGTGTGTAATGACTCTATATAATAGATCCCTCTGTGTGTAATGTCTCTATATAATAGATCACTCTGTGTGTAAAGACTCTATATAATAGATCACTCTGCGTGTAATGACTCTATATAATAGATCCCTCTGTGTGTAATGACTCTATATAATAGATCCCTCTGTTTGTAATGACTCTATATAATAGATCACTCTGTGTGTAATGACTCCATATAATAGATCCCTCTGTGTGTAATGACTCTATATAATAGATCCCTCTGTGTGTAGTCTAATATATATAATAGATCCCTCTGTGTGTAATGACTCTGTATAATAGATCCCTCTGTGTGTAATGACTCTATATAATAGATCCCTCTGCATGTAATGACTCAATATAATAGATCCCTCTGTGTGTAATGACTCTATATAATAGATCACTCTGTGTGTAATGACTCTATATAATGGATCCCTCTGTGTCTAATGACTCTGTATAATAGATCCATCTGTGTGTAATGACTCTATATAATAGATCCCTCTGTGTGTAATGACTCTATAGACCAGATCCCTCTGCGTGTAATGACTCTATATAATAGATCCCTCTGCGTGTAATGACTCTATATAATAGATCCCTCTGCGTGTAATGACTCTATATAATAGATCCCTCTGTGTGTAATGACTCTATATAATAGATCACTCTGTGTGTATTGACTCTATATAATAGATCCCTCTGTGTGTAATGACTCTATATAATAGATCACTCTGTGTGTAATGACTCTATATAATAGATCCCTCTGTGTGTAATGTCTCTATATAATAGATCACTCTGTGTGTAAAGACTCTATATAATAGATCACTCTGCGTGTAATGACTCTATATAATAGATCCCTCTGTGTGTAATGACTCTATATAATAGATCCCTCTGTGTGTAATGACTCTATATAATAGATCACTCTGCGTGTAATGACTCCATATAATAGATCCCTCTGTGTGTAATGACTCTATATAATAGATCCCTCTGTGTGTAATCTAATATATAATAGATCCCTCTGTGTGTATTGACTCTGTATAATAGATCCCTCTGTGTGTAATGACTCTATATAATAGATCCCTCTGCATGTAATTACTCTATATAATAGATCCCTCTCCGTGTAATGACTTTATATAATTGACCCCTCTGCGTGTAATGACTCTATATAATAGATCCCTCTGCGTGTAATGACTATATAATAGATCCCTCTGTGTGTAATGACTCTATATAATAGATCCATCTGTGTGTAATGACTCTATATAATAGATCCCTCTGCGTTTAATGACTATAGAATAGATCGCTCTGCGTGTAATGACTCTATAGAATAGATCCCTCTGCGTGTAATGACTCTATAGAATAGATCCCTCTGCGTGTAATGACTCTATAGAATAGATCCCTCTGCGTGTAATGACTCTATAGAATAGATCCCTGTCAGGAATATTAGAAAATATTAAAATCAGGAAAATGTCCTTCCATCTACGTGACACACATGTTCACCCACTCCCTCACCCACTCCTTCTGCCAGCACAAAAGCCCCAATTAACGCACGACTGATAAATAGTTATTCACACACGGCCAGGGAAGAAGTGTGAAAACTTCGTTAGGAAGCAGGCCTCTTGTCCCTGAAAGACGCAGGAGGTACTTAAAATGCAGGCTTCCCTAATTTGTGTGTAACTGTGAAGGGTCTTCCCCGAGCTTCAAAGGGGAATTTGCAGACTCCCTGACTCCGATATTAGTTATGAATTAATATGAGTTCCATAGGTCCGACAATAATGAGACCCAAATGGGTAGTGACCAAATCAGCCCCAGAATATGCAGGTATTTTTCCACGGCTGTAACCACAATCAGGGAGCTGTAGTGCAAGAACCCCGGAATAGCAGACTGCAGCGATGTGATGCGTGATGTCAAAAGAAAGATAAAATCATGAGGGAAAATATGGCGTAGTTTGCGAGCTTCTGCAATTAACGAGCGATGAGTTATCGCAAAACTCAGCATTTCTAATAAAAATCTACAGGCTGAAGACCGGCCCACATGATGTCACCGCAAGGGGCCTGTGGCCAGATCTCTCCTTAGGTATAAAGTAATCTAGGGGGAAGACAGAAGCACTCATTGCCATGGGGGAATAAGAATTATAAGCAACGGGTCCTGTTCAATAGCAGCATAATCTGGAGAGCCCCTCCTCCACCTTTGTCGAATCGTCTCCGCGATCGTATAGTGTAAGTAAGTTATCTTCTCTTTCCTCCTGTTTATTTTATGTAACTGTTTATGTATTTTAATGTCCCCTTTGTAACATCCTTATATATATTTTTCCTAAACACTGCCTCCCTTTTTGGATTAAATATAAAATTTAATAGTTCTGTTTCTTTTGTTCTGTAATCGTTCCGTCCCCCGAAGCCATATAAGCTACCGGGTTGGTTCCTGACCCGATACAAGTCCATTAATACCGGGCTGTATCAAACCAGAACTGGTGGCAGCATACCATCTGGGGGATTTGAGGAAGGCTGGCAGTGACGGTCGGAGGTGTGGATATATATTACTGGCGCAGCCAGGGAAATATATATATACTGCCCTCACTGCAGAGGGCCTCAAATACCCAGTGGGCTACAGGACTGCCTCTCCGGCGACCACTCGCTCTAGGTGCAGTACCTTGACTGACCTGAGAGGCGAGGGGGCGCCAGAGAGTTGTGTCTGTATTGTGGCGTCACGGATTGTTGATGTGTAAGGGACAACACACCACCGTGTTTTCCCCCCGCTGGTAGCAGCTTCCTGGCACTACTTACTCTAGGTGCAGTACCTTGACTGACCTGAGAGGCAAGGGGGCGCCAGAGAGCTGCACCCACCGGCTGGCAAGTTTCCATGACAAATTGGTGGCAGCGGTGGGATACTGTGTGATCCTGCCGGTGCCGTCCCTGACAATCCCTCTGCGTGTAATGGCTCTATAGAATAGATCCCTCTGCGTGTAATGGCTCTATAGAATAGATCCCTCTGCGTGTAATGACTCTATATAATAGATCCCTCTGCGTGTAATAACTCTATATAATAGATCCCTATGCGTGTAATGACTCTATAATAGATTCCTCTTCGTGTAATGACTCTATATAATAGATCCCTCTGCGTGTAATGACTCTATATAATAGATCGCTCTGTGTGTAACGACTTTACATAATAGATCCCTCTGTGTGTAAAGACTCTATATAATAGATCCCTCTGTGTGTAATGACTCTATATAATAGATCCCTCTGTGTGTAATGACTCTATATATAATATATCCCTCTGCGTGTTATGACTCTATATAATAGATCCCTCTGCGTGTAAGGACTCTGTATAATAGATCCCTCTGCGTGTAATGACTCTATATAATAGATCCCTCTGTCTGTAATGACTCTATATAATAGATCCCTCTGCGTGTATTGACTCTATATAATAGATCGCTCTGCGTGTAATGACTCTATATAATAGATCACTATGCGTGTAATGACTCTATATAATAGATCCCTCTGCGTGTAATGACTCTATATAATAGATCCCTCTGCGTGTAATGACTCTATATAATAGATCCCTCTGCGTGTAATGACTCTATATAATAGATCCCTCTGCGTGTAATGACTCTATATAATAGATCCCTCTGCGTGTAATGACTCTATATAATAGATCGCTATGCGTGTAATGACTCTATATAATAGATCCCTCTATGTGTAAAGACTCTATATAATAGATCCCTCTGTGTGTAATGACTCTATATAATAGATCCCTCCGTGTGTAATGACTCTATATAATAGATCCCTCTGTGTGTAATGACTCTGTATAATAGATCCCTCTGTGTGTAATGACTCTGTATAATAGATCCCTCTGTGTTTAATGACTCTATATAATAGATCGCTCTGCGTGTAATGATTCTATATATTAGATCCCTCTGCGTGTAATGACTCTATATAATAGATCGCTCTGCGTGTAATGACTCTATGTAATAGATCTCTCTGCGTGTAATGACTCTATATAATAGATCCCTCTATGTGTAATGACTCTATATAATAGATCCCTCTGTGTGTAATGACTCTATATAATAGATCCCTCTGTGTGTTATGACTCTATATAATAGATCCCTCTGTGTATAATGACTCTATATAATAGATCCCTCTGTGTGTAATGACTATATAATAGATCCCTCTGTGTGTAATGACTCTATATAATAGATCCCTCTGTGTGTAATGACTGTATATAATAGATCCCTCTGCGTGTAATAATTCTATATAATAGATCCCTGTGTGTAATGACTCTATATAATAGATCACTCTGTGTGTAATGACTCTATATAATAGATCACTCTGTGTGTAATGACTATATAATAGATCACTCTGTGTGTAATGACTCTGTATAATAGATCACTCTGTGTGTAATGACTCTGTATAATGGATCCCTCTGTGTGTAATGACTCTGTATAATAGATCCCTCTGTGTGTAATGACTCTGTATAATAGATCCCTCTGTGTGTAATGACTCTGTATAATAGATCCCTCTGTGTGTAATAACTCTATATAATACATCCCCCTGTGTGTATTGACTCTATATAATAGATCCCTTTGCGTGTAATGGCTCTATATAATAGATCACTCTGTGTGTAATGACTCTATATAATAGATCCCTCTGCGTGTAATGACTCTATATAATAGATCCCTCTGCGTGTAATGACTCTATATAATAGATCCCTCTGCGTGTAATGACTCTATATAATAGATCCCACTGCGTGTAATGACTCTATATAATAGATCCCTCTGCGTGTAATGACTCTATATAATAGATCCCTCTGCGTGTAATGACTCTATATAATAGATCCCTCTGCGTGTAATGACTCTATATAATAGATCCCTCTGCGTGTAATAACTATATATAATAGATCCCTCTGCGTGTAATGACTCTATATAATAGATCCCTCTGCGTGTAATGACTCTATATAATAGATCACTCTGCGTGTAATGACTCTATATAATAGATCCCTCTGCGTGTAATGACTCTATATAATAGATCCCTCTGTGTGTAATGACTCTATATAATAGATCCCTCTGTGTGTAATGACTCTATATAATAGATCCCACTGTGTGTAATGACTCTATATAATAGATCCCTCTGCGTGTAATGACTCTATATAATAGATCCCTCTGCGTCTAATGACTCTATATAATACATCCCTCTGTGTGTAATGACTCTATATAATAGATCCCTCTGTGTGTAATGACTCTATATAATAGATCCCTCTGTGTGTAATGACTCTATATAATAGATCCCACTGTGTGTAATGACTCTATATAATAGATCCCTCTTCGTGTAATGACTCTATATAATAGATCCCTCTGCGTCTAATGACTCTATATAATAGATCCCTCTGTGTGTAATGACTCTCTATAATAGATCCCTCTGTGTGTAATGACTCTATATAATAGATCCCACTGTGTGTAATGACTCTATATAATAGATCCCTCTGTGTGTAATGACTCTATATAATAGATCCCTCTGTGTGTAATGACTCTATATAATAGATCCCTCTGTGTGTAATGACTCTATATAATAGATCCCACTGTGTGTAATGACTCTATATAATAGATCCCTCTGCGTGTAATGACTCTATATAATAGATCCCTCTGCGTCTAATGACTCTATATAATAGATCCCTCTGTGTGTAATGACTCTCTATAATAGATCACTCTGTGTGTAATGACTCTATATAATAGATCCCTCTGCGTGTAATGACTCTATATAATAGATCGCTCTGCGTGTAATGACTCTATATAATAGATCCCTCTGCGTGTAATGACTCTATATAATAGATCACTCTGCTTGTAATGACTCTATATAATAGATCCCTCTGCGTGTAATGACTCTATATAATAGATCCCTCTGCGTGTAATGACTCTATATAATAGATCGCTCTGCGTGTAATGACTCTATATAATAGATCGCTCTGTGTGTAATGACTCTATATAATAGATCCCTCTGTGTGTAATAACTCTATATAATAGATCACTCTGTGTGTAATTACTCTATATAATAGATCACTCTGTGTGTAATGACTCTATATAATAGATCCCTCTGTGTGTAATGTCTCTATATAATAGATCCCTCTGTGTGTAAAGACTCTATATAATAGATCACTCTGCGTGTAATGACTCTATATAATAGATCCCTCTGTGTGTAATGACTCTATATAATAGATCCCTCTGTGTGTAATGACTCTATATAATAGATCACTCTGTGTGTAATGACTCCATATAATAGATCCCTCTGTGTGTAATGACTCTATATAATAGATCCCTCTGTGTGTAATCTAATATATAATAGATCCCTCTGTGTGTAATGACTCGGTATAATAGATCCCTCTGCGTGTAATGACTATAGAATAGATCGCTCTGCGTGTAATGACTCTATAGAATAGATCCCTCTGCGTGTAATGACTCTATATAATAGATCCCTCTGCATGTAATGACTCTATATAATAGATCGCTCTGTGTGTAATGACTCTATATAACAGATCACTCTGTGTGTAATGACTCTATATATAATATATCCCTCTGCGTGTTATGACTCTATATAATAGATCCCTCTGCATGTAATGACTCTGTATAATAGATCCCTCTGCGTGTAATGACTCTATATAATAGATCCCTCTGTCTGTAATGACTCTATATAATAGATCCCTCTGCGTGTAATGACTCTATATAATAGATCGCACTGCATGTAATGACTCTATATAATCGATCGCTCTGCGTGTAATGACTCTATATAATAGATCGCTCTGCGTGTAATGACTCTATATAATAGATCCCTCTGTTTGTAATGACTCTATATAATAGATCCCTCTGTGTGTAATGACTCTATATAATAGATCCCTCTGTGTGTAATGACTCTATATAATAGATCCCTCTGTGTGTAATGACTCTATATAATAGATCCCTCTGTGTGTAATGACTTTATATAATAGATCCCTCTGCGTGTAATGACTCTATGTAATAGATCCCTCTGCATGTAATGACTCTATATAATAGATCCCTCTATGTGTAATGACTCTATATAATAGATCCCTCTGTGTGTAATGACTCTATATAATAGATCCCTCTGTGTGTTATGACTCTATATAATAGATCCCTCTGTGTGTAATGACTCTATATAATAGATCCCTCTGTGTGTAATGACTATATAATAGATCCCTCTGTGTGTAATGACTCTATATAATAGATCCCTCTGTGTGTAATGACTGTATATAATAGATCCCTCTGCGTGTAATAACTCTATATATATAATAGATCCCTGTGTGTAATTACTCTATATAATAGATCACTCTGTGTGTAATGACTCTATATAATAGATCACTCTGTGTGTACTGACTATATAATAGATCACTCTGTGTGTAATGACTCTGTATAATAGATCACTCTGTGTGTAATGACTCTGTATAATAGATCCCTCTGTGTGTAATGACTCTGTATAATATATCCCTCTGTGTGTAATGACTCTGTATAATAGATCCCTCTGTGTGTACTGACTCTGTATAATAGATCCCTCTGTGTGTAATGACTCTATATAATAGATCCCCCTGTGTGTATTGACTCTATATAATAGATCCCTCTGCGTCTAATGGCTCTATATAATAGATCACTCTGTGTGTAATGACTCTATATAATAGATCCCTCTGCGTGTAATGACTCTATATAATAGATCCCTCTGTGTGTAATGACTCTATATAATAGATCACTCTGTGTGTAATGACTCTATATAATAGATCACTCTGTGTGTAATGACTCCATATAATAGATCCCTCTGTGTGTAATGACTCTATATAATAGATCCCTCTGTGTGTAATCTAATATATAATAGATCCCTCTGTGTGTAATGACTCGGTATAATAGATCCCTCTGCGTGTAATGACTATAGAATAGATCGCTCTGCGTGTAATGACTCTATAGAATAGATCCCTCTGCGTGTAATGACTCTATATAATAGATCCCTCTGCATGTAATGACTCTATATAATAGATCGCTCTGTGTGTAATGACTTTACATAATAGATCCCTCTGTGTGTAATGACTCTATATAATACATCCCTCTGTGTGTAATGACTCTATATAACAGATCCCTCTGTGTGTAATGACTCTATATATAATATATCCCTCTGCGTGTTATGACTCTATATAATAGATCCCTCTGCGTGTAATGACTCTGTATAATAGATCCCTCTGCGTGTAATGACTCTATATAATAGATCCCTCTGCGTGTAATGACTCTATATAATAGATCGCACTGCATGTAATGACTCTATATAATAGATCGCTCTGCGTGTAATGACTCTATATAATAGATCGCTCTGCGTGTAATGACTCTATATAATAGATCCCTCTGTTTGTAATGACTCTATATAATAGATCCCTCTGTGTGTAATGACTCTATATAATAGATCCCTCTGTGTGTAATGACTCTATATAATAGATCCCTCTGTGTGTAATGACTCTATATAATAGATCCCTCTGTGTGTAATGACTCTATATAATAAATCCCTCTGTGTGTAATGACTTTATATAATAGATCCCTCTGCGTGTAATGACTCTATGTAATAGATCCCTCTGCATGTAATGACTCTATATAATAGATCCCTCTATGTGTAATGACTCTATATAATAGATCCCTCTGTGTGTAATGACTCTATATAATAGATCCCTCTGTGTGTTATGACTCTATATAATAGATCCCTCTGTGTGTAATGACTCTATATAATAGATCCCTCTGTGTGTAATGACTATATAATAGATCCCTCTGTGTGTAATGACTCTATATAATAGATCCCTCTGTGTTTAATGACTGTATATAATAGATTCCTCTGCGTGTAATAACTCTATATATATAATAGATCCCTGTGTGTAATGACTCTATATAATAGATCACTCTGTGTGTAATGACTCTATATAATAGATCACTCTGTGTGTACTGACTATATAATAGATCACTCTGTGTGTAATGACTCTGTATAATAGATCACTCTGTGTGTAATGACTCTGTATAATAGATCCCTCTGTGTGTAATGACTCTGTATAATAGATCCCTCTGTGTGTAATGACTCTGTATAATAGAACCCTCTGTGTATACTGACTCTGTATAATAGATCCCTCTGTGTGTAATGACTCTATATAATAGATCCCCCTGTGTGTATTGACTCTATATAATAGATCCCTCTGCGTCTAATGGCTCTATATAATAGATCACTCTGTGTGTAATGACTCTATATAATAGATCCCTCTGCGTGTAATGACTCTATATAATAGATCCCTCTGCGTGTAATGACTCTATATAATAGATCCCTCTGCGTGTAATGACTCTATATAATAGATCCCTCTGCGTGTAATTACTCTATATAATAGATCCCTCTGCGTGTAATGACTCTATATAATAGATCCCTCTGCGTGTAATAACTATATATAATAGATCCCTCTGCGTGTAATGACTCTATGTAATAGATCCCTCTGCGTGTAATGACTCTATATAATAGATCACTCTGCGTGTAATGACTCTATATAATAGATCCCTCTGCGTGTAATGACTCTATATAATAGATCCCTCTGTGTGTAATGACTCTATATAATAGATCCCTCTGTGTGTAATGACTCTATATAATAGATCCCACTGCGTGTAATGACTCTATATAATAGATCACTCTGCGTCTAATGACTCTATATAATAGATCACTCTGCGTCTAATGACTCTATATAATAGATCCCTTTGTGTGTAATGACTCTCTATAATAGATCACTCTGTGTGTAATGACTCTATATAATAGATCCCTCTGCGTGTAATGACTCTATATAATAGATCCCTCTGCGTGTAATGACTCTATATAATAGATCGCTCTGCGTGTAATGACTCTATATAATAGATCCCTCTGCATGTAATGACTCTATATAATAGATCACTCTGCGTGTAATGACTCTATATAATAGATCCCTCTGCGTGTAATGACTCTATATAATAGATCCCTCTGCGTGTAGTGACTCTATATAATAGATCGCTCTGCGTGTAATGACTCTATATAATAGATCACTCTGTGTCTAATAACTCTATATAATAGATCCCTCTGTGTGTAATGACTATATATAATAGATCCCTCTGCGTGTAATAACTCTATATAATAGATCACTCTGCGTCTAATGACTCTATATAATAGATCCCTCTGCGTCTAATTACTCTATATAATAGATCCCTCTGTGTGTAATGACTCTCTATAATAGATCAGTCTGTGTGTAATGACTCTATATAATAGATCCCTCTGCGTGTAATGACTCTATATAATAGATCCCTCTGCGTGTAATGACTCTATATAATAGATCGCTCTGCGTGTAATGACTCTATATAATAGATCCCTCTGCGTGTAATGACTCTATATAATAGATCACTCTGCGTGTAATGACTCTATATAATAGATCCCTCTGCGTGTAATGACTCTATATAATAGATCCCTCTGCGTGTAATGACTCTATATAATAGATCGCTCTGCGTGTAATGACTCTATATAATAGATCGCTCTGTGTCTAATGACTCTATATAATAGATCCCTCTGTGTGTACTGACTCTATATAATAGATCCCTCTGTGTGTAATGGCTCTATATAATAGATCTATCTGTGTGTAGGGACTATATGTAATAGATCCCTCTGTGTGTAATGACTCTATATAATAGATCCCTCTGTGTGTAATGACTCTATGTAATAGATCCCTTTGTGTGTAATGACTCTATATAATAGATCCCTCTGTGTGTAATGACTCTATATAATAGATTGCTCTGTGTGTAATAACTCTATATGATAGATCCCTCTGCGTGTAATGACTCTATATAATAGATCCCTCTGCGTGTAATGACTCTATATAATAGATCACTCTGCGTGTAATGACTCTATATAATAGATCCCTCTGCGTGTAATTACTCTATATAATAGATCCCTCTGCGTGTAATGACTCTATATAATAGATCCCTCTGCGTGTAATGACTCTATATAATAGATCCCTCTGCGTGTAATGACTCTATATAATAGATCCCTCTGCGTGTAATGACTTTATATAATAGATCACTCTGCGTGTAATGACTCTATATAATAGATCCCTCTGTGTGTAATGACTCTATATAATAGATCACTCTGCGTGTAATGACTCTATATAATAGATCCCTCTGTGTGTAATGACTCTATATAATAGATCACTCTGCGTGTAATGACTCTATATAATAGATTCCTCTGTGTGTAATGACTCTATATAATAGATCACTCTGTGTGTAATGACTCTATATAATAGATCCCTCTGTGTCTAATGACTCTGTATAATAGATCCCTCTGTGTGTAATGACTCTATATAATAGATCCCTCTGTGTGTAATGACTCTATAGAATAGAACCCTCTGCGTGTAATGACTCTATATAATAGATCACTCTGCGTGTAATGACTCTATATAATAGATCCCTCTGCGTGTAATGACTGTATATAATAGATCCCTCTGTGTGTAATGACTCTATATAATAGATCACTCTGTGTGTAATGACTCTATATAATAGATCCCTCTGTGTGTAATAACTCTATATAATAGATCACTCTGTGTGTAATGACTCTATATAATAGATCACTCTGTGTGTAATGACTCTATATAATAGATCCCTCTGTGTGTAATGTCTCTATATAATAGATCCCTCTGTGTGTAAAAACTCTATATAATATATCACTCTGCGTGTAATGACTCTATATAATAGATCCCTCTGTGTGTAATGACTCTATATAATAGATCCCTCTGTGTGTAATGACTCTATATAATAGATCACTCTGTGTGTAATGACTCCATATAATAGATCCCTCTGTGTGTAATGACTCTATATAATAGATCCCTCTGTGTGTAATCTAATATATAATAGATCCCTCTGTGTGTAATGACTCGGTATAATAGATCCCTCTGTGTGTAATGACTCTATATAATAGATCCCTCTGCGTGTAATGACTCTATATAATAGATCCCTCTGTGTGTAATGACTCTATATAATAGATCCCTCTGTGTGTAATGACTCTATATAATAGATACCACTGCGTGTAATGACTCTATATAATAGATCACTCTGCGTCTAATGACTCTATATAATAGATCCCTCTGCGTCTAATGACTCTATATAATAGATCCCTCTGTGTGTAATGACTCTCTATAATAGATCACTCTGTGTGTAATGACTCTATATAATAGATCCCTCTGCGTGTAATGACTCTATATAATAGATCCCTCTGCGTGTAATGACTCTATATAATAGATCGCTCTGCGTGTAATGACTCTATATAATAGATCCCTCTGCATGTAATGACTCTATATAATAGATCACTCTGCGTGTAATGACTCTATATAATAGATCCCTCTGCGTGTAATGACTCCATATAATAGATCCCTCTGCGTGTAGTGACTCTATATAATAGATCGCTCTGCGTGTAATGACTCTATATAATAGATCGCTCTGTGTCTAATAACTCTATATAATAGATCTCTCTGTGTGTAATGACTATATATAATAGATCCCTCTGCGTGTAATGACTCTATATAATAGATCACTCTGCGTGTAATGACTCTATATAATAGATCCCTCTGCGTCTAATTACTCTATATAATAGATCCCTCTGTGTGTAATGACTCTCTATAATAGATCACTCTGTGTGTAATGACTCTATATAATAGATCCCTCTGCGTGTAATGACTCTATATAATAGATCCCTCTGCGTGTAATTACTCTATATAATAGATCGCTCTGCGTGTAATGACTCTATATAATAGATCCCTCTGCGTGTAATGACTCTATATAATAGATCACTCTGCGTGTAATGACTCTATATAATAGATCCCTCTGCGTGTAATGACTCTATATAATAGATCCCTCTGCGTGTAATGACTCTATATAATAGATCGCTCTGCGTGTAATGACTCTATATAATAGATCGCTCTGTGTCTAATGACTCTATATAATAGATCCCTCTGTGTGTACTGACTCTATATAATAGATCCCTCTGTGTGTAATGACTCTATAGAATAGAACCCTCTGCGTGTAATGACTCTATATAATAGATCACTCTGCGTGTAATGACTCTATATAATAGATCCCTCTGCGTGTAATGACTGTATATAATAGATCCCTCTGTGTGTAATCTAATATATAATAGATCCCTCTGTGTGTAATGACTCGGTATAATAGATCCCTCTGTGTGTAATGACTCTATATAATAGATCCCTCTGCGTGTAATGACTCTATATAATAGATCCCTCTGCGTGTAATGACTCCATATAATAGATCCCTCTGCGTGTAGTGACTCTATATAATAGATCGCTCTGCGTGTAATGACTCTATATAATAGATCGCTCTGTGTCTAATAACTCTATATAATAGATCTCTCTGTGTGTAATGACTATATATAATAGATCCCTCTGCGTGTAATGACTCTATATAATAGATCACTCTGCGTGTAATGACTCTATATAATAGATCCCTCTGCGTCTAATTACTCTATATAATAGATCCCTCTGTGTGTAATGACTCTCTATAATAGATCACTCTGTGTGTAATGACTCTATATAATAGATCCCTCTGCGTGTAATGACTCTATATAATAGATCCCTCTGCGTGTAGTGACTCTATATAATAGATCGCTCTGCGTGTAATGACTCTATATAATAGATCGCTCTGTGTCTAATAACTCTATATAATAGATCTCTCTGTGTGTAATGACTATATATAATAGATCCCTCTGCGTGTAATGACTCTATATAATAGATCACTCTGCGTGTAATGACTCTATATAATAGATCCCTCTGCGTCTAATTACTCTATATAATAGATCCCTCTGTGTGTAATGACTCTCTATAATAGATCACTCTGTGTGTAATGACTCTATATAATAGATCCCTCTGCGTGTAATGACTCTATATAATAGATCCCTCTGCGTGTAATTACTCTATATAATAGATCGCTCTGCGTGTAATGACTCTATATAATAGATCCCTCTGCGTGTAATGACTCTATATAATAGATCACTCTGCGTGTAATGACTCTATATAATAGATCCCTCTGCGTGTAATGACTCTATATAATAGATCCCTCTGCGTGTAATGACTCTATATAATAGATCGCTCTGCGTGTAATGACTCTATATAATAGATCGCTCTGTGTCTAATGACTCTATATAATAGATCCCTCTGTGTGTACTGACTCTATATAATAGATCCCTCTGTGTGTAATGACTCTATAGAATAGAACCCTCTGCGTGTAATGACTCTATATAATAGATCACTCTGCGTGTAATGACTCTATATAATAGATCCCTCTGCGTGTAATGACTGTATATAATAGATCCCTCTGTGTGTAATCTAATATATAATAGATCCCTCTGTGTGTAATGACTCGGTATAATAGATCCCTCTGTGTGTAATGACTCTATATAATAGATCCCTCTGCGTGTAATGACTCTATATAATAGATCCCTCTGTGTGTAATGACTCTATATAATAGATCCCTCTGTGTGTAATGACTCTATATAATAGATACCACTGCGTGTAATGACTCTATATAATAGATCACTCTGCGTCTAATGACTCTATATAATAGATCCCTCTGCGTCTAATGACTCTATATAATAGATCCCTCTGTGTGTAATGACTCTCTATAATAGATCACTCTGTGTGTAATGACTCTATATAATAGATCCCTCTGCGTGTAATGACTCTATATAATAGATCCCTCTGCGTGTAATGACTCTATATAATAGATCGCTCTGCGTGTAATGACTCTATATAATAGATCCCTCTGCATGTAATGACTCTATATAATAGATCACTCTGCGTGTAATGACTCTATATAATAGATCCCTCTGCATGTAATTACTCCATATAATAGATCCCTCTGCGTGTAGTGACTCTATATAATAGATCGCTCTGCGTGTAATGACTCTATATAATAGATCGCTCTGTGTCTAATAACTCTATATAATAGATCTCTCTGTGTGTAATGACTATATATAATAGATCCCTCTGCGTGTAATGACTCTATATAATAGATCACTCTGCGTGTAATGACTCTATATAATAGATCCCTCTGCGTCTAATTACTCTATATAATAGATCCCTCTGTGTGTAATGACTCTCTATAATAGATCACTCTGTGTGTAATGACTCTATATAATAGATCCCTCTGCGTGTAATGACTCTATATAATAGATCCCTCTGCGTGTAATTACTCTATATAATAGATCGCTCTGCGTGTAATGACTCTATATAATAGATCCCTCTGCGTGTAATGACTCTATATAATAGATCGCTCTGCGTGTAATGACTCTATATAATAGATCGCTCTGTGTCTAATGACTCTATATAATAGATCCCTCTGTGTGTACTGACTCTATATAATAGATCCCTCTGTGTGTAATGACTCTATATAATAGATCTATCTGTGTGTAATGACTCTATGTAATAGATCCCTCTGTGTGTAATGACTCTATATAATAGATCCCTCTGTGTGTAATGACTCTATATAATAGATCCCTCTGTGTGTAATGACTCTATATAATAGATTGCTCTGTGTGTAATAACTCTATATGATAGATCCCTCTGCGTGTAATGACTCTATATAATAGATCCCTCTGCGTGTAATGACTCTATATAATAGATCACTCTGCGTGTAATGACTCTATATAATAGATCCCTCTGCGTGTAATGACTCTATATAATAGATCGCTCTGCGTGTAATGACTCTATATAATAGATCGCTCTGTGTCTAATGACTCTATATAATAGATCCCTCTGTGTGTACTGACTCTATATAATAGATCCCTCTGTGTGTAATGACTCTATAGAATAGAACCCTCTGCGTGTAATGACTCTATATAATAGATCACTCTGCGTGTAATGACTCTATATAATAGATCCCTCTGCGTGTAATGACTGTATATAATAGATCCCTCTGTGTGTAATCTAATATATAATAGATCCCTCTGTGTGTAATGACTCGGTATAATAGATCCCTCTGTGTGTAATGACTCTATATAATAGATCCCTCTGCGTGTAATGACTCTATATAATAGATCCCTCTGTGTGTAATGACTCTATATAATAGATCCCTCTGTGTGTAATGACTCTATATAATAGATACCACTGCGTGTAATGACTCTATATAATAGATCACTCTGCGTCTAATGACTCTATATAATAGATCCCTCTGCGTCTAATGACTCTATATAATAGATCCCTCTGTGTGTAATGACTCTCTATAATAGATCACTCTGTGTGTAATGACTCTATATAATAGATCCCTCTGCGTGTAATGACTCTATATAATAGATCCCTCTGCGTGTAATGACTCTATATAATAGATCGCTCTGCGTGTAATGACTCTATATAATAGATCCCTCTGCATGTAATGACTCTATATAATAGATCACTCTGCGTGTAATGACTCTATATAATAGATCCCTCTGCATGTAATTACTCCATATAATAGATCCCTCTGCGTGTAGTGACTCTATATAATAGATCGCTCTGCGTGTAATGACTCTATATAATAGATCGCTCTGTGTCTAATAACTCTATATAATAGATCTCTCTGTGTGTAATGACTATATATAATAGATCCCTCTGCGTGTAATGACTCTATATAATAGATCACTCTGCGTGTAATGACTCTATATAATAGATCCCTCTGCGTCTAATTACTCTATATAATAGATCCCTCTGTGTGTAATGACTCTCTATAATAGATCACTCTGTGTGTAATGACTCTATATAATAGATCCCTCTGCGTGTAATGACTCTATATAATAGATCCCTCTGCGTGTAATTACTCTATATAATAGATCGCTCTGCGTGTAATGACTCTATATAATAGATCCCTCTGCGTGTAATGACTCTATATAATAGATCACTCTGCGTGTAATGACTCTATATAATAGATCCCTCTGCGTGTAATGACTCTATATAATAGATCCCTCTGCGTGTAATGACTCTATATAATAGATCGCTCTGCGTGTAATGACTCTATATAATAGATCGCTCTGTGTCTAATGACTCTATATAATAGATCCCTCTGTGTGTACTGACTCTATATAATAGATCCCTCTGTGTGTAATGACTCTATATAATAGATCTATCTGTGTGTAATGACTCTATGTAATAGATCCCTCTGTGTGTAATGACTCTATATAATAGATCCCTCTGCGTGTAATGACTCTATATAATAGATCACTCTGCGTGTAATGACTCTATATAATAGATCCCTCTGCGTGTAATGACTCTATATAATAGATCCCTCTGCGTGTAATGACTCTATATAATAGATCGCTCTGCGTGTAATGACTCTATATAATAGATCGCTCTGTGTCTAATGACTCTATATAATAGATCCCTCTGTGTGTACTGACTCTATATAATAGATCCCTCTGTGTGTAATGACTCTATAGAATAGAACCCTCTGCGTGTAATGACTCTATATAATAGATCACTCTGCGTGTAATGACTCTATATAATAGATCCCTCTGCGTGTAATGACTGTATATAATAGATCCCTCTGTGTGTAATCTAATATATAATAGATCCCTCTGTGTGTAATGACTCGGTATAATAGATCCCTCTGTGTGTAATGACTCTATATAATAGATCCCTCTGCGTGTAATGACTCTATATAATAGATCCCTCTGCGTGTAATGACTCCATATAATAGATCCCTCTGCGTGTAGTGACTCTATATAATAGATCGCTCTGCGTGTAATGACTCTATATAATAGATCGCTCTGTGTCTAATAACTCTATATAATAGATCTCTCTGTGTGTAATGACTATATATAATAGATCCCTCTGCGTGTAATGACTCTATATAATAGATCACTCTGCGTGTAATGACTCTATATAATAGATCCCTCTGCGTCTAATTACTCTATATAATAGATCCCTCTGTGTGTAATGACTCTCTATAATAGATCACTCTGTGTGTAATGACTCTATATAATAGATCCCTCTGCGTGTAATGACTCTATATAATAGATCCCTCTGCGTGTAGTGACTCTATATAATAGATCGCTCTGCGTGTAATGACTCTATATAATAGATCGCTCTGTGTCTAATAACTCTATATAATAGATCTCTCTGTGTGTAATGACTATATATAATAGATCCCTCTGCGTGTAATGACTCTATATAATAGATCACTCTGCGTGTAATGACTCTATATAATAGGTCCCTCTGCGTCTAATTACTCTATATAATAGATCCCTCTGTGTGTAATGACTCTCTATAATAGATCACTCTGTGTGTAATGACTCTATATAATAGATCCCTCTGCGTGTAATGACTCTATATAATAGATCCCTCTGCGTGTAATTACTCTATATAATAGATCGCTCTGCGTGTAATGACTCTATATAATAGATCCCTCTGCGTGTAATGACTCTATATAATAGATCACTCTGCGTGTAATGACTCTATATAATAGATCCCTCTGCGTGTAATGACTCTATATAATAGATCCCTCTGCGTGTAATGACTCTATATAATAGATCGCTCTGCGTGTAATGACTCTATATAATAGATCGCTCTGTGTCTAATGACTCTATATAATAGATCCCTCTGTGTGTACTGACTCTATATAATAGATCCCTCTGTGTGTAATGACTCTATAGAATAGAACCCTCTGCGTGTAATGACTCTATATAATAGATCACTCTGCGTGTAATGACTCTATATAATAGATCCCTCTGCGTGTAATGACTGTATATAATAGATCCCTCTGTGTGTAATCTAATATATAATAGATCCCTCTGTGTGTAATGACTCGGTATAATAGATCCCTCTGTGTGTAATGACTCTATATAATAGATCCCTCTGCGTGTAATGACTCTATATAATAGATCCCTCTGTGTGTAATGACTCTATATAATAGATCCCTCTGTGTGTAATGACTCTATATAATAGATACCACTGCGTGTAATGACTCTATATAATAGATCACTCTGCGTCTAATGACTCTATATAATAGATCCCTCTGCGTCTAATGACTCTATATAATAGATCCCTCTGTGTGTAATGACTCTCTATAATAGATCACTCTGTGTGTAATGACTCTATATAATAGATCCCTCTGCGTGTAATGACTCTATATAATAGATCCCTCTGCGTGTAATGACTCTATATAATAGATCGCTCTGCGTGTAATGACTCTATATAATAGATCCCTCTGCATGTAATGACTCTATATAATAGATCACTCTGCGTGTAATGACTCTATATAATAGATCCCTCTGCATGTAATTACTCCATATAATAGATCCCTCTGCGTGTAGTGACTCTATATAATAGATCGCTCTGCGTGTAATGACTCTATATAATAGATCGCTCTGTGTCTAATAACTCTATATAATAGATCTCTCTGTGTGTAATGACTATATATAATAGATCCCTCTGCGTGTAATGACTCTATATAATAGATCACTCTGCGTGTAATGACTCTATATAATAGATCCCTCTGCGTCTAATTACTCTATATAATAGATCCCTCTGTGTGTAATGACTCTCTATAATAGATCACTCTGTGTGTAATGACTCTATATAATAGATCCCTCTGCGTGTAATGACTCTATATAATAGATCCCTCTGTGTGTAATGACTCTATATAATAGATCCCTCTGCGTGTAATGACTCTATATAATAGATCCCTCTGTGTGTAATGACTCTATATAATAGATACCACTGCGTGTAATGACTCTATATAATAGATCACTCTGCGTCTAATGACTCTATATAATAGATCCCTCTGCGTCTAATGACTCTATATAATAGATCCCTCTGTGTGTAATGACTCTCTATAATAGATCACTCTGTGTGTAATGACTCTTTATAATAGATCCCTCTGCGTGTAATGACTCTATATAATAGATCCCTCTGCGTGTAATGACTCTATATAATAGATCGCTCTGCGTGTAATGACTCTATATAATAGATCCCTCTGCATGTAATGACTCTATATAATAGATCACTCTGCGTGTAATGACTCTATATAATAGATCCCTCTGCATGTAATTACTCCATATAATAGATCCCTCTGCGTGTAGTGACTCTATATAATAGATCGCTCTGCGTGTAATGACTCTATATAATAGATCGCTCTGTGTCTAATAACTCTATATAATAGATCTCTCTGTGTGTAATGACTATATATAATAGATCCCTCTGCGTGTAATGACTCTATATAATAGATCACTCTGCGTGTAATGACTCTATATAATAGATCCCTCTGCGTCTAATTACTCTATATAATAGATCCCTCTGTGTGTAATGACTCTCTATAATAGATCACTCTGTGTGTAATGACTCTATATAATAGATCCCTCTGCGTGTAATGACTCTATATAATAGATCCCTCTGCGTGTAATTACTCTATATAATAGATCGCTCTGCGTGTAATGACTCTATATAATAGATCCCTCTGCGTGTAATGACTCTATATAATAGATCACTTTGCGTGTAATGACTCTATATAATAGATCCCTCTGCGTGTAATGACTCTATATAATAGATCCCTCTGCGTGTAATGACTCTATATAATAGATCGCTCTGCGTGTAATGACTCTATATAATAGATCGCTCTGTGTCTAATGACTCTATATAATAGATCCCTCTGTGTGTACTGACTCTATATAATAGATCCCTCTGTGTGTAATGACTCTATATAATAGATCTATCTGTGTGTAATGACTCTATGTAATAGATCCCTCTGTGTGTAATGACTCTATATAATAGATCCCTCTGTGTGTAATGACTCTATATAATAGATCCCTCTGTGTGTAATGACTCTATATAATAGATTGCTCTGTGTGTAATAACTCTATATGATAGATCCCTCTGCGTGTAATGACTCTATATAATAGATCCCTCTGCGTGTAATGACTATATAATAGATCACTCTGCGTGTAATGACTCTATATAATAGATCCCTCTGCGTGTAATGACTCTATATAATAGATCCCTCTGCGTGTAATGACTCTATATAATAGATCCCTCTGCGTGTAATGACTCTATATAATAGATCCCTCTGCGTGTAATGACTCTATATAATAGATCCCTCTGCGTGTAATGACTCTATATAATAGATCACTCTGCGTGTAATGACTCTATATAATAGATCCCTCTGTGTGTAATGACTCTATATAATAGATCACTCTGTGTGTAATGACTCTATATAATAGATCCCTCTGTGTCTAATGACTCTGTATAATAGATCCCTCTGTGTGTAATGACTCTATATAATAGATCCCTCTGTGTGTAATGACTCTATAGAATAGAACCCTCTGCGTGTAATGACTCTATATAATAGATCACTCTGCGTGTAATGACTCTATATAATAGATCCCTCTGCGTGTAATGACTGTATATAATAGATCCCTCTGTGTGTAATGACTCTATATAATAGATCACTCTGTGTGTAATGACTCTATATAATAGATCCCTCTGTGTGTAATAACTCTATATAATAGATCACTCTGTGTGCAATGACTCTATATAATAGATCACTCTGTGTGTAATGACTCTATATAATAGATCTCTCTGTGTGTAATGTCTCTATATAATAGATCCCTCTGTGTGTAAAAACTCTATATAATAGATCACTCTGCGTGTAATGACTCTATATAATAGATCCCTCTGTGTGTAATGACTCTATATAATAGATCCCTCTGTGTGTAATGACTCTATATAATAGATCACTCTGTGTGTAATGACTCCATATAATAGATCCCTCTGTGTGTAATGACTCTATATAATAGATCCCTCTGTGTGTAATCTAATATATAATAGATCCCTCTGTGTGTAATGACTCGGTATAATAGATCCCTCTGTGTGTAATGACTCTATATAATAGATCCCTCTGCGTGTAATGACTCTATATAATAGATCCCTCTGCGTGTAATGACTCTATATAATAGACCCCTCTGCGTGTAATGACTCTATATAATAGATCACTCTGCGTGTAATGACTCTATATAATAGATCCCTCTGTGTGTAATGACTATATAATAGATCCCTCTGTGTGTAATGACTCTATATAATAGATCCCTCTGCGTGTAATGACTATAGAATAGATCGCTCTGCGTGTAATGACTCTATAGAATAGATCCCTCTGCGTGTAATGACTCTATATAATAGATCCCTCTGCATATAATGACTCTATATAATAGATCGCTCTGTGTGTAATGACTTTACCTAATAGATCCCTCTGTGTGTAATGACTCTATATAATAGATCCCTCTGTGTGTAATGACTCTATATAACAGATCCCTCTGTGTGTAATGACTCTATATATAAGATATCCCTCTACGTGTTATGACTCTATATAATAGATCCCTCTGCGTGTAATGACTCTGTATAATAGATCCCTCTGCGTGTAATGACTCTATATAATAGATCCCTCTGTCTGTAATGACTCTATATAATAGATCCCTCTGCGTGTAATGACTCTATATAATAGATCGCTCTGCGTGTAATGACTCTATATAATAGATCGCTCTGCGTGTAATGACTCTATATAATAGATCCCTCTGTGTGTAATGACTCTATATAATAGATCCCTCTGTGTGTAATGACTCTATATAATAGATCCCTCTGTGTGTAATGACTCTATATAATAGATCCCTCTGTGTGTAATGACTCTATATAATAGATCCCTCTGTGTGTAATGACTCTATATAATAGATCCCCCTGCGTGTCATGACTCTATATAATAGATTCCTCTGCGTGTAATGACTCTATATAATAGATCACTCTGTGTGTAATGACTCTATATAATAGATCCCTCTGTGTGTAATGACTCTATATAATAGATCACTCTGCGTGCAATAACTCTATATAATAGATCCCTCTGCGTGTAATGACTCTATATAATAGATCGCACTGCATGTAATGACTCTATATAATAGATCGCTCTGCGTGTAATGACTCTATATAATAGATCGCTCTGCGTGTAATGACTCTATATAATAGATCCCTCTGTGTGTAATGACTCTATATAATAGATCTCTCTGTGTGTAATGACTCTATATAATAGATCCCTCTGTGTGTAATGACTCTATATAATAGATCCCTCTGTGTGTAATGACTCTATATAATAGATCCCTCTGTGTGTAATGATTCTATATAATAGATCCCTCTGTGTGTAATGACTCTATATAATAGATCCCTCTGTGTGTAATGACTTTATATAATAGATCCCTCTGCGTGTAATGACTCTATGTAATAGATCCCTCTGCATATAATGACTCTATATAATAGATCCCTCTATGTGTAATGACTCTATATAATAGATCCCTCTGTGTGTAATGATTCTATATAATAGATCCCTCTGTGTGTTATGACTCTATATAATAGATCCCTCTGTGTGTAATGACTCTATATAATAGATCCCTCTGTGTGTAATGACTATATAATAGATCCCTCTGTGTGTAATGACTCTATATAATAGATCCCTCTGTGTGTAATGACTGTATATAATAGATCCCTCTGCGTGTAATAACTCTATATATATAATAGATCCCTGTGTGTAATGACTCTAGATAATAGATCACTCTGTGTGTAATGACTCTATATAATAGATCACTCTGTGTGTAATGACTATATAATAGATCACTCTGTGTGTAATGACTCTGTATAATAGATCACTCTGTGTGTAATGACTCTGTATAATAGATCCCTCTGTGTGTAATGACTCTGTATAATAGATCCCTCTGTGTGTAATGACTCTGTATAATAGATCCCTCTGTGTGTAATGACTCTGTATAATAGATCCCTCTGTGTGTAATGACTCTATATAATAGATCCCCCTGTGTGTATTGACTCTATATAATAGATCCCTCTGCATGTAATGGCTCTATATAATAGATCACTCTGTGTGTAATGACTCTATATAATAGATCCCTCTGCGTGTAATGACTCTATATAATAGATCCCTCTGCGTGTAATGACTCTATATAATAGATCCCTCTGCGTGTAATGACTCTATATAATAGATCCCTCTGCGTGTAATGACTCTATATAATAGATCCCTCTGCGTGTAATGACTCTATATAATAGATCCCTCTGCGTGTAATAACTATATATAATAGATCCCTCTGCGTGTAATGACTCTATATAATAGATCCCTCTGCGTGTAATGACTCAATATAATAGATCACTCTGCGTGTAATGACTCTATATAATAGATCCCTCTGCGTGTAATGACTCTATATAATAGATCCCTCTGTGTGTAATGACTCTATATAATAGATCCCTCTGTGTGTAATGACTCTATATAATAGATCCCTCTGCGTGTAATGACTCTATATAATAGATCACTCTGCGTCTAATGACTCTATATAATAGATCCCTCTGCGTCTAATGACTCTATATAATAGATCCCTCTGTGTGTAATGACTCTCTATAATAGATCACTCTGTGTGTAATGACTCTATATAATAGATCCCTCTGCGTGTAATGACTCTATATAATAGATCCCTCTGCGTGTAATGACTCTATATAATAGATCGCTCTGCGTGTAATGACTCTATATAATAGATCCCTCTGCATGTAATGACTCTATATAATAGATCGCTCTGTGTCTAATGACTCTATATAATAGATCCCTCTGTGTGTAATGACTATATATAATAGATCCCTCTGCGTGTAATGACTCTATATAATAGATCACTCTGCGTCTAATGACTCTATATAATAGATCCCTCTGCGTCTAATTACTCTATATAATAGATCCCTCTGTGTGTAATGACTCTCTATAATAGATCACTCTGTGTGTAATGACTCTATATAATAGATCCCTCTGCGTGTAATGACTCTATATAATAGATCCCTCTGCGTGTAATGACTCTATATAACAGATCCCTCTGTGTGTAATGACTCTATATAATAGATCCCTCTCTGTGTAATGACTCTATATAATAGATCCCTCTGTGTGTAATGACTCTGTATAACAGATCCCTCTGTGTGTAATGACTCTATATACAGTACAGACCAAAAGTTTGGACACACCTTCTCATTTAAAGATTTTTCTGTATTTTCATGACTATGAAAATTGTACATTCACACTGAAGGCATCAAAACTATGAATTAACACATGTGGAATTATATACTTAACAAAAAAGTGTGAAACAACTGAAAATATGTCTTATATTCTAGGGTCTTCACAGTAGCCACCTTTTGCTTTGATGACTGCTTTGCACACTCTTGGCATTCTCTTGATGAGCTTCAAGAGGTAGTCACCGGAAATGGTCTTCACTTCACAGGTGTGCCCTGTCAGGTTTAATAAGTAGGATTTCTTGCCTTATAAATGGGGTTGGGACCATCAGTTGTGTTGTGCAGAAGTCAGGTGGATACACAGCCGATAGTCCTACTGAATAGACTGTTAGAATTTGCATTATGGCAAGAAAAAAGCAGCTAAGTAAAGAAAAACTAGTGGCCATCATTACTCTAAGAAATGAAGGTCAGTCAGTCTGAAAAATTGGGAAATCTTTGAATGTGTCCCCAAGTCCAGTTGCAAAAACCATCAAGCGCTACAAAGAAACTGGCTCACATGAGGACCGCCCAAGGAAAGGAAGACCAAGAGTCACCTCTGCTTCTGAGGATAAGTTTATCCGAGTCACCAGCCTCAGAAATCGCAGGTTAACAGCAGCTCAGATTAGAGACCAGGTCAATGCTACACAGAGTTCTAGCAGCAGACACATCTCTTCAACAACTGTTAAGAGGAGACTTTGTGCAGTAGACCTTCATGGTAAAATAGCTGCTAGGAAACCACTGCTAAGGACAGGCAACAAGCAGAAGAGACTTGTTTGGGCTAAAGAACACAAGGAATGGACATTAGACCAGTGGAAATCTGTGCTTCGGTCTGATGAGTCAAATTTGAGATCTTTGGTTCCAACCACCGTGTCTTTGTGCAACGCAGAAAAGGTGAACGGATGGACTCTACATGCCTGGTTCCCACCGTGAAGCATGGAGGAGGAGGTGTGATGGTGTAGGGGTGCTTTGCTGGTGACACTGTTGGGGATTTATTCAAAATTGAAGGCATACTGAACCAGCATGGCTACCACAGCATCTTGCAGCGGCATGCTATTCCATCCGGTTTGCGTTTAGTTGGACCATCATTTATTTTTCAAAAGGACAATGACCCCAAACACACCTCCAGGCTGTGTAAGGGCTATTTGACCAGGAAGGAGAGTGATGGGGTGCTACGCCAGATGACCTGGCCTCCACAGTCACCAGACCTGAACCCAATCAAGATGGTTTGGGGTGAGCTGGACCGCAGAGTGAAGGCAAAAGGGCCAACAAGTGCTAAGCATCTCTGGGAACTCCTTCAAGATTGTTTGAGGACCATTTCCGGTGACTACCTCTTGAAGCTCATCAAGAGAATGCCAAGAGTGTGCAAAGCAGTCATCAAAGCAAAAGGTGGCTACTGTGAAGAACCTAGAATATAAGACATATTTTCAGTTGTTTCACACTTTTTTGTTAAGTATATAATTCCACATGTAGTAATTCATAGTTTTGATGCCTTCAGTGTGAATGTACAATTTTCATACTCATGAAAATACAGAAAAATCTTTAAATGAGAAGGTGTGTCCAAACTTTTGGTCTGTACTGTATAACATATCCCTCTGCGTGTTATGACTCTATATAATAGATCCCTCTGCGTGTAATGACTCTGTATAATAGATCCCTCTGTGTGTAATGACTCTATATAATAGACCCCTCTGTGTGTAATGACTCTATATAATAGATCCCTCTGTGTGTAATGACTCTGTATAATAGATCCCTCTGCGTGTAATGACTCTATATAATAGATCCCTCTGTGTGTAATGACTCTATATAATAGACCCCTCTGTGTGTAATGACTCTATATAATAGATCCCTCTGCGTGTAATGACTCTATATAATAGATCCCTCTGTGTGTAATGACTCTGTATAATAGACCCCTCTGTGTGTAATGACTCTATATAATAGATCCCTCTGCGTGTAATGACTCTATATAATAGATCCCTCTGTGTGTAATGACTCTGTATAATAGATCCCTCTGTGTGTAATGACTCTATATAATAGATCCCTCGGTGTGTAATGACTCTATATAATAGATCCCTCTGTGTGTAATGACTCTATATAATAGATCCCTCTGTGTGTAATGACTCTGTATAATAGATCCCTCTGTCTGTAATGACTCTATATAATAGACCCCTCTGTGTGTAATGACTCTATATAATAGATCCCTCTGTGTGTAATGACTCTGTATAATAGATCCCTCTGCGTGTAATGACTCTATATAATAGATCCCTCTGTGTGTAATGACTCTATATAATAGACCCCTCTGTGTGTAATGACTCTGTATAATAGATCTCTCTGTGTGTAATGACTCTGTATAATAGATCCCTCTGCGTGTAATGACTCTATATAATAGATCCCTCTGTGTGTAATGACTCTATATAATAGACCCCTCTGTGTGTAATGACTCTATATAATAGATCCCTCTGTGTGTAATGACTCTGTATAATAGATCCCTCTGCGTGTAATGACTCTATATAATAGATCCCTCTGTCTGTAATGACTCTATATAATAGATCCCTCTGCGTGTAATGACTCTATATAATAGATCGCTCTGCGTGTAATGACTCTATATAATAGATCCCTCTGTGTGTAATGACTCTATATAATAGATCCCTCTGTGTGTAATGACTCTATATAATAGATCCCTCTGTGTGTAATGACTCTATATAATAGATCCCTCTGTGTGTAATGACTCTATATAATAGATCACTCTGTGTGTAATGACTCTATATAATAGATCCCTCTGTGTGTAATGACTCTATATAATAGATCCCTCTGTGTGTAATGACTCTATATAATAGATCACTCTGTGTGTAATGACTCTATATAATAGATCACTCTGTGTGTAATGACTCTATATAATAGATCCCTCTGTGTGTAATGACTCTATATAATAGATCCCTCTGTGTGTAATGACTCTATATAATAGATCCCTCTGTGTCTAATGACTCTGTATAATAGATCCCTCTGTGTGTAATGACTCTATATAATAGATCCCTCTGTGTGTAATGACTCTATAGAATAGATCCCTCTGCGTGTAATGACTCTATATAATAGATCCCTCTGTGTGTAATGACTCTATATAATAGATCCCTCTGTGTCTAATGACTCTGTATAATAGATCCCTCTGTGTGTAATGACTCTATATAATAGATCCCTCTGTGTGTAATGACTCTATAGAATAGATCCCTCTGCGTGTAATGACTCTATATAATAGATCACTCTGCATGTAATGACTCTATATAATAGATCACTCTGCGTGTAATGACTCTATATAATAGATCCCTCTGTGTGTAATGACTCTATATAATAGATCCCTCTGTGTGTAATGACTCTATATAACAGATCCCTCTGTGTGTAATGACTCTATATATAATATATCCCTCTGCGTGTTATGACTCTATATAATAGATCCCTCTGCGTGTAATGACTCTGTATAATAGATCCCTCTGCGTGTAATGACTCTATATAATAGATCCCTCTGTCTGTAATGACTCTATATAATAGATCCCTCTGCGTGTAATGACTCTATATAATAGATCGCTCTGCGTGTAATGACTCTATATAATAGATCCCTCTGTGTGTAATGACTCTATATAATAGATCCCTCTGTGTGTAATGACTCTATATAATAGATCCCTCTGTGTGTAATGACTCTATATAATAGATCCCTCTGTGTGTAATGACTCTATATAATAGATCCCTCTGCGTGTAATGACTCTATATAATAGATCCCCCTGCGTGTAATGACTCTATATAATAGATCCCTCTGTGTGTAATGACTCTATATAATAGATCCCTCTGTGTGTAATGACTCTATATAATAGATCCCTCTGTGTGTGATGACTCTATATAATAGATCCCTCTGTGTGTAATGACTCTATATAATAGATCCCTCTGTGTGTAATGACTCTATATAATAGATCCCTCTGTGTGTAATGACTCTATATAATAGATCCCTCTGTGTGTAATGACTCTATATAATAGATCCCTCTGTGTGTATTGACTCTATATAATAGATCCCTCTGTGTGTAATGACTCTATATAATAGATCCCTCTGTGTGTAATGACTCTATATAATAGATCCCTCTGTGTGTAATGACTCTATATAATAGATCCCTCTGCGTGTAATGACTCTATATAATAGATCCCCCTGCGTGTAATGACTCTATATAATAGATCCCTCTGCGTGTAATGACTCTATATAATAGATCCCTCTGTGTATAGTGACTCTATATAATAGATCCCTCTGTGTGTAATGACTCTATATAATAGATCCCTCTGTGTGTAATGACTCTATATAATAGATCCCTCTGTGTGTAATGACTCTATATAATAGATCCCTCTGTGTGTAATGACTCTATATAATAGATCCCTCTGTGTGTAATGACTCTATATAATAGATCACTCTGTGTGTAATGACTCTACATACTAGATCCCTCTGTGTGTAATGACTCTATATAATAGATCCCTCTGTGTGTAATGACTCTATATAATAGATCACTCTGTGTGTAATGACTCTATATAATAGATCACTCTGTGTGTAATGACTCTATATAATAGATCCCTCTGTGTGTAATGACTCTATATAATAGATCCCTCTGTGTGTAATGACTCTATATAATAGATCCCTCTGTGTCTAATGACTCTGTATAATAGATCCCTCTGTGTGTAATGACTCTATATAATAGATCCCTCTGTGTGTAATGACTCTATAGAATAGATCCCTCTGCGTGTAATGACTCTATATAATAGATCACTCTGCGTGTAATGACTCTATATAATAGATCACTCTGCGTGTAATGACTCTATATAATAGATCCCTCTCTGTGTAATGACTCTATATAATAGATCCCCCTGCGTGTAATGACTCTATATAATAGATCCCTCTGTGTGTAATGACTCTATATAATAGATCCCTCTGTGTGTAATGACTCTATATAATAGATCCCTCTGTGTGTAATGACTCTATATAATAGATCCCCCTGCGTGTAATGACTCTATATAATAGATCCCTCTGTGTGTAATGACTCTATATAATAGATCCCTCTGTGTGTAATGACTCTATATAATAGATCCCTCTGTGTGTAATGACTCTATATAATAGATCCCTCTGTGTGTAATGACTCTATATAATAGATCCCTCTGCGTGTAATGACTCTATATAATAGATCCCCCTGCGTGTAATGACTCTATATAATAGATCCCTCTGTGTGTAATGACTCTATATAATAGATCCCTCTGTGTGTAATGACTCTATATAATAGATCCCTCTGTGTGTAATGACTCTATATAATAGATCCCTCTGTGTGTAATGACTCTATATAATAGATCCCTCTGTGTGTAATGACTCTATATAATAGATCCCTCTGTGTGTAATAACTCTATATAATAGATCCCCCTGCGTGTAATGACTCTATATAATAGATCCCTCTGTGTGTAATGACTCTATATAATAGATCACTCTGTGTGTAATGACTCTATATAATAGATCCCTCTGTGTGTAATGACTCTATATAATAGATCCCTCTGTGTGTAATGACTCTATATAATAGATCACTCTGTGTGTAATGACTCTATATAATAGATCACTCTGTGTGTAATGACTCTATATAATAGATCACTCTGTGTGTAATGACTCTATATAATAGATCCCTCTGTGTGTAATGACTCTATATAATAGATCCCTCTGTGTGTAATGACTCTATATAATAGATCCCTCTGTGTCTAATGACTCTGTATAATAGATCCCTCTGTGTGTAATGACTCTATATAATAGATCCCTCTGCGTGTAATGACTCTATAGAATAGATCCCTCTGCGTGTAATGACTCTATATAATAGATCCCTCTGTGTGTAATGACTCTATAGAATAGATCCCTCTGTGTGTAATGACTCTATATAATAGATCCCTCTGCGTGTAATGACTCTATATAATAGATCCCTCTGTGTGTAATGACTCTATATAATAGATCCCTCTGTGTGTAATGACTCTATATAATAGATCCCTCTGTGTGTAATGACTCTATATAATAGATCCCTCTGTGTCTAATGACTCTGTATAATAGATCCCTCTGTGTGTAATGACTCTATATAATAGATCCCTCTGTGTGTAATGACTCTATAGAATAGATCCCTCTGCGTGTAATGACTCTATATAATAGATCCCTCTGTGTGTAATGACTCTATAGAATAGATCCCTCTGTGTGTAATAACTCTATATAATAGATCCCTCTGCGTGTAATGACTCTATATAATAGATCCCTCTGTGTGTAATGACTCTATATAATAGATCACTCTGTGTGTAATGACTCTATATAATAGATCACTCTGTGTGTAATGACTCTATATAATAGATCCCTCTGTGTGTAATGACTCTATATAATAGATCCCTCTGTGTGTAATGACTCTATATAATAGATCCCTCTGTGTCTAATGACTCTGTATAATAGATCCCTCTGTGTGTAATGACTCTATATAATAGATCCCTCTGTGTGTAATGACTCTATAGAATAGATCCCTCTGCGTGTAATGACTCTATATAATAGATCCCTCTGTGTGTAATGACTCTATAGAATAGATCCCTCTGCGTGTAATGACTCTATATAATAGATCCCTCTGTGTGTAATGACTCTATATAATAGATCCCTCTGTGTCTAATGACTCTGTATAATAGATCCCTCTGTGTGTAATGACTCTATATAATAGATCCCTCTGTGTGTAATGACTCTATAGAATAGATCCCTCTGCGTGTAATGACTCTATATAATAGATCACTCTGCATGTAATGACTCTATATAATAGATCACTCTGCGTGTAATGACTCTATATAATAGATCCCTCTGTGTGTAATGACTCTATATAATAGATCCCTCTGTGTGTAATGACTCTATATAACAGATCCCTCTGTGTGTAATGACTCTATATAATAGATCACTCTGTGTGTAATGACTCTATATAATAGATCACTCTGTGTGTAATGACTCTATATAATAGATCCCTCTGTGTGTAATGACTCTATATAATAGATCCCTCTGTGTGTAATGACTCTATATAATAGATCCCTCTGTGTCTAATGACTCTGTATAATAGATCCCTCTGTGTGTAATGACTCTATATAATAGATCCCTCTGCGTGTAATGACTCTATAGAATAGATCCCTCTGCGTGTAATGACTCTATATAATAGATCCCTCTGTGTGTAATGACTCTATAGAATAGATCCCTCTGTGTGTAATGACTCTATATAATAGATCCCTCTGCGTGTAATGACTCTATATAATAGATCCCTCTGTGTGTAATGACTCTATATAATAGATCCCTCTGTGTGTAATGACTCTATATAATAGATCCCTCTGTGTGTAATGACTCTATATAATAGATCCCTCTGTGTCTAATGACTCTGTATAATA